>NC_055663.1:24243144-24593144 GCF_017976325.1 Chelmon rostratus
TGTATGTAAGATGTAAGAAAAGGGTTTTTTATTCCATTTGAAAACTAATTCCATTGTTTTCCCAGGAGTTTCTCTCAGCCTGACATGTCTGCACCATTTATGGAAACACACACACACATACACACGCAAGGCTAAGGCAGTGTTATCTCCATGGCATTGTCTGACGTGGATGTAGTGGAGGTGCGAGTTGGCCCGGGGGCGGCGCAGAGTGATTAAAGATTCACATTCGATGATGGGGCCAATTTGCTCCGGCGCCTTGGGAACGTGGCTTTTCATGGCTGTTGCCGTAGCGACCTCTCTATCCCTGCCTGACCGGGATGACACTTTGAAGACCCCGAAGGTGTCAAAGATGAAAGGTTAAAGAGGTTGTGTGCCGTTTGCCCACATATTATGACAGAGGTGAAAGAAGGCAGAGGCTGGTGGAGGATGGGCAGGTTATGTGGTGAACATCAGGAGATTAATGTAGTAATGAAGTTTGACTGGAACTGGATGTTGGGTTGAGAAATGATGATGATTGATGGGGAACTGTATCAAATGAGTTCAGAGGCCCAGAAATACTTTATTATTATTATTATTTTCTCTAGAGCCTCTCTGGCGCACTGTAAAGTTACTGAAGCGTATGCTGTTTTTAAAGTGCCAATGTGTCGCATTACAACATTTCTGACTTTAGAAACTCCTACTGCAAATATTATGAAACTAACTTTGCAGACAGAGGTGCTGTCTTATTCAAGGATTTTCAGCACTGCCAGTATGTTGAGAAGTGAACAATGAGCCAGAGTCATACAGGATCAAGACTACAGCCATGGAGGCAGATCTGTGAGGCTGTGAGACACAGTGATCCTTTGAGCTAAATGCTAACATGCACACATGCTGATGTTTAGTAGGTAAAGTGTTTAACATCTCAGTTTTTCTTGTTAGTATTTAAGCCGTTTTTAGTTATTTTCTTAAAGGTATAGTATTGGATCAAAGACCTCATTTGTGTCTGAATCAGTAATCTGCTGAACTTGAGAGAGTTCAGCCGAGATGCAATTCAGGTGATTAAAGAAATCACATTCATAAGAATGTTGAGCATGCACATTCACAAAAGCTATTTTTTCCCATTGAAAAGGTATTTAGAGAATTTATTTAATGCAGATGAAGAAGCCATTAGTTTGTAAATGTTATTACTCAACCCTCTGACATCTTTACTCATTAGATGGGTCTCCTGTATCATTTAGTATCTACTTTATTTGTTGTTCAAAAAACTGGCAGGCTTGTGTGGATTATTTAACCCAGTGACATTACCAGAATAGATTTAAGACGCCATATGTTCAGAAATGGGAGAAAAGTAGAACAAACTGAACAAAACAAATGACAGAACTCTGGTGGACCGACCATCCAACTGCCAGACAGGCCGACATTATCAACCCAGACTGTTCACTGTTGCCTCCTGTGTACGTGGACTGTATGCCTCAGCCGCTACAGCTTGTAGTATCTTGGCTGAGGGTCAAATATTCATGCAGATGCCGCTTCTCAATGCCTGGCTTTAGGTAGAAAATGTTTAAATCGTCCTATTTGCATTTAAAAAATTGTCTGCACACGGGGCTTTCTGCCTGTTGGGGATCTTTTTCCATTTCAGCCTTTTGAAATAAGCACAGCCAACTTGCAGGTGAATCACTGGATCCAGTGCTGTGTGCTAACACCTTTGCTTAGAGCGTGTCACATGATGGGAATCTCACATATGAGAAAATGAGGAGCGATTTTAAAAAAAGTTTGCCTGAAAGTGTAGAAATGTGAAATAAACCTATATTTTTATACAGAAACAAAATGTTTTGACCTGTCGTGGACTGTTTTCCTTGTGAAAATACACTCAGTTGCCAGTTTATAAGATACACCAAGCTAAAATTAATGCAATCTAAAACAGCAGTCTGATAATAAAGCCTTCCTTCATAGAGATTACGATGTTCAGTTTTTATTAATATGATATTTAACCTTCCCTCATTGATATAAATGGAGTGGACACAATAATAGAAACACTGTTATTGAGTCAGTATAATGCAGTGCAATTCAGTAACACCACAAATTACAGCCTCTAAAATGACTATAACGGTTTCAATGAAAACATTATAACCTACATGAAGGAAGCATTTATGTAGGGCTGTATTTGACTGTATACACTTTAGCTAAGTACCGAACAAACTAGTAACTGAGTGTATTTCTCTGCAATACTTTGTTGCTTGTGTTATTGACATACGTATAAGGGGATGGCAGGTTTCGATGAGCAAGTCTGCCACATAAAATCACAGTAAACTTTTTTTGTGGTCGGTGACACAAAAGTTCATACAGTAAGACCAACTTTAAACTACTTATTTGAAATCAGTCAGGCTTCCTACTTATCTGTAATTGCTCAGCTTGTGCTGAAGTGTTCGCATTCAGATTCAGATAATTACTTTGATAACAAATGTAAAAGTTCACCAAATGTTCAGCCTCCCCAAAACCTTTAACTTTTCTTTGCAAGTAGAAAGAATGGATGAAAAACTTTTCTTTTTGCGAATGTCTGTGCACATGCATGGACCTGAGAGTGCTGTAAATTAGGAAGTAATAACTCATTTGTTCCTCTTACCATTGTGTCGTATCCCCTCTCCCAAATCTTCCGCCTTTACTTACTTCCAGATATGCTTATCTGGAAGCAAAGAAAACCCTTCTACCTCTCCTGTAAGCTCTCATTGCCTCTTTGCAGTTCTTGCACTTCTTTCTCACTTCATCACTCAAGGCTTAACAGAATATTTTTACACCTAAAGTCTGAGTAGTAGATGGCTTTAATTGCTTTAAAAAAATCCCTTCTATCACTTTCCTTAGTCTTCATATCATTTCTGCTCTTGGCTAGCACGATTGGTCCCAGGTCACGACAGAATTTGCTCTGAACATTGATACTCGTATTAGCTGCTTGTAAGGCTGGCCATCTAAGATCCCATTTCAGTCATGCTGAAAGATAGAGCAGTTTTTAATGTGGACGGGAGAGGGATGGTCTCATATGAAGACACCAACAAGGAATTATCCAAATAGATTAAGCAGCTCTAATCACAGTAAACACTCACACTGCTCAGCTGAGACATTAATAATAGTTTTCATTGCCAACCTACTGACGCTGCTGTGATCAGACAGCCAGGTCATGACCTTCAACTGGAGGCTCTCATCCCCATCTATCCATATATATATTTATATATATTTATATATTTTTTGTCTTTATTAAAGGGAGAACAGGCTGTCCACCCACCATTTCTTTGTACCTCCATTGGAATAGCCGTGAGGAAAGTGTGTGAGTGGGAGAGACAGGAAAAATATGATTAAACAGGATTTGAGCTGATGTAAGTGAGGCCCAGTTGAGGCAAATAGAAAGGTGGGTAGGTTATTACCTCCAATTAGTGTTTATCACATTACAAGAAACCAATTATGTCATTTATAATTATAGAATATTCTGAATCTTTGTGTTCTGGGATTGATCACCGCTTTGATGCAGCTTACTTTGATGTGTCTGAAAAAGAAAACTGGCATTGATAAATCAGGTTTGTGCGCTGGAGGAAAGTGATCCAAGGCAATCAATCCAAAGTACGTTGAAGTCTGTTGTTCCGTCTGGATATTCGTAATGAAAATTCACCATAGCCGCATGAGTTTGAATCACAGAATATATTCTGTAAATGATACAGCTGTCACCCGGTGGGGGTGATTGGAAATCATCAACCATAAGTGTGATTGTAAATGCATCTGCTGAGACATATGAACATGACAAGATCCTCTGAGCCAATTATTTGTATTCCTGTCATCTGTTTACATGTCATTGAGATAAAATCATCAGATAATTTCCTTTCTGTATGAGGGAGGGGTAAGTAATAATAGATGTAAAAATTGGAATGTTGTTAATTTTAACTCTTAACAACTTCATATCTCAAAGATACACAATTAAATTAATTAAATTATACATTATTATATATCAAAGGCTGTCTGTTAAGAGTTTGGATTTAAGGTGAAGATCTGCAGGTTACTGGAGTCGGTTTTCTCTATTTTAATTTAATTTCTGTGGAGTTTGACAATGCAGCAGGACTAGACTATATGAACTTATTGTATCTTGGGTGTAGTTTTATACACGACATATTAATAGAAACGTAATTCATTCATACTTGCACACAATCTCTTTCTCATGTAGCAATGATTGTGTTATATTTGCATTAGCAGGGAGATGTTTCACAGCCAAACAAGCAAATCTTTCCCTGAGTTGTAGCAACCAGAGGCGAGACTGGAAGAAAGAAGCTGAAACTGAAAAAATCACGGAAATCCCTCCGGTGATGGTGGGGAAGAGGAAATGATTTTACCCAGTTCTGCCAAACACAGTAGTTGAAGGTCACAAAACTGCCTGTGTATCCCTCTCTTGTCTCTTTATTAAATAAGATGTTGACGGACGGATCAAAAGAGTCCGTTTTGGAAAAATACTTGCAGCTGTTGGATTCGCTGCCATAGATGCACAAACGCACACTGACACTGAACCAGATATTCTCCACTAACCTGTGAAAAAGAGCAGAACAAACACTTGTCTAATAACTTTTATGGCACGTTTATGGCACCATTGTTCCTTCCTATTCCCATCACGTATCACCTCCTGCCTCTGAAATATTTCTTCCTATGTCAACCTCTGTGTCTGTCTCCTATATTGGATGGTGGGAAGACATTTTCATCACTGTTAAGCTCTGCTAGATTGCCTTGAAGGAATCGATTGAGCACAGTGGCAGCAGAAGTTATGGTTGGGAAGCTTGAAGCTCTTTTCCCCAGTGCCGGGATACTGTGTCGGCTCTTCATTTTCACTGCTTTCTTCCCGATGTTTCAGAACTCCTGAGCTGAGCCTTTTTTTAAATCTCCTTGTTTTCCTCTCATAGAGGGCAATTAGTCATATAAAAAGTGACATTACACTCCTCACTTCTGCACTTTCAGGGTTGCATGAGTTTGCTGTTTCTATTTACTCCCAAATGACTCCTTAAACAAAGTAATCTAGTGCTGTGGAGAATCCAGGCGAGCAAGCTTTCATGATAAAAAGGTCCTTGTTATTCAACTCACAATCAGGATTCAACCCACAAATTCCTCACATTTGTTCCACCTTACATTTCTGGAAAATCATTTTTGTAGAAAAGCATTTCACATGTAAATAATTCAGCATTACATTATTCATTATTTCCCACCTAAATGCATTTTTTTTCTCAGTATTGGGCAGGCTGGGTCTCAAGTATTGATCACTGACTTCAGTGTTCAGTGTGCTTGGGGCACAAACGATGAAGAACTGTTCTTTTCACAATTTACTCCCTAACCTTCGGTGTCCTCAATACCACCTGCAGACTTCTCTGTAAGTAGCTTTAAATTGAGATTTAAAATTTTTATTCCGCACTGTGTCACAAAGTCACATACGGTGCCTATTTTTTATCTGCTTGCTCAAAAGATTCTCTAAGTCTATGTGTTGTAGGGACAGATCATTTTCTTTCCGATCGCTCTTTCTGACCCACTTTTGTGTAAACGATGTCCGAATTGAAAAGAATTAACCACATTATGTTTTTAGAAATATACTGCGCACACACTGCATTAAATGCACAAAATGTAGTAAAAGTAAAGCAGACAAAGAAATGCGACAAGACAAGCAAATCACTAATGGTGGTCATCTCCTCCATTTATTAAGTCAGCGCATTATGTTTTAAAGCAGATGCTGCTCTTGTGGTGGGAGATCTACTTTATTTTGAAGCACATGATTTAACTCCGTTCGACCAGCACCTATGGGACTTTGCTCATTGATCATTTTCATCGGCGTCATCATCGCCTCAGATGTGTATCATTGGCTGTGAGAGCACTCAAGGTAACCGGCGTTTTAATTCTGCTGTGTAACAGTGTCCTGACCCACAGTGTGACACAGCAGTTCTGTTCTCTCACCTTGTCGCAGCAGGAAAGGGAGGAAAAGTGTGTGTGTGTGTGCGTGTGTGTGTGTGTGTGTGTGTGTGGCCCCTTCTGGTGCTGTTGGGAAGAGTGGGGAGGGGTCATCACTTCATCAGGGCTGCTGAGAACACACACACACACACACACACACACACACACACACACACACACACATTTTCCCCTTTTTCATACTGTATGTTCACGCTCTTGTGGACACACACATACACACTCGCGGCACAGTCTGCTCTGCACACACACACACACACCGTCAGCTATCGTTTCAATGGCATGTGAGGAGCTGTCGGCTTCCGTTTCGTTGGCCCTGAGCTGAACCAATGTGGAAAAACCGTTTGCACTTACTCGACTCGTTTCTTTCCGCATCTCTGCACATCGTCTTGTCTTGTGCTTTCTAGTAAAGCGCTCCCCAGTGCCTGGAGGCAGTGAATGGGGGAAAGAGTTTAAAAGTCACAAGTGCTTCCAACATCAAAATTTCATGTTTGTTTCTAGTATTCATGTCGTCAAGTTGTAGTCTGGAGTATTTCAGTCAGAATCATTCCCACACTAAGAATGGAGGTGCTAAACATGAAACTAAGCTGTGTTTTGTTCCTAGTTGCAAGGCAAAAGTTTTGTTCCTAGTTGCAACGACAAAGCTCTGGCTTCTTCTCCATGTCAATGGCGGCCGAGGCTCATGGGTTATATTGTAGTATATAGAGCCAGCGGCCATGCCAAGCTGACAGAAAACCATTATTTCTCAAAAAACAAGTCAAATTTCACTACTGGATATTCAGATTGATGGCCATAACGTTAACTTGTTGTATTATTAAGTTAACCAGTTGAGTCTTGTTTTTCTGTGGAATATTGAAGATATTATTAAAGAAACATTTTGAAATGGGAATTTACAGTGTGGAACCAGCAGCTCCTCAGAATTTGCAACTCCACAATAAAATAAATCAACACAGCACGAAATAAAGAGAGGCCCCTTACCGACTGCTAATAAAATGCTAATCCATGAACCTCCAACTAATTGTGTTCATTATGATTAATAGACACATTAAAGTCCTTCTCCTGTAGGCTCATAAACACACTGTGGTGGCAAATATGTGGCCAGCAAGGTGAGGAAAACAAGATAATGAAGATATCTCACTTTTAGAGGGTTTTTGAGAGTCCTTGCATTTCAAATCTTTGGTGATGAGATCTCAGGAGACCGCTAGGTGCTGAAAGACCTGTGTGAATGTGTACGCTAATGCTAATCCAGCAGTGCTTAAAGTGCAGTGTCATCATGGACTGCTCTGCTGTAATCTCTCTGAGATGGTTCACCAGCCTGACACTTCCCATGTGGGTAAAAGAGAGGATGTATATCAGTTATGTTGTTATATTTCAGTGGTGTCTTCAGATTTAGTGTCCTTCCTAAAGAACCAACCAGCCAAGAAGTGGCTGTTGGCAGTGTCCGTCACAGCTAGTCTGGAGTGTGAGAGGCGACATCTGAAAGCACCTTTTCAGGTAAAACACGTCTAATGTTTGCTGTACTTTAAGAGTGAGACATTTATGAACTCCATAGATATGGAATAAGGGCTCACTTAGCTGTCTTTGATCCGTGGTGACTGTTGATGAGTGCACTGCAGGCTAACTTTTGATCCCTGTCAGCCAGTGTGTTGTCCCAGCTACAGCAGATACAGAGAGTCTTCCTCAGTGTTAGATTTGAATGAATCCTTCCACTCCTACGATAATCCTCTTAGCAACAATGCTAATTGCGGCGGAGAGGCATGATACACAGCTTGTTGAATCATCCTGTGTTGTTTTTTTTTGCACTCTGTGACATTTCTTATAGTCGTGTTATCGTAGCAACAGGAGGAAGAAACTTTAAGAGATTTAAAGAGGTGAACTGCCTTCTTAACTTCTTAATATGTAGCTGAGACATGCAGGAAACACAACAGAACATAGCCAACATCCATCAACTAATTTCACTTCATTGTTTGAATGCTACATTTATCGTTAAAGCAAATGACAGTGCAGATCGACTTCACCTACCTCAAGACAAAGGTAGAGAGAGAGAGAGACTAAGAGAGACAGACAGAGAGAGAGGGAGGCGTCCTTCCAACTGGCTCATTGCGTCATACATTACTGAGGCAGCTGTTGAATTATGCAAAGCTCTGATATTGATCCCAGGGCTTGCCATCACTGCAGTCTGAGGGATAGAGAGAAAGTAAGTGAGTGTGAAGAGGAGGGGGCAGTGAGTGAGGAAAGGGAAGATTGGAAAAAATATGTAAAAGAGTGGCGTAAACTAGGAAAGGAATTTGTGAGCAATAAGGGTGGTGACATGGAAAGAAAAAGACATCAAGAAAGAAAGGTGCGAATAACCCATTAGAAACAAAGTAATGAAAAGATGAGGATACACTGAGACGCCCATATGGTGTGTGGCAGCAGGAATACATCGTGCATTCATGAGTTCATTTGCCACCTTTATGGAAAATTTGTCATGAATAAAAAAATCACCTACAGTTAAGAAGTTAATCCAGCAGTAAGAAGACTAAGATGTTACTTCAGTGGGAACACAAAGAGAGAGGTTTAGGAAAAGCATCATCCCTTTGAGACTAGCACCTCTGTGCTCCCTGAATCTTAACCAGCATCTCTAGAGAGCCAAACAATATGGAGCCCTGCCAGGCAGACCTTGGTAGATATCAGCAACCAGTTTTTCCATTACTGAGGCCACATGAACATCTGTCGTCTATCAAAAGCATGAAGCTGATCTCTGAGCAGCCTGGCTTAGGCTTTTATTAATGGGCAAAATGACGGAAAAGTCTGACTTGTCTTTACTTCAGCCAGCGAGAGGCAGTCCTGAAGTTAGAACCTGATGCAGTGTTGCACACCATCTGTCCTAATGTGTTTACCTCTGCATAGTGATTGATCTAACAAATGCCTCCAGTTGGGGCAGCCAGGCAGAGAAAGCACAGCCTCGGCCTGAAAGTAAATTATTATTATTCTGTGTCGGAGTGTAAGTCTCCTTTCTAAACACAAGGAGCTCACTCGACCTGTTATTTTACTAAGAGCAGACACCTTCACCAGTGTACAGTTAACTTACCGTGTAGCAAGTTTACAAGAATGTTCTTTATGCAAAGACAGTCTGCTAGTTAAATAAATGATGAGGTGTGATAAGGTGTTTGAAATAGGAAAATAATAGAGCAAAGATTTCGACAACAGCAGTAGTTTTCCTGTATTAATGAAACACTGACACTTACCAAAGAAACAATGGAGGCTGTGTTCAATGAAGATAAGAAAAGCATGGGGGCAGTCAAGAGCATTTGTTAACTTAAGACAGTACCTGCTTGTGTTAGCTCTCCTAAACCTTGTGTTAGCAGAGAGTAACAAGGTAGCTATGCTAGCTAGCTAATTTTTGCTGGTTAGCCAAGTTATTTAACTTATAAGCTTGTGCTCCCACCGTAACTTAACAATTTTCTCATGTTTAGATTTTCTCAGAAGTTACAGACATTATGATAATGTGATAAAGTGTTGAAGTTCATTATTATCAGCCAGTATTGTCACAGAGACATTAGCAAATATGTCAGCTGATGAGAACAAAAAAGTAATTAAGTATTAACTAATTTATTGTTGAGCTCTCAATATTGGCCTAAAAAATCCAGCATCTGTCACGTCACTCGTCTGCTATCTCTGCAAAATACCCTCTTAACCTGTCTTTGAAAAGCCATCATGAACATGTTAAATTTTATTAAATCTGTGGTTACATACATGCAGGTTGATATATTATGAGCAGTGTTGTAAAATCGGACAGTCATTTAATTGTTCACTATGACTCAGCTTTTAGTCCAACCCACAAAAGCTCTAATTGTTTTGGCTGTTTCTCCAACAGCCATTCATGAGAGCTACACCAGATTTATTTGCATCACTCCTCAAAATTTGAGACGTGGGTAGTGAGGAACCAGGCTGGCATGACTTTCCTATCATCTACAGATATGACTAAGATGTTTTGTTGCCAAGACCAGGAAGGAACATTTTTTCCTCCAGTAGAGAGTGCAGCCTTATCTGTTCAGAGACCTATCAGGTGCTCTCTCAGCTCCTCTGATTGGCTGATTAGGTGAGAAGGCGGGCATGGCGAATGGAGGGGTGTGGTCTCAACATCTACTGAATGGAGTGGTGATCTGATCAGCTGACAGGTTTTATTCCAGTGACAAAGCAGATAGAGAGATAGTGAGTGTGTGTGTGTGTGTGTGTGTGTGTGTGTGTGTGTGTGTGTGTGTGTGTGTGTTCAGGGGATTGTTTAACTGTTGGATGACACAGGATGGCAGTTGGTGCAGTGTACTCGTGGCACCAGTCGTCTGATATGGAGCGATGCTGTCTCTCACACACAGAGCAAACACCTACAAGATGATGCATAATGCCACATATTAAGCACTTAATACACAACATACAAGCATGATTATTGCAATCACAATCGCAAAGACACACACAAAAACCCACAATCCCCTTTACTGGAGCATAAACATTGTCATCATTTACTTTTGTGATTCATTTTAATCTATTTTTATTACACAGCATTACATAGAGAGGTATAAAAGATTAGAGGAAACGTGAAAGAGGGTGGTCTGCTCCACATAACATGAAGTCAACAACTAAATACAAACATATCAGTGTTGTGGGCAGTCATTGTGCACACAGTGTCAGCATTATGATTCGGCATGTTTAGGTCAGACTGCAGCTCTGTTGTTTGTGCATTATATTTCTCTTAACTAGGTTGATGCTCTGCACTCAAAGACAGTTATTAAAGATGAACACACAAGCATTACACCCAAATGTGGCTGTTGAACATCTCATTACAAAACCACGTTCAGGCTAGCATGCTGCTTTAACAGCCTCCACTCTCCTGCGAGGGCTTTCCCGCAAGATGTTGGAATCTGGCCGCAGGGATTTGCTCCCGTTCGGCCACAAGTCGCCCACTGATGTTTGGCACCCAGTTCATCCAAAAGGTGTTGGATGGGGTGGAGTTCTGGGCTCTGTGCAGGCAAGCCAGGTTCTTCCACACCAAAATGTGAAAATCATTTCTGTACAGACCTGGCTTTGTTCGTGGAGATGCTGTCATGTTGTTAAAGGAGAAGTGTCTCCACAAAGTTTAAGAATACTTCATCGTATGCTGTAGCTTTAAGATTGCCCTTAATTTGGATAAAGGTTGCTAGCCCACCAAACAGGCCCAGACCAGAACTATATGGAATGAGATGTCTACTGGGGCCTACAGTTTTGCCCTGGGCCCCCCTAGTAGGTTAGGCTGTGTTTGCAGGGGTGCTTTCTATATTGTTGAGATCTGTTGGTGTCCCTCCTGCCTCGATTGGCATGAAATTTGGTTGGAATCTGGTTTTGATAGTCTTGGTCCCCTGATGTTGATTCCTAATGACAGTCCCTGATCATTCCTGTAGCGCCACCATCAGGACAAAATTCCAAATTTCTGCATTCATTTCACCAAGACAAAGTGAACTGTTCCAAAGGTGAGTGAATTGTTAAGTAGTACTCCTGATTGATTATATGGACCAGGATAAAAATAAAATAAATAAATCTTTATTGTATTGTCATGATTATAATGTGTGTGGTGAGTTCCTTAGCAGCTTAATATCCTATTTGTACTCCCCTATTATATTGCCATAATTTCACGTGTAGTTACTTAACAGCAAATTGAAGTTTGACATATGTGTTAATTCGCTGCAGTGTATCTTGGAGAACTACTGTTTTGTCTGCGATCGCATTTGACGTATAGCTGCTGCCTGGTTTAGAAACTGCTGTGATTATGTTCGCGGTGTCTTTGTAAAACTGACGAGTGGCTGACGACAGATGTTTTTATAAAGTGCTGTGAGAATTGGTGCATAACGCCACTCGCTCACTCACAGACACACACACTGCACTCAGCAGCACAGAGCTGCCGCGTCTCCCCCTCTGCTTACAAAAGCAGCGCACCCACCCACACCGCCCTGGCAGTGAATGAGTTACTGCTGGTGCAGTGTGTGAGCCTGGTGCGCCCCTCCCTGGTTGGACCGCACGCCGCTGGTCGACTGTCTGCAGACGGATGTTGCCGCATCCCGGCGCGCTGCGCTCCGCCGCCAGGCTGCGTTCCTCTCCAAATGTGCCAAATCTCCTCCTCTGCCCTCCTGTCTCCGCCTGACGCACACACACACACACACACACACCGCCGACGCTCGTCTTCGGTTCTAGACACACAACTCTCCGGTAAAGTGGCTCGTCATCCATAACGGTACGTAAACTGTTTGTGAAATACCCAGCTGTTGTGTGATCTGTGTTTTTGTGCCTTTTTGCGCGGAGTTGAATGCGACAGCAGGTTTCTCGGGTGGGATGCTGTGGAGCGACTGCTGCGTATTTTGCCTGTTTTTTAGTCCCAGCTTTTTTCCTCCCCTCCGCACAGACGTGACGTTTACCTTCAAACAATTGCGTTTTATTTTAGCCTGTTTTTGTTCGTAAGACCGCCTTAGCGTCCAACATCCAGGAAAGAAACATTTACTTTTATGCGCAGTCTTTGATGGCGCGAAATGTCTGGAGGAAATTGGGGCATGAGACAGCATAAACTCGTTAAACAATCAGTCCTCTTAAATCTACCTTGACATAAGAGGAGGCATGTAAGGTTCAGTCAGGGGATTTGGGCAAGTCCGTCCTTTATCCAAAGTAACGGGATTAATGCTGCTGACAGAACAGTAGGTGCCTGTTTAACCTATTTTCTCTGTGAAAATATACTGTACACGAACCAGCAGATCAATAGCCAATGTGTACAAGCTTTACGGAGAATGACTGCAGCCTATGCCTACTTTTTTCAGTGTTATAATTATTAGAAAACTTGCCAAAAGATAAGAGGTTTGAGGATGATGTAACAGATAAAGATTGTCCTGCAACTGCAAGGACACAGGTTTGATCCCCTAAAATGAGCCTCTTTCTGCCGAGTCACTGTGAGTCATATGGATAAATATTAGAGATACCTTACATGCAGGTGATGCAGGTGAACTCAGTGCCTCCTACAGACATGAGGGAAAAAAAGAAAAACCCAGTTCTGTGTTCTTTGTGTCATTGCTATGGTTTCTAGTTGGCATGCTGGTAACGTAATGGGGTGAAGTCAGTCTCTTTTTTGGTCAGGAGGAGGATAAATGACTATACAGGTTCAGACTTGAGAGCGCAAAGAGGGGATAGAGACAATGTGCGTGTGTGTGTGGGTGAGAGAGTGTGTGTTTTGGTGGCGAAACAACCAGCCATCATTTGTACTCTAAAATAGATGCGTAACTGTTTTGTGATGATTCATTCATGCTGAGGATGTTGCCATTGCAGTGAAACCATCCTTGTCTGTGAGTGTGTTAATGTGTGTATTTGTGTGCGTGCGTGTGTGTGTGTGTGTGTGTGTGGTGGGCTCTCTGTGAGCTGTAGATTAATGCCAAGAAAAGCTGTTATTTTTCAGTATCAGTCAGTATTCATCCCGTGTTATTGAGTTATCAACATGTAGTTGGTTCCTCTAGTTTCCGGTACAGGTTTCTAGGGACTGGACTGGATATTTCCAGTGACTCAGCAAAGGTGGTTCAACCCAGCCACTGTGTGTGTGCGTGCGTGCGTGCGTGCGTGCGTGCGCACTAATTTGAGTTTTTAAACCTTGGGAGTGAGGACATTTTTGGAAAATGAGGGTTAAGACTTGGTTTTAAGGGTTAGGTTGGAGTTTGGTTTGGGTTAGGGTAAGGGGTTAGGGAATGCATTATATCAATGAGTGCCCTCACAAGGATAGAAGTACAAACTTGTGTTTGTGTTTGTGACTGTCTGTCTGTCTGTGTGCACTGTGATATAGACTCTGATTGTCTGTATGCATGGCTGTGTCTCTGTAATTACTTTGCAGCATACTAATCCCAATTTTAATTTTGGGGTAAAATTGAGCCATCAGCTTCTATAATCATGTGTCATAAGAGATTTCCTCTGATGTGCAACTTTGATTTTGGTTGGTGAAGGATGCCACACATCAGTCCATGACTTCATTTGAAAGAAATATTAAATACTCCACAGTAGTCATGTTTAAATGTTTATGTTTAAATCTGTATCTGTCTGACTGTTGAAGTGACCCTTTGATGACTTGAAAGGTGCTTTTGGAGTTAAACTGGGCTAAACCCTACTGCTGTAATAAGAAGTGTGTGTGTGTGTGTGTGTGCGTGCGTGCGTGCGTCTTGTGGAGACATCTTTGATACTGGAGCAGAATCTGGGCCCTGCGGCATGGCTGGGAATCTTTAGCATCATTTTCTTTGCCAGGCTACAGCAAAACTTTACCCCGACTGTCTGGCCTGCCAGTGAATCAGCTGTTACCAGCTCAGCTAAGATTGCTGAGTCACTGTTTGACATTTATTGCTTCCCACTGTCAAGCAGCCAATATATTGAGTAAATGTTGGAGATAGGAAGATAAAACTGCATGGTTCAGATCCCCAGAGCAGTGACACTGTGCGTCTGCTGAAGTACCACTGAGCAAGGCGACTCAGGAATAACATGCAATTAGCCCAGCTGTTTGGCCCTCCAATGAATCAACAGTTAGTTGCAGTGAGAGTGCTGAGTCACTGTTTGACATTTGCTTCCTACGACTCGGTCATCACATCCCACACTGACTCTACATAAATACAAGGTTTCTGGATGAGCTATAGAAAGTGGTGGGGACTGTAAAGAACCAAACTGTAGTGGATGAGTTGTCGAACCAAAGAAAAGCTTCTACCTTCTGGTTTTAGATGCTAGTCAGACGTCCAGCAGTTGTACTAGTCTTTTATCACAAAGCAGAAAGTCAATATTAATAAATCCTCTTAAGTCGCTTTGATAATACAAAAATCATAATGGACCTTTGAGACAGGTATGCTTTTGATAGCCGTGAACGGACCGCTGATGCTGGTCTAGTTAGACTCTCTAAAGCTTTTGACATTGATTAGAGCAGATTTTAAACTCCAAGATATAAATCTCAGTGGAGAAAGGAAAATAAATGAATGAGCTGTTCCATTTTATCAACATCTACTAATAAAGTGCCATGAGCAGAGCACTGACTTCTCATCTCCTACATCTGAGCTGCTGAGAACAACTACTAGTTGTTAATGTATTACATTGTTTTCTTGGAAGACTAAACAGGTTGCTGGTGTTTCTGGGAAAACAGATAAAAACAAAATATGACATCTGTGATTTCTCTGTATTCACACTGAGGCATTACTCTGACAAATTTACAGCCACTTCTGAAAAAAAATGTGACTTTAAACAAATAACACATCAGTAATATTAAGGTAAAATGATGTGATACTTCCAGCTGATCACCCCCCCCCCCCCCCCCCCCTCTCTACCAGGAGGTCAGAGTCAGCTGGAAAACAGCTGTCTCGGAGCAGGCTGTCTTTTTGTCCTTCAGCAGTGCAGGTGTTTGATGACATGGATGTCCTCCAGTTTAAACATGGATCCAGGTACAGACCAGGCTGCAACTAACAATGAATCTGTTGATTAACATTATTTTTTTGTTTTGATTAATTGAGCAATCGTTTGGTCTATAAAATGAAAATAATTATCAAAATAGTTGCTTATTATTTTTATGTCAGTAGACTAATCGACTAATCGCATCAGCTCTAGTTCAATCAGACCTGGAAACGAAACAGGTACATTTATTTCGGAAAACTGGCAGGTCCATCGATCCATCAGGTGATCTGACTTCATCCTATTTTTCTTTCGCCATTAATTCAAGCACATTGGTGCTTACCGCTGTTATTAAACATGTACAATTTGCCTCAACAGACTCGACTGCATGTTTTCAAATCACTAGCTCTTAGCTACTCAAGAAGGTGCTTATTTGTTAAGCTGCAAGGATTTTGGATTGTGATGGAGACAATGAACGGTCTCGCTCTCAGATTAACTGCTGGCCAGTTTATCACAGCGGAGGGGAGGTGAGCGAATGGGGAAATTGATCACATGATGGGGCAGACATCTCATTTAGATGAAGTTCTTTGATTGAAATCATACTCATGGACACACTCACATTTGTACACATGCATAGCATACACACATCTCCATCCCATTTAATATCTCTAAATGGCTCAACCACTGACCATTATAAAGCACCTCAGAGCCCTCACGGCTCTCCCAGGACCACTTGGCAGAGCCCGAGGTGCAGACCACTATGATCGTTGACATACTTCATTAGGTCGTCTTGTTAAAGTATTAGCCGTCTTATGTCACTGTGTAAATGCTCAAATGGAGACATTAGATGGCTTTCAAATTAGTGACCAGCTTGATTATGTAAATGCAGTCAGAGAGCAGAGCTTGAAATCAGCTTGAACCAGTTTCTTTTTCATACCAGCTGGACTTTAAGCAATCCTCTTGGGTCGAGACCTGTTGTTACTCATTTCAGCATGTAACAAAGTCCAGTGATCGGCTAATTCAGCCTTAGGCCACTGCTCTACTACTTCTCCACCTATCACCATTACTCATTGCCAACCTGATAGTCTGATTGTACATTTCTTTTTTTTGCCCACACCTGGCTCACAAAGTAAATCTTCCAGTTGCCATTATCTGCTCTCCACAGGCTTTGCAGGGCAGCCGAGTTGTTAGAGAGGCAGACTCCTAGCAGAAAAGACGTGGCTTTGATGCCAGCCTCCATCAACAGCACCGCTTTGGAGGGGAGGGCCGACACTGAGTCCCTACCTGCTCAGTTCAGATAAGAACGTCAGCTAAATGCAGAAATGCAGCTCAGAAACACTGCGAATGTTTGCATTGTTAGGTGGACTGGGAGAACATTATAAAGCCAATGCAGGAATCTGGCATCATCGTGCTGCTGGCTCATTACCTTGAGAAAACCTGAGCAAATTGGTGTAGTCTGTGTCCAGACATAGCTTTATTGGGTCATCCATCAAGCATTGGCAAAGCAAAATACCAGCTATTAAAGAGGTATTTTTAGTTTAGTTATGTTTGATGAAGGGCAGCACAGTGGTGTAGAGGTAGCACCGTTGCTTCATAGCTTCATACCCTGCTGGGTTTGGCCCCTCCGGCTGTCTGAGGCCTTTCTGTCAGTTTGCATGTTCTCCTGTGTCTGCGTGCGTTTCCTCCAGGTGCTCCCACAATCCAAAGACATGCAGGTTAATTGGCTGGTTGGTGACTTGATTGGTGAATTGCCTGTAGGTGTGAATGTGAGCATGAATGGTTGTCTTCATATGTCAGCCCTGTGGTGAACTGACTACCTGTTCTGGGTGTACCCCGACTCTCAGCTGGAATCAGCTCCAGCCCCCACATGTTCCTATAGAGGGTAAGCAGTGATAGATAATGGATGGATGGATGTTTAATTCATATGTACCAGTTAAGAGATGGCATATAAAATTTCCTAATACATTTTTTTCCCCTGCATCCATGTTATTTTAACCATTTTCAGTGCATATTTAACTCAAAATATGCTCACAAATATGCTCAAAATCTTTTGGCCAACTTGCCACATTTGATTCAACATCGAGCTAATAAAGATAGATAGATAGATACTTTATTTATCTCCAAGGAGGAATTTGCAAAACTTTGAAACACTGGAGAAACAGCAGCCTGAATACCATTCTACTGTATGTAGACTAGCATACCAGACAGCCACTCAGGATCAGAATCTGAATTTTTTAAAATACATTAGTGGTTCCCATCCCCACAATGAATCCTAATAAATTTGGATTAAAAGAGTTTCCCTCTGGCGCCACCGTGAGGTTGACATTGTTTTTTTTTTGAGTGAAATGTCTCGTTCAGGACCTTCATGTCCTCCGCAGGATGCATTGTCCAAACTTCAAGTTTTCATCTGAATTATGACCAAATACTTCCAAATCTGATAACATTCCCTTCAGCCTCAGCTGTACTTTCTGTTTAGTGCTAATTAACAAATGTTAGCATGCTGACAAGATAAACTAAGTACATGGTAAACATCATACCTGCTTAACATGAGCATGTTAACATTAATATAACATAGTCATTGCAGGCCTGTTAGCTTGCTGCCATTAGCATGCAGCTCAAAGCAGCGCTGTTCAGCCTCTCAGAGCCGCTAGCATGCTTTAGGCCCGTTAGCCTTGTTGTTATACAACCACTGTTCTCCTTTGATTTGATTGGCTGACAGTCAGAGTGCACACTGGTCAGTATAGACAAATTTTGAGAGCAAGCAAAGATCAGATCAAATACTGTATACAACCAAGATACTCAAAAGTTGCTGACAGACTTTACCCGTTTTTTAAAGAGTTTCAAAGTTTTAACAGCTAGTGTGAATTTGAGATCAGGATTGTGATATTGGCAATCTGTGGTTCATTAACATGTTTTGGCTTTTTATTGCATCTCAGTGAGGTTATTTCAAAGGGGGGGTGCATTCTAGACCTTCCCCTGCTATTTGGTCGCCCAACCTGAGGAGCAGCTGACCTGTCTGAAATATTCTAGGTTTCAATGAAGAGTTTTTGGTGTCCCATTTTTAACTGCTGTGTCAAAGGTACTGCACTACTTTATTTTTGGGTGCATGAAAATTTCCATTAACAATGAGGAACAGTAATACAGAACACCAGCTCACAGTCTAAAATATTGGTACTGACTCTTATGAAGCCTCATTGGTCAAACCCCTGCAAGGCGTTGTGACATGTTTGTTAGAGCAACAATGTCTTGACAATTGCTGCGTAATTTGTCACAATATAGATAATCCTGATTTCTGTTGGTATTTATGTACAGTAAAGGAGTGCTAGTTACATAAATAACAACCAGTCACAAGTCGCCCATCATCGCAGCGTAAAACATAACCGCCTGTATAATATCCGTGTTTAACGAAACAAAGGAGGAGTACAGAAAGAACGGGTACTGAGCCGAGAGTCTCGGGACTCGTCGACAACAATGGAGAGAAAAGAGGGGAGGTTCTGGCTCGGAGAATGCAGCAGTGAGCAGTCTTTGCAGTGTTTCGCACCTCCCTGTTTGCTCTGCTGCTATAGCCAGCTCTCCCTGCTGCAAAGTGTGTGTGTGTGTGTGTGTGTGTGCGCGTGTGAGAGAGAGAGAGAGAGAGAAAATGTACAGATATGCAGAAAATAGCCATGCTGTGTTTGTATTATGTTCATGTAAAAAGAGACTCTTTCGACTCTGGGTATGGACCAATGCGACGAACCCCTCCGCCCCTCCCTCCGCTCCCTAAATACCCCCTGCTGAGATTAGAGTCCCTGTTTTTCTGAAGAAAATATAGTCTCAAGGTGCAGAAGCTGTTCAGCCACAGCCTCTGTCTCTCTGTTCAGTTTCTATCTGTGCTTCGTTCTGCTTGACGAGCTCTTTGCCTTTCTTTACAGGAGCCCTCCCTCTGTCATTTTCCCAATGCGAAAAACGTATATCCATTTGTTTTATTTCTCACTGATGCAACCATGCGACATCCTATGGCTCTCAAACATGCATCCACTAGCCAGCAGATCACAATCAGGGACACACAGGGTTAAAAACACTTTCTATCAGTTTCTCTCGTTTACACCCCGGGGGTTATAGAGCAGATATAGAGAGGGATAGATATATGAATTGCAAGAGAGTAAGTAACATCCTTATGCAGCTTTTTCGAGACGGAGAGGAAGAAGACTCAGTGAAAGCTGCAGAGAGTGAAGAGTGAATGACAATGCAAGAAAAGGAGAGGAAGAAAGAAATGGTCTTACACAGAGTGAGGAAATGAAATAAGGACAAATAATAGAATAACAGAGAAATGGGCAGAAGGACAGACTGTCTGACAAACGTATTGAAGTCAGCACGACAATGAATGAGTCAGGCGGACAGACAAACAGGACAGGACAAAGAGAGAGTCGTCACACCGACAGGCAATTCATGCTGACGGCAGCCATATTGGGCGGGTGTGCGGAGGTGATGCCTCGGTGTCTGCCGTCATTCGCCTCCACCATCAGAGGAGAAGAGCGGCAGTAAACATTGATCCCTCTGTCAGGAGATGTTCCCAGAGGCCCCAGCCAGCCTCCCTCTGTCCACCCTGATCTGCTGACACGGACGCCACCGTGTATCCAATGAACCCGACGCACCCAGACTCTGAGGGGACGGTCCTCAGCAAGCCAGGGCGTGTGTGGGTGGTGTTTTTTTCACCTTCAGAATTTTATTATGTTTGTTTTTTGGCCATTAGTTGGTGTAAATAACATTGCTATTACCTGGAAGGTGGAAGGTGTGATTTTTGAATGCCAGAAAAAAAATGTTATTCCTTCGGTAAACATAAGGTGTTCACATTTTCACAGCTTTGTTGGAAAGTGGAACAGAAGCAAGGCTTAATGTCTTCTAGAATGTAAAGCTGCAACAAAACATGATCCTAATTCTGTTGCCACCTGAATGATATTCTAGTAAATGTAGGAAATCTTTTGAGTTTGAGAAGGTCAACCTTCAGGGTTGAATTTGTTTCCTCTGTGTTTTACTGCTTCTCTTTTATCAAGCTGTTGGTCTTGAAGTGAACACAGCCAGTGAGTAGTCATTAGATAAAACATGAACAAGAAACACTGCGTGTAAAAAATGATTAAGTATTAAGGACCTGTAGTTTGCTGAACATAGCAGGTTTGAATGTGCTCTGCAACCAGGAGATGCAAATGAGGAGCCGGTGTCCATGGTAACCTGTCCTTCATTTAACCCTGTTGTAATATAAAATAACTGCTCTGCTTTGTTATGTGCTGTGACAGATTCCTTTGTCAGTAGTGCCAGTCCTACAATTATAAAGATTTTATGAAAAGTCTTAGAGTAGCTTAAGTCTTCATAAGTCTTTATTAGCGTGTTTTTGTCGGAGTTGGGGTTACATTTTTTAAATATTAGATGGCTAATTTTGCCGTTTTAAATCCGCAAATCCTCCTGCAGACTTTTAAACCTGCAAACAGAAAAGCAGATTGAAAAACCTCCACCAAGCCAAGCTGGAATAGTCCTGAAATAAGCCTGTGTGTATGTTGATCCAAATCTAAGAGTGGCTGAGCCCAGAAAGAAACTGGAACACACAGCTTTTTTTTTTTTTCCTTTTATTATTACTTTGAATTGAATGCAGCCGGTGAATAATAGTGAAAGCAGAAGCCGTGTGCTCCAGTTTCCCTCTGAGCTCGACTACTCTTAAATTTGGATCAACGCTGGCTTGTCCTGTTCTGAGAGCCTCAACTGCGAGATACAGTGCTGTTCAGACGCAGTATAGTCCTTCAGTTAGAGGAGCTTCTGCATATGTTAGACTGGATCAGCAACCGAGTCATCTTCCATCCAAAGCCACCTATCTATGAGGCTGTTGTTTCCGATAAGCGACCAGCCAGTAACTTGAACCTGCACGCTGGCAGTTTTAAAACCACCTTTAAGCTGAGAGTAAATCCCTGAGGGCCAGTGCCTCTCACCCAGGAGCCTTTGCGGAAAAAGCTCCAAACAAATAGCAGTCTATCTGCAGCCAATTTAACAGCCTGTGACTTCTGAATGGCATTTCTTCACCTCGCCATTCCCATTTTCTCTCTCTCAAGCTTGTGATCTCTCTTGGGTTGCCGGCGTTCACCGTCTGGGGAGGAAAGCTTCTTCTCTCCCTTTTCCTTCGAGTCTGCCCACCTTGAGGGATTGAATGTCTTCTCATTGTGCGCGGGAAGGTCACACGGCATTTATTTTTCATACCTGTCTCCCTCGCCTGCATGTGTCTGACCCAGAGACCCCGTCGCGTGTCGGTCGCCATGATGGATGAGACGTCCCTGCTCGTCAACGTATTGCTGACAGCTGCTTTAAAATCATTGTAGCTCTCTCCTGACACTGAGAGACCTCAGCGATGAAAATGAGGAATGTCTTTTTAGAAAAACGAACGGGCATGTGTGTGCTGGGGTGGGTGTGGGGGGTGACGCAGCATATGTTTATGTCAGTACTTCACAGTGAAAAATAAGCTGTGAGAAAGTCTTCAACATGCTCAACCGTGACTTGAAGTGACATTTTCTCGAGTTAAATGCTGGAAGTGTAGTGCGTCTAACTCTGAGCGCCGTTGTTTTCTTTCAGAAGAAGACACCACAGATGACATCAGCATAATTTGCTTTCAGTTGTAAGGACATAAAGCGTTCACACAGTCTCACTTGCATGAATAATTGATCATAGATAATCAAAAAGTCAGGAATTAAAAGAAGAGGAAGAGTGCGTACTATAATGCATTAAAAAACATCAAAAACATTACAAAAAGACAACAAAATTCTCATTGTCAGTAGAAAAATATTGAAGCAAAAATGCTCTCTGTGCCCATTTCATAACATTAACATACTGTGGTTACTAAATGCTTCACTCTAACCAACAGTAACCACACACGTCCTGACTTCACTTCACTTTCTGCACTTTCAGTTAACAGATTTATGCATGAAAATAAATTAAACTTTAGCTTCAATAGTTGTTTCATGTGTTGCTTCAAGTTCAACATCACACATATAGCAAAACAACCAAATGTAAAGGAGTGAAGAATATAAAAAGCACTTGCTAAACTTTATTAATTTCCTTTAATAGGAAACTGTACGAATCATGTAACAACATATAGTATTTACTCCCATAAAAATGTATTTGAAGCATTTTAAGAAATGTGACAAAAGTAGGAACTACAAGACTGGAGGTGATAATCCTCCAAAATAAAAGTCTCTCTGCTAAATCACTTTTTTTTTCAGCCTTTTCCAGACACTAGCAACGTCCATAATTTAACACACACACTGCCACACGAGCTCATGTAGGACAGATAATGCCGACACATTTGAATGTGACTTCTTGTTCTAGATACAGCCTGAACACAAAAGGCCCATTACTGTGGGTATTTATACTGTTCGACAGGGGGGGAAATGTTTGTGGTGGCCTGAAAAAGATGGTCTGACACATTTTAGTGCGATGTTTTGGCAGCATGTACTTTACTGTACTGTGTGTGTGTGTGTGTGTGTGTGTGTGTGTGTGTGTGTGTTTGAACTGCTTTCAGTACCTCTTTAGGCCTTTAGACAGTGGGAGGAGCACGGGGGTAGCAGTGATGTCATAGCTGGCGCACTGTGGACCGGACTCTAAGAGACGATGACACTTTGCCAATATCCTCCCGCTGCCCTTTTCTAGCAGCTCTCACAGCATTTTCATGCTTCTCCTCACCCTCAGGGTGGTCAGTCAGCCTGTCACTCTGATTGTTTCTCTCACTGTCGCTCTGATTATATTCTCTTCTACTCCTTTAAAGTTTATCATGAAGTCAACAAGCTGTTTTTTGGTTTTTTTTTTCCGTCGCTGATGTTTCGTTATTAGCGCAGTATATGTTAATATATTGTCACTTGATGTTGTTCAACCTGGGCCAAAGCTTCATAGAAATATTTTAAACATGCTATTTCAATTGTTTGATATGTTATATTTAGTATTTTAATTAGTATTGTAATTGTTCAGGCAGGTATAAATGGCTTTTTTATATTTGGGCATGAAAAGTAGTAAGGCCAGACAATACTGGGTTTTTCAGTCTGATGACAGTTTATTCAATTTAATCCGGACGTATGAATCAATATTAATTTATTTTTTTCACAAACTTTTGGAGTTGTCAGTGCTCTCTGGGAGAGGAGTGATGTCACGTTTTTAAATGACCTCGAACATATCTTTGGCATTCCTCTAATTACAGTTATTTATTTATATGTGTCCTAATCCAATATCAGCCAATACATCTGTTATAAAAACTGAATATCTGCATTAGTGCTCACGTGGCTGCATGTGTGTGCAGGTGGCCGTGTGTGTGACTGTGTGTGGATGTGAGTAGGGCATCACCATGGCAGTGCGCAGCAACAAAGACTGAATGATAGACTTGCAAAAGGAGCTCAGAGGCCCTTCAAGGAGGAAAAGGAGACTGGGACGGCTGGTATTATGGAAGCTGAACTCGCTCCGAGTTAAACAGTCTTCAGTCTGGCCTTACATACTGCAGATACTTACATCCTGAAATCCCAAAGAGCTCTGACTCTTTCATCGACATTTTCCTTTCCCTCTATCTTCCTCCTATTGATTTCTTTCTTTTAATGTGTCAGACATGATGATAGTGAGCTAAGACTTAAGCCCTGTGTTAAATCAGGTGAAAAGTTTCCCCTCAAAAGGCTGCAGAAGTTAGTGAAGCACTCTGCAATCAGTTGGCTAATATTCTTTTCTCTCATCCTCTTATTCATGTGGCCATGACTCATGTGCAGATAATGAGTCGGAGCTATTTTAGAACCCAGTCTGAAGTAGTGAGGACAATGTTTTAGGAATTAGGTGATATTCTATCATAGTTAATGCCATTTAATGCTAATAATGACCATATAACGTTACATTGATTCACACAGCATCTCTGTTGCAACAGTATCATGTACAGACTCGTTTGGTCGTAACGTTTGGTTTTTGTGTTCACGAGTACAGATAAACATGATTCAAACTAAACTAAACTGGAACAAGACACATTCTTTGGGTGGTATTTTTCACTTTATTGCACAGTATTACTTCTTTGACCCAAGTAAAATATCTGAATACTCCTTCTACCTTCTCGGTCTAAGTCACTGCCAAGTACTTACTTGCAAGGTAAGCACAAGTATAAATATAAAAACAGCTAAATCTAATTTCCAGGTTTACATTAATCAGGTTTTATAGGTGGTGTTATACTAGCTGCTTACTACATTCATAATTGACTTCAGCAGCAGTAATTTGCCAAGAATTGAGCAGGAAGATAAACTTTGAGAAAACTCACAACTGATGGTTCTGTGTGAAGGATTTGGAGATCTGGTCACTCATTAAACCAACATTGTGCCTGACTCTTCAAGACGCTACTGTAAACAATTTACTGCAGCGTACATGAAAGTGGAATCTGTTGTGCTGAGCATCTCTGACTCCACCTCCATCGTATATTACTGACTCATCATGCAAATCATTACTGGACTGCATGTGTGTAATGTCAGCCGTTCTGCTTAGTATTTTGCCCATTTGCTTGAGTATCTTTTTAACTTTTTATTCATCTCTATTGTATCCTCTGGTCAAACACATCTCCCCCTCAGTATGTGGATAAACTAGAGTTCAGAGCCAAGACTAACTTCTTAAAACATACAGTCAGTGTATGTACAGGGCTACTGTGGGATGGAACAGAGGGAATCAACAAGTACTCTTGTCTTAGTTGTCATGATTTTTACGAATGTTTGAGCACTGATATGTGGCTGCACTGTTGTAATCATGAGTCGTCATTTGTCTGTGCTTACTTAGCCCACTCTTTGCATTATTGTTGTTTATGATTTGAGCCATTTACTGATATTTTAATAGCTGTAATTTTGTTATGTTGTATAAAGTTCAGCTGCTTTGTTTTATCCATTGTTTTCATTTGCATTCATGATCGTATTAATGCTTTATTTTGACATTTTTAATCTCTGGGAAGATTAGCAACTTCTAAGGCAGAAGCTAATAGAATAAACAAATAAACCTCAATGTAGTCTCAATGAACAACTTTTGGACATTACAGTAGCGATCAGTTCTTTTGACCACTTGCATGTTTTTTCCTTTTCCAAGAGAGACTATTTGCTAACTGTTTCTGGCATAGAGGCTTTAAACTGGTTTAGCAGCCCAATGATTCAGTGCTGCCAAATCACAGGACCAGGATTAGCATCAGGAGCTAAGACTCTGGCTTCCTGTTGCTGTTGTGAACTAATGACTGTTACTGTCGTTCGAGGAGCAAGTTCATGTCCTGGAGGTTACTTGTTCAAATCTTTGGTAAAATAGGGATGGAGCTCATCATTTGCACAGTTGCTGAGGTGATGTGTTTAATTACAGTAAACACACATGACATCAGCATTCAGTTAGATAAGGTAAACAAATAAATATCATTGTGTAACAGTAATTCATCAATATGCCTTTTGTATTTTCATTTCTGCTAAAGTTAACATTGTAACTGTACACAGAGCAGTGAAAACACTAGATTTATTTGGCACATTTCAGAGCTACAGGACCTGTATTTCACTGGTCTGCACTGCAGACTTCAGCAGTGACTCAGCAGCCACTTGATGCTTTTAGACACAAACAAACGGTTGGACTTGCAGTTTTGATGTATGGCTTTGCTGGTGGGAGAAGACGCGGCGCTGAAATGAGCACGGAGACAGCCGGGGCTGCACTGGCTTCTTTAATTTTCCAACCCACTTCACACCACTTCATCTCTAAGCTCAGACAATGGCACTCAGTGTGAGGGAAGGAATGAGCCCACATTAGGCAAATGAGATTAAGAACAGGGTAATAACTTTCTGATGTCAGCTTCAGTCAACCTCTGTTGATCTAACGTGTATATGAAGATGAAGCCTGAGGCATCAGTTCAGCTTCATTAACTCGCTCATTACTTAACTTAATTTTACTTGATTTACTTGTAACAGAAAACAAGGCCGCAGTTACAGCGAAACGATCTTCGGTGGCGCTGCAACTACGAATTATTTTCATTATTTTCATTTTATTTTCAGGCCTTGTACATCTCTTCAAACCAGGCATATGTTCCCACTTTACATTTCCTCATGTTCAAACTTTTTCTTTCTTTACATTTGAATTTTCAATTTTCTGCTCTGACACTTGGTTAATGTTAGGAAAAGATCACAGTGTGGCTTAAAATATCCAGTTTAGTTGCCCCAAACACGCCTGGAAAACTGCTTGACAGTCGTCTTACTTTGCAGTTGTCTTTCCTCGCTGTCATGCCACCACCATCTCCTCATCCTCCTGATGAGAAACTCAGCTCACGGAGATGTACCGGTAATCTGAACTGTGCCACTTTGATACCTGTTGTAGAAACATTGATATGAAACATACAAATTTACCATATCTGTGGTGTGCAACTAAATAGTCTAAGCTGAAACGTTCACTTAGCTGTCTGAGCTTTTACAACTGCATCTGTCTGCCATCTGTCAGATGTCATTACATGACCCAATTCAAGGAGGGTTCAAGGATGGTCCTGCTGGATAAACCTGTTCAAGGATGGGTTTGGTTCAGGATGTGAACATCCTCTTTGATCTTACTCTGCGTGGCTTCGAATCCTTCCCGGCTGATGCTGTGAGCAGTTTTGATTTGGTATTCACACACGGCACGTGTTGTCTGTTTTACTGCAGTGTTCCCCATGTGATGACCCCCCCCCAGGGGTTGTCTTGTCTGTGTACCAGCAGAGATCTGAAGGTGTGAAGTGTTTTCTACTAAGTGCTAAATCCTTGAGACTTGGAAACTCGACACTGGTCCCTAGGGTCAAGAATACATTTCCAGTCTCAAAAGGGGGCGTCTATGTCTCAGGAGGTATCGCTGGTTGTCCATTAATCTCAGGGTCAGTCCCTGTCCTGCTCCTCCTGTCCATGTGTCGAAGTGTCCTTGAGCAAGATGTTGAAGCGCTGTACAAATGCAGTCCGTGTAGCAAAGCAGAGATAACTTTTTTTTGTTAAATCATTTGTTTTATTCTTTAAAATATCAAGAATAATGGCAAATGCAAATTACTTGAACCCAAACTGACATCCTGAAAGCCAAAGGTTTTTTTTCCACTATTTTACTATAAAATATTCTAAGCATACCTTTGTAGTAAATAATGATTTGATGAGTTTTTCTTTTTTATTGATCAATAAACAGCACTGTGACAGAGAAACAATTATTTATAGTATCTCCTACTTCTCAATGTTCACCCCCCCAACCATTTCTCCCCCCACAAGTATATTAAGAATTATAAGTATGATAATATTAATGAATACATTAAAAAACTGCAGTAATAGTGATAATATATAATTTAAAAAGTACATTAACACATAATGTATATATAACATTTAAAACTCATACCCTGCATCAAGGGTGTGGCTCTTTTCTGCTGTCCCACCAATGGGGATCTTACACTACTGGATATATATTTATTATTATATTATACATTCATATTTATATGACACTACCAATATTTCTCAAAAAGGATCCTTTTTTCACAGGCCATATATGAGGCTAATTATTTGAACCACATGGAGGTGGAAGGTGGGTTTAATAAATCATTCTTTATGCCTTTTGCCCAGAAGCAATACAGATGTGTCCCCTCGGAGGAAAAGTCTGGCAAAGCAAATGTATTAACCACATATGATTTAACTTTTTCATTATTTGACTAATCATCTTAGCTGTAACAGTTATCTGGACCATTTTCCATTAATTTGCAGTGGTCTCAGCTAAAAATTTGCATTATGACAACACTGAATGCTTTGACCTTTTGTGTATGTGTGTGCTGACGTGGGTGGCTTCATGGCGAAATACCAACTACCCTCAAGCTCATGATATTATGTTTAGAACAGGATGTTGGCTGTCAGACTGGCATTACATTAGAATTATGACTTTTACATTTGAAAGAGGAGCTGTCCTTGGTGCTGAATCATTTTCAGCTCTGTGTCGGATACTCTGACGTCCTGCTGAACATAAGCTCTGATGATCGGTGATGAGTTTAATTTTAAAGTTTTTTGTCCACTTTAATTATAACAACTTGCTGAACGTGGCAAAAAAAAAAAAAAAAACTCAGCTGCATACTAAACTGTGTTAGAGTCTGTCTTCCTAGAAGTAGCTGCGGCTTTAAATGTTTTACCTGCCGTCTTCAGATTCCTTGAACCCTCTCACCATCCCTCTTGCCACTGTAAATGTGGAACATGCTATCTGGAGCAGCGCAGTGGCTGGGCCTCGGTCGATCAGTGCTCCGTTTTAGTCGCCTTTAAACAGAGCGTTCTCGTTTGGGGAGTTCAGACGTGGATATTTATAACAAGCGGGTCAGCTAAGAAAGAGCCGGAATGAGCAGAAACACTGAGTTCTGTCTGACAAATGACCTTCCTTCCTCTGGGCCTCGCTGTTACGAACAGAGTTGTGCAAGGACCGAGAGATCCTTAAATCAACCGTCAGGAGCAGGGTACACGATGTCCAGCGTCTGCTCTGCCACCAAAGCGCTGATGTTGAAGGATGATTTTAGAAATTTTAGAAATGCTGTTTCCATTTGCTCAGTATATATCTCTGTCAAAATTATTTCATGACCCAATTTAAGCAATCCTTACAGACACGTTTGTTTATTCTGTGTTTTTATGTAAAGAAAACTTGACCAATATATTATGATCTTACCAGTTGTAATCTGTTTGGCTCTGATTACTATCAAAACTGGCTAAACCCTGAAAAAGGTTTAACAGATGAATTGATAGACTCTCAAACAGCTCCATATTTTACTTTATTGGGAAAGTTTCCTATTTTTAGCCCGCTCAGCATGATGCTTTTTAAAGCAAAGAAGCACTGGATTTTAAGCTTTGACACATACTGAAAATCCAAAAATTAAGTGTGCTTCTTTAATCCCAAAGTCAGCTGCCGTATCTTTTGTTGTGGTCTGAGTGAACTGCAGAAAAGTGTCGCAAAGATGTGCTGATATGCACTGCTTTGATGTTCGCAATCACAGGCAGATTTACTAAGCCAGAGAACCAACTGATAAGAAGGCGGGGAGCCAGTAACCAGCAGTAAACCCTGTGCATAAAGGTGTTTCAGAATAGTAGAAATAGAAATAATCAGCCACATTTTCCTAAGTAAGTTTCCTTTTATAACTGAGCATGAGATTCTTAAATGCCTCTGGCTGAAAGTCACTTTATGTGAAAGCATGATGCCTCGTCTCTGTCTGGGATGCCATTGAAGGAAAGCCACGGGGATGAATAGATGAGGGCAACTTGGCTGAACATCGCACCCTTCAAAAGGACTGTTTAAACAAACACATTTAAGCAGAGGAACAGACGCTGGCCCGCCTGAGGAGGCTTTAGCGTCACTCTGTTTGTATCTCCGTGGATGCAGTGAGACCCTCAAGGCTGACTCACATCACTGGGTTGTAATTTCCAGTAACAGCCTTGTTATTTATTACAATTTAAAGAGCACAAGCTTAAAAGACTTGTATGATGATGGATGTTTGTCATGAATTCCACACAGTTTTCTTTGTGTTAGTTACTCCACCCGACAGTGACTGTGTTATTCAGCAGAGTAATATGCACTATTCTGCAGTAGGAGACATACAAACACCTACATTTCTTTAAAAAAGGGGTATAAATGTATTTCCTTGCTTCTGCATGGATTCCAGCCTCAAGGGGACAGACAGAAAAGGGCTGACATGGTGGTGTGTGGACTTTGTAGGAGGTGGAGATGTGTTTAATGAAGGCGTGTCTGACGCACTGCAGAGATGAGTCGATTCCACCTTGACTTAAACCATTGAGAAATCCATCAGTCTTCCCCATTTGACAGCTCTCTTAAGGCTGAGCACATTTGTCATTTTTGAAGAAGGAAACTTGGTAAAGCTTGAACTTAAATCTGACATTTGTCAGTGCCACCCAAACACAGCTAATTAGTTAGAATGTTTCACTCTTTTAAAGGTTTTTATTAAATGTAAACAGATACAAGATATATACAGTGATTATACATGATAAGGTAATTTGCAGTTTTCTCACTCGTGTGCACTGCAGCCTGTTCATTATGCATTTAAGTTTGTGTCATGAAAATGCTTGTGGACAGGATGCTTCACTGTGTAAATTAATTGAAACTCATACTGACACAACATATGCATTAGGATATGTTGCGCTGAAAAGTAACACAAATACAGGCTGTGATAAAACAACACGCCCACATCTGACAATGACCCAACTTTTATTAGCAGTATATAACACTGCCGTCCTTGCCCAAAGATCCAGTAAAAGTACAATTGATAAAGAGGAGAATAAAAATGTAAGCATTTCATTTCTAACTCAGCTCCCTTACCTTCCCCTGTACAGAACCGTCTAAAATCCTCTGTTAACTCTCAGTTTATATGTCCTGTTGTCCCTGAACAGGCTGTCAGCAGTCTGATGTTCTCTCAGAAACAGCAGTCTGTCTCTGCAGCAGCGGCAGTGAGCCACTCTTTATTAGAAGACTCTCTGAATAGAGTGTGGATCATGTCGCACAAGATAATTAAATGCAAAGATTAAATGCTGCTTCAGGTGGGGTGAAAACCTTCTACCATCACTATCAGCTTTGCTGGAGGCAAAGATGAATAGTCTTGATATTTGGTGAATAACTTTTGAACTTTAAGGAAGTTTTATAAGCTCAAGAGTTTGAAAAATCTAACATCATATAGTCCCACAAAAGTGAAATGCTACATGAAGTTCAGTGTCTGTCTCAGTCTTGCAATTAATCTGTATGTTATGTCCTCTTGTAATTTACCATATGCACCAGTATGTGATATAGCTGCAGAACATCACGACTGACTACTTCTCTAAAATTTTCCAGTTCACACACATTTTCGGCATTTCAACCCAAAAACCTCCACTGAGCAGGTTTGCTGCATGTGTACTGGAGAATCTGGTGCTGTTGACTGGTCACTGGCTGCGACTAATGGTTATTTTCATTACTGAATAATCTGCAACTATTAATTGTTTGGTCTAGATGGACTTATGAACAGTTAAAAAATACCCATCACAACTTCCTCAAGCCCCAAATTTTATATTAATTTATATATTATACATTTATTCACAAAATAGCATAATTGCTAAATAAAATACCATTATTTGTAAGACATCATGAAAAACAATGGTGTTAGCCTCAGTCATAAACCACTGAAAACCAAAGACAGAAAGCTGAGTATCACAGGACAGGACTCGCCAGTGTCACCTACACAGATTCCCGTCCATTAGCTGTGTTTGAGAGTGAACCTGATCCGAGAGGCCTCCAGCCTGCAGCTCTCAGGCGCTCTGCATTGTTGATGTTCTCTGACCCCCCCAGCGGCGTTTCAGACTGACTTAGAGTGCCTTTGTTGTTGTAGTATCACGTCGTACCAGTCTGCAGTGTCAGTGAGCAGTCACCCTGCAGGCAGCCATCAGCAGCAGCTAATGCAGTCTCTTCTCTGCTTCACCTGAGAAAGGCATATCAGGAGGTCAAAGGGACACACCGTCTCTCTGGACTTCATTCTTCTGAAAGTGGATTTACAAATTTGTTATATAGCTGGTTGACGCAGGCGTCTCCAGCGTCTGTATCGCTGCCTCAGTGTTGCGTGTTGCTCAGCGTTGGAAGCATCAAAGCAAACTTGCAAATCATCGCTCACCCTCGCAGCTTAGTCATCGCGCTGTGAAACCGGACACGTCTGTGGGCAGATCTGCTGAAGTGCTAGAGCTCCTCCTGACTGCTGTACCAGCAGGTTCATTTGAACAGTGAAGGGTATCGTCGTCCTCCGTCCATCACCAGAATCCTTCAGTCACCTCCCCTCACTCGCTCCATGCAGGGGTCAGTCGAGTAAAATTCATTTTCTGTCTCACATGAGTGATGGTGACCACAGTGTGCATCAACAGAGGGAGCCACATCCTCTAGTTTGCTTCAGTGAATGTTTGTTTGATACTAATGAAGTTAATGCAGTATATGAATACACCTTCAATTTACAAAATTTCATTTCAGAGAATTTCTCAATTTATTGTCTTTGTTTTTTGTCTCCTTAGTCGTGAAAAATCAATCTACAAAGTTCATGAGGTACATGTTTTCTTTTTTGGAACACGTAGTTTATTTACTGAGGCAGTAGTTCCAGCTTGGACCTTCTGTTTCTGATTTATTGTGGCACATTTCTCATTGTCTGTTCAGCCATGCTTACTGCTGCTCAAACCCACAAGCCAAGGCAGTTTTCTTTATACAGTATACTGCAGCACCTTTGGGCCAATTCAGTGATTCACAGGTTGCATAGAAAAATTTAAACAGGAGAAGAGGAAAAGGAACTATTTAGAAAGTAACTTCAAAGTTACAAGTTATCATAGAAGCACAGGACAGTATAATCATATCAGTATCATCAATAAGACTAAAATAGTAGGTTAAATAATAAGCTAAAATTGAATAAAACAGAGAAATAAAAATCATCTCAGTAATAGACACGAGTGAATTGTTCCAAATGTTAGTTAATTAAATGCAGCTGCAAAGAGAAAGTTAAAGCCTGAAATGAAAAGAACTAAGAGTTGAAGCAAAAGTGGAAGTAAATGTTTTATTTTAGGCAACTGTGAACAAGTAGGTTTTAAGTTTACATGATCAGATCTGGACAATGACTAAAATCATCATGTGCTGAAGGGTCAGCAGACCAACTTCAGATAAACTGTTCATTCAGGGTCTTCATGGTGCCAGATGATGAATGCCTTTGTTGATCATCTGACACCAGCACCACCATCAGGTTGCCATTTTATTTTTTTAGCAACATATCAACAGCTATTGACAAAAGATTTGGTGCATATATTAATGTCCTCCTCGGGATGAAATGAACAAACTAAACTGATTTTCTCTAGTCCCACCAGGTTGCAGTTTTTATTTGTCCAATACTTTGCCTTATGACCAAATACCTGCAAAACTAACAACATTCCCATTAGTCTCAGCTGTGTCTTTAGCACTAAACAGCCAATGTTAGCATGTTACCATGATGATCATGGTAGACCTGTTGTTGTGAACGTGTTGGCATTCTGACATTAGCATTTAGCTTAAAGCACTGATGTGCCTTTAATTGAAAAATCTGACAAACTGTAGTTGTTTAATTGGTTTTTGCTTTCTGCTCGAAATGAATGTGTGGATCAGTGGTTGGTTCTGTTTCTATGTAAACCATTTTTATTTCTGCTGGAAATGTGAAATGTAACATTTGCTATTGGCTGAATACGTTTCCAAAGGAGCTCCCAGATCAGCCAGCTAAAAGTTTTCATGATCTACGTGGGGAGGAAAACCTCCTGACATTTCTTTACAGAAAATGTCACGGATGACTGTTTGCTGGATAAGAGGAAAATGTGATTGAATATAAAACAATTTAAATTCAGCTCATGTTTTTTCATCAATGTTTTAATGTTAATGCCATTTAGTTCAGTAAAGAATAAGAAAGCATAAAATACAATCATCAGCTGGAAGCAGATAATATGGCAGTGATTACCATCTGTAATATAACAGCTACTTACGGGCTGCTTTTTCCTCTGACTCACAGATGGTCTAGACATTTAAGTACTGTGCTGATTACCTTATTGATAAAAAAGCTGAACCATTAATTTACTGCTTGGAATTACTTTTCTTATCAGTTTCACCCTAAACTCTTATGCGTCTTAACTGCTGTAACTTCTTTTTAATTTCGTAATGTCCTTTATACATCACAGTATCTGAGAATGATTTACATCAGAGGTTTTTCATGGAAAACACATGTTGACAGCCCAGATCCTAAAAAGATGGCAAAGCGCACTGCAAACTCAGGGGATGCACTGAAGATCCCTTTGGATGGTGGAGTCACTGAGATCCTCCTATTATTAGAACTCTCTAATATTAGAGCCTGCATCTGTGCTGAAACAAAGGGGAATTAAAAGCTTAACATCACCTCTGAGTGGAATTAAGTGCTGATGCATAATTATGATGAATATGCATAAGGATGTATAGAAATGTGCTCAACAATGCAGTGCATTTTGTGATATTTTCATTGCTTTTGTGCACGGATTTCCATGCATTAGTGTTTTTACTCACAGAATTGTTTTGCCTTTTAATGCTCCCTTGCCTGCAATGTAAAAATCAGCCTCCTTTTCAACCACATTGCAAGTAGCATATACTGGAAAAGCATGAAATTAGGTTTAATGTCTAATATCAATGGTAAATATTGGTCTCAGCTTAGTGTGTGTTGTGCTCTTAGGTTTAATTTTAAACTTCACCCAACAGATATCAGTGACCCATTTCCTTTTCCAACTTTTGTTCTTGAGTTGATGCACAAGTGGGTTGCCTGCCTCTATATAGTGACTGCCCCACATATGATGCAGAATGCAGTATAGTAAATCTCCCTGGCTCAAACAGGTTTTCCAGATCAGGTCTGGATGTTGTCCAGGAGGATGTCTTCAAGCCAGACGGCTCAGCGTCTGGCAACAGTGTCGTCAACGTGTTTACCTCGTCCAACCTTCAGACCTTGATGGAGTTCAAGCCCGGGCTTAAATGCTTTATTCATGAAAGATTAACACCATGTTTTCAATCTTCTCCGACAGGACAAAGAACTCTCCACCACAGAAGTGATGTCCTAGAGACTGTGGTGCTTGTCAACCCTTCAGAAGACACTGTCGTATCAGAGGTAATGTCAACTTGTATATTTAGTAGTTCCCTGCTGGTTGCATGTACACAAGCGTACAATATGTATGAAGAATTCACTTCCATTACTTCTCCTCTGACTGACACATTTACCTTTCAGTTCCCTATAACAGCTGGGCATCATTTGAAATGATAGATACCAATGATTTTTTTCCTGTAGTCCAGCAAATACTTGATTTTTGCAAATGATATCAAGATTTGAGTAAAAAAAAAATCTGATTTCAATTCAATGTTTTTTGATAAGGATCCCTTAAAATACTTTTACAGATATATTAGATAAAGATATGGACTGGGAAAATTATTTTACAGTCAGTGCTCTCTTGTGGATGCTGTACATACTGGTGTTTGTAAATTAACAAAACATACCTTTGGCATTTCTGTACTGCAATTTCTTCTTCTTATAAGCAACATATATGCCAGTACCAGTATATCGGTGATGAGTTTGTATCAGCCCCGCCAAAAATATTATGTTTTATTTGTTTTATGACATTTTCCCATAATAAAAAACAGCAAAATTAAGATTTAAATCAGAATCTGTCTGATCAAAGAAAACAAGTTTATAAATCTGGACAGGCTGGTGACCTTTTCTGTATTCGTAGCCAAATCTTGTAACCTTGACACAATTAAAGCACATCATCGTTTGTCAGTGACGCAGGTGTTTCTCTCTATCGTGGCAATGTTGTCTCTCCTTTAACTGTCCTCTGTCTCCCTCCCTTTCTCTTTCGGTGTGTGTGTGTCCCAGATCCAGTCTCTAGTCACAGACTCAGCAGGACACAAGCTTCTGGTCTTAAGTGGCCAGGGCTCAGATCACGGTGGCCTTCTTCTTCAAACTGGGGTTTTCACCTACCAGACCTTTTCACGTGTCTTTGCTGATCCTGGGGTGAGTCAATTCTACTGTCCTCTATCTCTTATACAATCTAAAAATGTAGATGGTACATTTGTGAATCTGTTTGAGTGCTTTAAAATAGTTGACCATGAAATGATAGTACATACTTTGATGCAATTTTAGGAGTGGATTTATTGGCACTGTAATACGCAAAGAACTCAACATTAGCAGAAACATGGATATTACACAAAAGTTGACAGCAAAGGAGAGTATTCAGGCTCCAGCTTTTACTTCCCATAATAAAAGTTTAATTGATCTTTTTGATTTTGAGAAAATATTTAACACATTGCCTTAAACAAGAAGTTTGTCTAGTGGATTCTTTTATTTTATTCTTTTTAGTTTGGATGTCTTTACAAACAGGTCTCCCACATTAATGCATTCATCGCTGACTGACTGTGTGTCTGGGTTTTTTCCTTCTGGCAGGTCAGTGCATTACTGGGCACAACAGCCCCCAAGCAGCAGGCTACACTTACTGTGTCCTGCCGCGGGGAGGTGGGCTGGAGCTCCCTGGGACAGCAGCAGACCCTGCGGGAGTTTCTGGAATACAAACTAAACCCTGAGCCTGTTCTTCTCAAGATGGAGGGCGTCACAGAGTTCACAGAGTATATCTCTGAGACGGTCGACGTCCCTTCACCTTTTGACCTCCTGGAGCCACCCACCTCCGGAGGCTTCCTGAAACTGTCCAAGCCATGTTGCTACATCTTTCCTGGTGGACGAGGAGACTCTGCTCTCTTTGCTGTGAATGGCTTCAACATCTTAGTGGATGGAGGCTCTGAGCGAAAATCATGCTTCTGGAAGCTGGTTCGTCACCTGGACCGCATTGACTCAATTCTACTCACACACATCGGTGCTGACAATCTCCCAGGTATCAATGGGCTGCTTCATAGGAAGATAGCAGAACAGGAGGAGGAGCAGTCTCAAGGCTCCACCAACTATAGTGACTGGATGAAGAACCTGATCTCTCCTGAGCTAGGTGTGGTATTCTTCAACGTGCCAGAGAAGCTCCGAATGCCAGAATCTAATCTTAAAGTGAAACGCAGCATCGAAGAGGCCTCGCTGACTCTGCAGTACCTTAACAAACTAGGAATCAAGCCGGAGCCTCTCTGCCGAGTTGTCAGCAACACCATTGAGCCCATTACTCTGTTCCACAAGATGGGTGTGGGCAGGTTAGACATGTATATTCTCAACCCTGTCAAAGACAGTAAAGAGATGCAATTTTTAATGCAGAAGTGGGCTGGCAACAGCAAAGCCAAAACTGGCATTGTGCTGCCCAATGGGAAAGAAGGAGAAATATCTGTGCCCTACCTGACATCAGTTACAGCCTTAGTGGTCTGGCTCCCTGCCAACCCTGCAGAAAAGATCGTCCGAGTGCTGTTCCCTGGGAATGCACCACAAAACAAGATCCTAGAGGGGCTGGAAAAATTAAAACACCTTGACTTCTTGCGCTATCCTGTCGCCACACAAAAGGACATTGCCTCAGGAGCACCGCCCTCTGTTATAAAACAAACCAAGTTAAAACAAAGAACAGATAGCAAAGAGAGCCTCAAGTCCTCCCCAAAGACTACTGCAAAGGCCTCAAAGAAAGAAACTGAAGGACAAGATGATGTGTCAGCTGCCACAGAGGCAAAGAGTGACTCTGTAAAGGAAAATATATCAGAAAAAAGAGAGGAGAAAAAGCATACAAAAACTATAAAATCTAAAACTGATGTGCCAGAAAAGAAAAAACTGTTAAAAGAAAAATCCTTAAAAAAGCACCCCAAGGAAAGGGTGTCAAAAATGGATGAGAAAAAGGACAAGGAAAAGAAAGAGATCAAGAAAGTAAAGAAAGATGACTCTGCTAAAAAGGATGAAAAGAAGGATGTAAAGTCCAAAGAGGACAAAAAGAAAGACACATCCAAACCCGAGCTGAGAAAAATAACAAAGCCTGACCTGAAACCATTTACACCAGAAGTCAGAAAGACTTTACATAAAGCTAAAGTGTCGAGTAGAGCCAAGACGGGCAAAATCAAAGCAGCAAAAGCTGAACCTGCTGAACCGAAGGCAGAAGAGCCAAAACCTGAAACTGTTCAACCTGAACCAATAGAGAATGGAGCTGTGGAGGGTATATCTGCTCCCTCAACTCCTGAAGACCTCACCAAGGATTTTGAGGAACTGAAAAAAGCTGAAGTTGTAGCTGTTTCAGCAGAGCCACCAGACAGTAACAAGGTTTCATTGGAGCAGACAGCACAAAGCCTTACCCAAGAGAAGCAGGAAGCACAAGAAACTATATCTGAAATTCCACCTGCCACAAAGTCTCCAGAAAAGGAAGCCTCAGCCCCAGAGGCAGAAGTTGAAGACAAAGACAAGGAGTTGACACAAGAGAGAGAAATGGAAGAGGCTCAGAAGTTTGAGGATGAGGGAGCAGCAACTCAGGATGAGGAAGAGGAAGAGGAGGAAGAAGAGGCCCCAACTGCTCCGAAGAAAACAGAAGAAGAGGAGGAAGAAGATATGGGAATAGGTGAAGAGGAAGATGAATCGAAATGGAAGGAGGCAAAAGACGATGGGCTTGATAGGAAACATGAGATAGAAGAAATGGAGAAATCAGAAAATCTCTCAGCTATGGTTGTGACAAAAGAGGAGCTACACATGACTCCATCTGAAGAGGAGGAGGAGGAGGCAGTGGAGAAAGCTGAACTGGAGGAGGTAGAAGATTTAGATGTAATAGCGGATGAAGAGATCAAAGTCAAACCTGAAGACGCAGCTGAGGAGCAAACGGCCACTGAAAGCAAACCCGCTGAAATTCTGACTGCAGCCAAAGATGAAGAAGAAGAAGAAGAAGAAGAGGAGGAGGAGGGCTACCTGTCACATGTTGGAGGGGCCACAGCTCCCATAACCTCAGTAGCTCAAGGAGCAGCTGCAGCTGAACCCATCTCCTACATCCAAGACGAGACCATCCCTGGCTACTCTGAGACAGAGCAGACCATCTCCGATGAGGAGATTCACGAGGAGGCAGAGGAGAGGATACCACACCTTCAGTACGACGTTGGTGCCTATGACATCTCTGTTCCAGATCAGACTGAATCGTTTGTAAACATTCATGGCATGAGGGAGATGCAAGCTGCAGCTATGACCGAGAAAAGCTTTATCCCAGGTGTGCAGGAGCAAGTATCAGTGTTCACGAACATCATCACTGCTCCTCTAGCAGAAGAGGAGCATGTGTCTTCTGCAACATCCATCACAGAGTATGACAAAATGTCCTCCTTCCCTACTTCTATTGCCGAAGACCAATCTGTGGCATCTGTCGCAGCACCTCCAGCTGAGGAACCACCCAAAACCCCCGTTCCCCTGTCGACCCCACCTGACACTACTCAAGGCAAAGAACAGCCACTCTCTGCAGGAACTCTTTCACCGCCTTCTTTAGAAGAAGACAAACAATCCAAGTCTCCATCCGATGACTTGCAACTTCCTGTTGCAGAAATGAAGATGGGGGCTAAAGCTCGCGATGCTCCCGATGAGGAGGAGGAAGAAGAGGAGGAGGAGGAAGAAGACCAAACTCCTAATGTTGACATTTCACTTGAAAAACTCCAAGAAGGCTATGCTTCGTCCCAGTTAATACAGGGTAAAGAGAAAGATACTGAAAAGCTTCCAGGCTCAGTGTCTCCAGTTTTGAAGTCTATACAAGACACCAAACCAGTCCACCTACCGGTTGAAGAGGAAAATATAGATGCTGTTGCACCTAAAGATATTTCATCTGTTGTGCCTACTAGACCTTTTGGATCAGACTCAGTAACTTCAGAGAGTGAAGAGCGCTGCTACAGTCCGGATGATATCACTGTGAAAATGGCTTCTCCTCCACAATCCGGACCACCCAGTGCAACTCACTCTCCACTTCGACAGTCACCAGTGGAAGACAAGATGAAGGTCTTCCCTGATTTGGAGTTGCAAAAGCAAGATGAGCTCTTCGATATAGTCACAGCAACTGAAGACAAAACTAAAAAGGAAGATGAAGCAGAAACAGAGACACGAGAAGATGTTAACAGACAGAAAGCAGAGCCGCATGAAATTGAGGTTTCAACATCTTTGGACAAATCGTTTGAGAAGGAAATGAAAGAGCCACCAGTGATGAAGGAGCCAGAAAAAGACACTTCATCAGTCTCAAAAGATGAAGGAAAAAAGACAGAGACAATCCCTGTTGTTGCTGCTACTTTATCAGAAGTTCAGCCACCCGTGTTAGCGAGGGATTCCCTCATCTCATCTGGAAAAAGTGATGAGAAGGCCGATGAAGGGCTCGAAGGGAAAGAACCTAAAGTACCTCTTCCAGGTAAATTTCCAGATGGTGATAACAAGAAGGATGATGATGATGATGATCATGATGATAAATCTGCAGTTAAATCTGTCAAGGTGGAACAGGAGAAAGAAAAAGATGACACCTCCGATGTCATACAATTCAAGGATGAGCAGAAACAGAAATCTGTCATCCAGGAAGACATTTCTGCTGTTAAGTCCATCACGGATGAGAAAGCAGAGACAGAGGCAGTAAAGGATGATACATCTGATATTAAACCTATCAAAGAAGAGCAAATTGCGAAGGACGTTGTCACTGTTGACAGAGCCATTAAAGATGAAGAGAAAGAGCCTGAAAAAGACCACACTCCTGAAGTCAAAACTATTAAAGAAGCAGAGCCAGAAATTGCTGCCTCAGAGGCCATACAAATCAAAGATGAGCAGAAGCAGAAAGATATAAAACCAGAGGATGATTTTGACCTCAAAACCAAAGGTCACGTTATTGAGACAGAGGTTAAAAAGGATGATGTGTCTGATATTAAGATTTTGAAAGAGGAGAAGGAAGTGACAGAGAAGGGTGATTCTTTTGATATTAGCTCAATAAAAACTGGAGAGAAAGAGACTGAAAAGGTCCAAGCCACAGATATCAAACCTGTTAAAGACGAGATGGAGAAAGAGGCAAAGAAGGATGTTGTGCACATTGTTGAGCCTACTAAAGATGAGAAGAAAAAGGAAACAGAAACATCTGATATTAAAGTGATAGAAGATAAGAAAGAGGAGAAAGAGATAGATGGTTCTGATACCAAGCCCTTTACAGATGAGCAGAGGGAAAAGGAAAAAGAGATGGGTGACATCATTGTTGCTAAACTCACCAAAGAGGAAGAAATTATTAGAAAGAGTGATACATCTGGTGTTACCAGGAAAGAAGAAAAGGGGCAAGAGATTTGTAAAGATGCTATCTCAGCCATCAGCCTCACTGGGGTGGAGGAAAAGGATGTAACAGTGTGTAAAGATGCAAAGTCGACCACAGAGCAAGAGAAAGAGACAAGTAAAGATGATAGTTCTGACACCAAACTCTCCAAGGAGCAGGAAATAGATATGACAAAAAGGAAGGACGATGGTTGCCTCTTCAAATCTACTATGGAAGAAGACAAGAGGGAGGACACAAGTAAATATGATACTGCTGCTATAAAACTTACTAAGGCAGAGGAAAAAGACAAACTCCCCAGTAAGGAAGATACTTCTGCTGTTAAACCAACAGTTGTAGAAGAAAAGGAACAAGAGGAAGGTAAAGATGATACTGCTGCCATTAAACTTATCAAGATGGAGGAAGAGCATGTCCTAGTATATAAAGATGAAGATTTATCTGCCACATCAACCAAGGTAGAAGCAAAAGAGACAATTAAGGATGCTGTCGATCCGGTCATGGAGGAAGAAAAGGGGCAAGAGACATATAAAGATAAAGATGTCACTTCTGCTGTCAGAGCCGCCAAGATAGAGGAAGAGGATGTAATGAGCGAAGGTATTTCTGCTGTCAAAACATCTGAGGACGAAACAAGCACAAAAGATGACATTTTGGTTGTTAAACCCACCACGCAAGATGAAAAGGAGAAAGAAATTAGTAGAGATATCTGTGCTGTCCAATCAACGATAAAAGAAGAAAAGGAGAAAGCTGTAGATAAGGAGGAAACTTTAACTGTGAAACCATCCAAGGAGGAAGATGTGTCAACTCAGGATGGCATTGCTATCAAATCCATCAAGGAAGAAAAAGATACGGTTGCAATTAGGGATGAAATTTCTGGTGAGAAACCAACCAAGGAGGAGGAAAGCAAGGACACTGCTAGTGTAAAACCCCTTACAGAAGAGGAGAAGAAGGTAGTTCAGGAGTTGAAAGATGTTACACCTGATGTAAAACTCCCAAAGGAGGAGTCAAAAGAAATCCTGAAGGATGAAATTTGTGAGAAAGAAATGAAGGTCAAAGAGGAAGAAAAAAGTGATATTACTGATTCTGTATCCATTAAGGAGCAGAAGGAAAAAGACATAGATGACACCTCTGTTGTAACAACAAAGGATGACAAAGCGTTGGAAATTGGCATTTCTGACAAACAGGTAAAAACACTGGAGGTTAAAGGAGAGGAGAAGGGAGACATCTCCGACCACAAAACCATTTTGGAGAAAATTAAGGACGAAGAAACTGAACAAGATGGCACAAAACAGGAGAAAGAACCAGACTCTAGTGTTGAGCAACCCAAGGGCATGAACGACCAAGAGCCATCTAAAGTAGAAACCATCAAGGAGGAAAAGAAGGAATCCATCAAACAGGACACAGAGGAGAAGTCCACTCCAACGTTTAGCATCAAAGATGAGAAAAAAGGGAAAGATGATTATCCTTTTGAGTCTGAATCTAAGACAGATGATAAAAAAGAGGTGGAAATTCCCCTGTCTCAGGCCTCGGAAGAAGAGAAAACTACAAAGGATGATATTTGTGATGTTAGTGATACAAATATTCTTCAAGAAACCTCTGATAAGCTTACTGAAACACAGAAAGAGAAGGAAACGTTTGGTGCTACATCAACAGAAATGCAGCAAGACACTTCTGTTACTACATCAAGTGAAGTCCTGAAACAAGCGACAGATGACATTTGTGTATCTCCCAGCCACATCAAGGAGGAGAAAAAAGAACAAGACAAAGACGCAACGGTCATTATTAGTCAAGAAGAGAAGATGGAGAAAGAAAAAGATGACACACACGTTGCTGAACTGAGCAAAGAACAGAAAATGGAAAAAGAACAAGAAAAAGAATACACCTATGGCACTGAGGACATCAAAGATGAAAAGACAAAACCAGAGGAGGATGAAAAACTGGTTAAACAGAAGGATGTTGCTGACACAAGGACAGATGAGATCACTGAGAAAGAAAAGTATGACTCTTCTGACACAGACCACACCAAAGAGGAGAAGTGGGAGCGAGAGGAGTTACAAGAGAAAGACCTGGACAAAGCCATTAAACAGCCCACACAAACAGTATTAGGAGAAGCAGCGACAGCATCCAAGTTGGATTACAAACCTGCATTTGTGGTTCAGTCCTCCGATGAAGACAGGGAAGATGAAGAGGAGGAGGACATTTGTATGGGAGGAGCTGGTTCCAGACCTTTGTCAGTTGAGCCAAGAAAATCAGACCATGACATCTCCTCTGCAGGTCTGCCTTTATCCCAAACCCCACAGACGAGTGACCAAAGTAAACCACCAATAACAGAACAGACTACGGTGATCATACCAACACTTACAATGCAGGAGCCCTCTATTGATGAAGACATGAAAGAGCTTGGCAAAGAAGAATCCAGACTTTCACCTCAAGAGGGCACAGACGTTGTGAAAGCAGAAACCACACCTGCACCACTTGCCAAACCAGAGCCCTCCTTTGATATTGTCATATCAAAGGAGGAGATGACCTCTATTCCAAAACAAGAAACAGCTTCTGATATCCCAGCAGCTAAAGCAGAACCGATGTCAGACTCAACTGATAAAACGCCTGTGCTGTCAACAGTGTCAAGCACTGACAGTCAACCCAGGAGCTGTACACTGTCGAGCACTGAGAGCCAGTCCAGTGTGGATGAAACACCACAACAAGAGAAACAGATACCATCTCAGACAAGTTCAGGAGTCAGTTCTACAGAAAAGACAAAGCTGGATGAGAAACCAGGAAAGGAAGCAGAGAGAGAGAGGGAAGGAGAGCGAGAGTTGGCTTCTCCAGGATTATCACAGCCTTGTTCATATTTTATGTTGGACAAAGATTCTGAGGACTCCAGCCACACTGAAGTGGTAAAATCAGACACTGCAAAAATGGAGAGTGTAAATAAAATGACCTCAGAGAAGGAAGTGGTCAGTGGAGGTCTCGGAGATGAAAAACAAACTTTTGGTGCGTCCAAATATGATCCGTATGAAAAGCCCATTCCAAAGGATCATGACCTGGACTCCAGAGAAGAAAGTGAGGTTTCTTTAGGTTTTGAGCAAGCCTCTGATATGGGTATTGATGATAACAGACGAACAAGCCAGACAGAGGCTGGAGGAGCCATGTTCCTCCTGGATGATCAGTACAAAGAAGAGCCTCTGTCCTTTAGTAGAGTTGACTACAGCCCAGTGTCCCTCACAGAGAGTGAAAGGAGTAGCCACCACAGCCGAAGTGCCTCGCCTAAATATGAAGACAGAGAGAAAGGCCAAGAGGAAGAGAGGGAGAGAGAAGAAAGACCAGATACACCTTGTGTTGACAAGAGCTTTACAGCCATGGAAATGCAGGATAACAAAATGTCCCAGGCTGCTGAGTGTTATTCTTTCAGCCCAAAAGAGGACAAACCTGAGAAATCAGAGAAAGAGAAAGAAGATATGATGGAAGGTGCTGCAGCAGCTGTTCAAACAGTGCCAACAGGAGAAAGTGATAAGGTTTCTACTAGTGCGGCTGTTCAATCCACAAGTCCATCATCAAGACAAGAAACGCCCTCTCCATCATGGAGCCAATCAGATCTTGGTCCCCAAGTTGAAGCTGCTCCTGTAGCTTTTGAAGAATTCACAGAAACGAGAACAACTGAAAAAGATAAAGAAAAATCTGCTGAGTCGCTCAAACACAAAACAGAGTTCTCTGATCATGAAAGACAAGGCTCTCCATCCGGTCGACATTCGCCTGCAGAAAAAGACATTATACCTCAGCAAGCATCACTTTTAGAGAAAGAGGAAACTTCACGTGATTCAAGGACTGCACCTGCCACCACATTTTTAGGACATGAAATAGATGATAATGTTTTGGCGTCTGACAATAGTCAAATTAGCAGCTCTGCCACTTGTAAATCCATGTTAGACTTCCCTGAAGGAAAAGAGAGCCTGATAGACAAAAGGTTACTTGTAGAGGGGGAAGATTTCAATGTTGATGATGATGAAGATGAGGAGGAGGATGAGGAGGAGGAAGAAGAGGAGGAGTTAAGTGATATAGATATGGAAAAGGGTGCCAGAGAACAGTCTGAAAAAGAAATGTGCAGACGTAGCTCTGATGATAGTGCTACGTTAGCAGAGGGAGAGGACTCAAATAAAAAGTCTCAGTTGCCTGAATCAAGCTTCCTTAAAGAGGAAAAAGTCTGTAAACCAACACCTGATGATGCCTCAGCTTCTAAAGTCACAGAGACATACAAAGAGGACACGAGTAAAAAACCTCCATCTCCTGAAACAAAACCACTCAAAGAAGATGATACAGCTGGTGATACAGCCACATCCAAACTTCCTGAGACAAAGAGTGAAGATGTAGGTAAAACAACCACATCACCAGACTCAGGTGCTCTCAAAAAGGACGAAAGCTCTTTTACTACATCAGATGCCGCAAAACCTCCTGAAACACAGAAAGCAGAGGACACAGACAAAAAGCACTTGTCTCCTGAACCAACCACAAAGAGAAGGTTGTCATCAGCAGAGGATTTTACCTCCTCTGAGGTACTAGACTCAAGAAAAGGAGAAGAAGACAAAGTGTCGCCACCAAGTTTTTTGACAAAGGAAACTTATCAACCAATGTCCACAAGCAGCTTGACAGGCAGCTTTTTGCCACCTGACCATTCAGAAACCACATCCAAGACTACGTCTAGTCCCTCCCCTCCGCTAAGAGGCAGCTATGCCGATATTGGACAGAGCAGATCTGGAGGCTATTCTGAGCATTTCTATAGTGAGGAGAGTCAGGTAGAATTGAAGGAGGATAAGAAAGAAACCTTTGTGCTCTCAGATGCATCCCAGCTATCCAAGCTCAGTGAAGATAAATATTGCAGCCAACAAGACATCCAAGGCGAAAGTCTGGATGAGAGGCAGACCACAGATATCACCACAAAGCATGAGGAAACTTCCTCATCATCTTGCACATACACCTCCTTAACATACTCTTCTTCAACATATTCCTCCACATCGTATAGTTACTCATCCTCAGCCTCAACTTCTGCGCCTTTGAGCCAACGGTTGGGAGACAAAGGTGAAACTTCCACAACACTATCAATCTCTGAACTAAGTACAGCCAAAGAGGAGCCATCCTTCAGGAAAGAGTCTACAAGCCCCTGCTTTGGAGGGTTTCAGAGAGATGAGTACATGGAGGTGACGACAAAACCTGCAACAAAAGTGTCTATACCTAGCCAGTTTGATGAGACCAAACCATCATCTCCAGTCTTTTCCACCACTGCCAAACAGACTGAGGATCAAAGTGGTTCTGCAAAGCCTGAAACGGACACAAAGTCAAGCACTGACAGTTTCTATATGCTTGAAACTAAGATTACAACATCCTCCGCGGTACCATCTCTACAAAGTACCGAACCAGTAAAGGTGTCAGAGAGCTTATCCACATCTGAGGCTTGCTTTGATGTCTCTCCCCTCCAGAGGGCTGATTCCTCTGAAAGGGTGTCCCAAGGGTCAGCAGAAGACGAGCCTGATACACTTGAAATGGAGGACAGCACCCTACCATGTCGTATTGAATGTCAAAAAATCAAAGTTGCTGAGCAAAAAGAAAGTTTTTCATCAATAACTGAGTCATATGTGGTAGAGAGTACCACACACTCCACAGAGACGAAGACAGTCACTATCACCTCTTCTTCTGTTGTGTCCAAACCTGATGTGGTAATGGAAACAACTCAACAGACAGCCTCAGTTACTCCACTGAGTGATAGTGGAGCTAGCAAAACCACATGTGCCACAACAGATGTGTCCAAAACGGAGGAAGATAAAGAGAAAAAGGAGAAAACACCAAAGGTAAAAGAGGAGAAGACAAGCGGAGCTGTTGCACCTCTTGAGGAAGATGCAAAGGTGTCTGAAAAAGAAACAAAAGAAAAAGATGAAAAGACAGAGACTCCGAAAGACAGTGAAGTCAAACAGAAAACAGAGGATAAAAAATTGGAGGAAAAGACTTCTAAAGATGGTTCAGAGGAGAAGAAGGAAGCATCTGATCCAAAAGTGTGTGAAAAAGCAGAAGAGGGTAAGGAAGAAGAGTTAGAAAGAGTAGAGGAGAAAAGCTTGTTGGAAAAGCCATCAGAGAGATTAGAGATCAGGAGAAAGAGCAGTATATCTGATTGGGAGCTACTACAGAGGCCTGATGACTGCCCAAGTGCCCCTCCACCAGGTTATGGTGATGAGGATGAAGAGGATGAGGAAGCAATGGAAGCAATGGAATGGATGGCCAGTGTCCATGGTACATCTATGTCCTCCACAAAAGATACCTATCACACAGAAACATCTGCAAAGGCTGATCGTCCCTCTGATTTGGACACTGGAGCCACGTCCTCCTCGGCCTCCCACCCAGGCTACTCCTCCTGTGAATATAAACATCGCAAAGGCGAACTTTCTCCATCATTCATCAACCCGAGCCCGCATCAGCTCTCCAGTGATGAGGGCGAGGGCGAGGAGAACGGCCATAGCGACCACTCCCAGGAAGGGGACGAGGATGATCAGGAGCAACACTCTGTGAAAAGGAGGTCACACAAGCAGAGGCGCCACCATGCTCCAAGTTACCATGGAGACACTGGACAGGGGTCACACCAGCTGCCCGGTGCCACGTCATCTGGTTTGGCTGTGACGTTAGCAGGAGAGGAAACGCCTCCGACATCAGTGAGCGAGTCTTTGCCTTCGCAGTCTGACTCTGACGTGCCTCCAGAAACTGAGGAGTGTCCGTCCATAACAGCTGAAGGAAATCTGGATTCGGATGAAGACGCTGAACATCTGCCGGTGGACAAATTATCTGCATCTGGAGGTGGAGGGGGTCATCATCCTCCATCACCAAGGTCAGCTCAGAAGTCTCATGATCCCCTCCCTACCCCGATGAAGGACCCTCTTCCTCACCCTCCCCACCCAGATGTGTGCATGGTAGACCCAGAGGCTCTTCTCAATGACCACAGCAGCACAGAGAAACTTCTTAAGAAGGAGCACAAGACCACCAAGGGCCTCAGGAAGGGAAAACCCAAGTCGGCCTCCCCCGCTCGTAAGGGGGAAGTCAGGAAGAGGTCCTCTACTCCAGTGAAGCAGACTTCCAAGGACTCTGCCTCCCCTCGATCAGCCTCCCTCAGGAGGAAGGACACAGACAGAAGCTCCAGGCTGATCAAGATGTCTGAGACCCAAGGCTCCAGGATTGAGATCCTCAATCCGGGGAAAGGCTTGGTCAATGGTGTCAAGAGCAGTTCAGGTGTGTTAGCATATTCACATCCTGCAACTTAACATGCATTTCCATTATTATATATTTTATATTATATTTAATGGGCTGATGGCTTCAAGATGCCATCACACCAGATTGATAGGGAATTAGGACACGGTAACCTCCACACTTCTAGAAAATGAAGCCTTAGCTGTTCACTGGAAGCAAAGTTGATTGCTCCTTCTATACAAGCATTTAACAGTTGTTGTTTTGCTAATTAACTTTCATAATTAGTTAAAACAATCTCCTTTAAAAAGAAAACAACATTCAGATATCTCCTAAAAAAAAAAAAAGATATCAACACTGGCAGGTCAACATTTTATAATATATTTCTTTCCAGAGCCAGAAATCATGTTTGAGATACCGATAAATAACTTGAGAAGAGAAGTAGCTGTTAAGATCCAACTGGATTTCAGCCATTAGCAACATTTACATGCACATTAAAAGGCAATTATAATGCAATCAAAACAACAATTTAGTGTGAATTTCCTCCAAATTGTCAGGGGTGGGGGGGGGGAATTATTCACATATGTATCATGATTCCTGAATCAATTCTTTAATTCCTGAATAAATTTACACTTGTACCCTTGAGAGGATCCTTCATGATCAGGATTGTCCTACCATGTGTTAGCCGCTATGAGTGGGTGCCTGTTGTTAGCAGCTCACTCATTTGTGCTGCCAAACAATCTTGGAGTGCTGTTAGCTTCTTCAGCCAGTAGGAGTGGATCATGTCCGGTCTTGGTGCCGTTCAGCTGTTCATGCCTGAGAGTGGTTGTTGGATGTCTGCCTTTGTGATTTGTGTTTGTGTGTATATTTTATTTATATATATATATATATATATATATATATATATATATATAAACAGCCATATATACAGCTATATATATACAGCTACAGCAACCTCAAAGGGTCAAAACATTGTCGTGCATATTTGTGCTGCGTGCATTTACTTTGGCCTAACATCTTATTTTATCTGTTGTTGTGATATCGAATCACAGTACGCAATACTTTTGAATTGTAATACATATCTTAACATGTATCATGATAGCGTCAAATTGGGAGATACAGTAGGCATATTGTCCAAGTGCTGCCATTTATATAAGTGTGATTAAGCTCTTATTTGAAATACAACTAACTATACTAATATATAAAGTCAGTTGATCCAGTCATTTTAACAGTAGATTTTGAACTTTGCCTGTTTATTTGCAACAGTCACAAATCTGCACTTAATGATAATGTCAGTCTCGGACATGCAACGGATTCTGGCTGTTAAACATTGTGCAGTTAGGAGGCAGAGGAGCATATCAGAATGATAGATAGGCAGCACAGTCGTTATTCCATTAAGGTGCAATGATACATTGTTTGGTCCTTTTTTTAGAATAATTGATTTGTATAAACAAATTAGTTAACAGACTATCATTTGTTCAGTTGAGGAAAAATTTGTGGAAGTTCATTGCTACTGCAGCCCAGTTTTGGCGAATTGTAAGAACCATCACTACCTTCTAATGCCGTTTTAAATCCTTGTTCACTTCCAGTAAACAACTCCCAGAAAACTAGCTCGGCCGTCCCCCCGGGCCCGCCCGTCTACGTCGACCTGGCTTATGTGCCCAACCACTGCAGTGCCAAGAACGTGGACCAGGAATTCTTCAAGAGAGTGCGAGCCGCGTACTACGTGGTGAGCGGGAACGACCCGAGCAGCGGCGAGCCCAGCCGCGGAGTCCTGGACGCCCTGCTGGAGGGCAAAGCTCAGTGGGGCTCCAATTTACAGGTATTTACCCTCCGTCTATGCCTCCACTTCTCATATTTTCTGCATCCAAGTGTACTCACAATAAATGTACGGTTACAGACGAATGTATAGGGTGAGCTCCTACACTTAGTGGTGACTTTATTACTGTACATATATATAAAGAATAAATATCGTGATATTATTTACTGACACTGTCATAGTAAAGTAATCTCAGCAGGTCATTGGTTAATCAAACAGAGGACGGGAGTTGTGAGGGAAAAAGTATCACTATTATGCCGATGACTGCTCAGTATAGCAGAGCTACTCTGAACACAAAACTTTTACCTTATGGGTGGTGTACAGCAACAGATCTTCACTCTTCATGTCTCTAAAGAGAAAGCAAACACAGTTTCAGTGAGCACATTATCAACAACACTGAAATGTGGGATCAGAGGACTGTATGTATCCTATACTGCCTGCTGGTTTCTGTTGCGACTGATGCAGGGAGCATTGCCTGATGCTCAGCCATCTCTCATGCAGCTACTGCTGTATTGACTTTTTACCTTACTACAGTTCAGTCCTAAAATCTATAACCCAACGGAACACCTGAGCAGAGATCAAATCTGATTCTTGTGGACAGGGAAGGGCAGAAGCAGAATAACAGATTCAACTGAGACTTAAATGGAAGATATGTGAAGTGGTCCAAATGTTTCGGCTAGATCTTGATTAAATGAGACATTCAAAAGTACAGGCTGGTTTCAAAGCGACATGAGTTCCTCGTTATTACAGTACATAATGGTGACATATCACTACTTAGTAGATATTATCAGCGTCAAAAATTGCGTTCATGTAAGTTAAGTTGTTGAGGGAATGATTCTTTCCCCGTTACTGCTTCCAGCCAAAACATAATCCTGCACACAACCACAACTTGTCATCTTTACACTTTGTTTTTTCTACACGTTAAACAAATAAGGTATAATGTGAACAGACCCAGGCTAGCTATTCCCTTGTTTGCTATGCTAAGCTAAGCTAGCCGACTCCGGAATGTAGCTGCATAATTAGAGTACAGACATGAGAGTGGTGTCGATCTTCTCATCCAACTCTTGGCAAGAAATAAAATAAGCACATTTCTTACCAATGTCGAACGTTTCCTTGTGTTCCCGTCAGGTGACTCTGATCCCGACCCACGACACGGAGGTGACCCGGGACTGGTACCAGCAGACCCACGAGAGGCAGCAGGATCTGAACATCATGGTTCTGGCCTCCAGCAGCACCGTAGTGATGCAGGACGAGTCCTTCCCTGCCTGCAAGATTGAGTTCTGAGCTTGACGAGCCCCGCTGTGCTCTCCCCTCTCATCCTCCCCCTCCCTGTCATCTGTTCTCACTGGAGGTAGAGCGAGAGCGAACAGCGCTTCTTCAAAGCTTCTCGCTCTCTCATGGTACCAGTCTCAAACACATTTGCTGCAGCCCTCAATACGCTAGATTCTGTAAGCTGCAATCAAAGTCCAAACTCTGGGTTTATGCTCTGTGTGACAGTGGGGTTATCACGCAAATAATAACATACTTTCACGTTTGCTTTCTTCTGTGGGTTAATCACAGAAGACCCCCACTCTGTGATTAACAAGTCAAATAATTTTCAATAATATCATCACAGTTAACAGCTTTATTTGCCTCATATCTAACAGAGAAATTGACATTATTATCCCACAAATATGTAACGCCACAGTTAAATTAAAGATGAGAAAGGAATTGTTTTTAAACTGTTGGCTCACATCACAATTAACTTGGAAATGTTATACTTCCAAGTGGCAAATTTCTTGTCCAAAGGGCCAAAACAAGTGCCAAAAAACAAAATTCTCATCAGTCAACGTCTCCAAAATATCTCCGAAATTAATCAGCGATCAGTAATTTGTTTAGATTGTATGCACAGTGTTTTTAGAAATGTCTTAATTTGAAGCTATCTTTTCCATCTGTGCACATGACAAAACTCATCCTTTGCAATTCTGCTCACGCTACAGTAGTTTTTGGACTAACTCAATAATGACATAAATTGATGTTCTGTATTAAAAAAAAAAAAAGTTCCTTCTTGTCATTTGTGGTGAAGTTTTAGGAGGTGCCTGAAGTTGACACTGTTTCGGCTTTCACAGCTTCGCTGGTGCATGATGCTTGCGTTTTTAGCTCGGACTCTTTCAGAACTGCATAGGGTTAATCCTTTCTTTAGCCGGCCTTCAAGTGTGGAATGCAGTATAGTGTAGATAGGTTACTACACTGTTTGGCCATCTATGCTCAAGTGAATTCAATAGGCGCCAGGCAAAGGAACGATGTTTGTACACTAATCATATCTCTGCTGGATGTAATGGCTCCTCTTTAAGTCTTTATCATGGTCTTTGTTGGTTGTATGTACTCCAGTATACATATAGGATAAATGTTTCTATATCAATACAGAGGTTATGTTACATAAATGATATATTTTGTGATGATGCAGCAAATTATGATCTGCGGTGAATGCAGCGTTTTTGATCACGCATTTAAGAAGAAGAAGGTTTAATTAACATTTCTGTCATTTCCTCCTGTTCAGCTCCATTTTACCGTCTCTGTCAATATCACAAAGCGATGGACAAAACAAGCAGTGACCTGTGACAAATGTAGCAAAGGAAGCTTGTGCGCTAGTCCCTTCACAGGGAAGGTTACGCCAGTGGGAACTGCAATATTTATATTTATTATTGGGGTAATTTTTCAGGAAATAATAATGTGAAGTGTGTTACAGGAGGCTTCTCTCATGTGCCTTTAGCTTGTGGTTTGGGAGAGAGGGGAGTATTTTAAGGACATGTCAGCCTTTTTGAAGCAGAGCCAGAAACCAGGGTAAAATCCAAGAAACCAAGTACACAACTTTGAAATAGAGGACCAATCAGTTCATACAGCACACGCACAAACCTTATCCACACCCAGGATACTCTGAAATAGCACGCCTACATGGAAATCAACCTTCTAATCCAAATAAGCGTTAATTCCACATTCTGAAACGCCACTTAGCCAAACCAGTATGAATGTCGCAGAGCGAAGTGTTGCACCAAATAGGAACGTACTGACGTGGGGTTTTTGTTTGCGGGTGAAGCACAGAGAGTAGCAGAAAATAACGTTTCAGTGTGATATAATGACCGAATCTTAACCCCAGAGTGATGTTTATAGAACGAGCATGAATGTGATGCTTATGATTGCACTAGACGCAGTTATAGAGGAATGCCTCTGGAGTAGTCCTGTGTGTGTGTGTGTGTGTGTGAGCATACGATACACACCGAGTAGCAGTTTTTGTAAGGCAGCGTAGTTTGTTTCTGACGGTGACGTGGCGAGTGAGTTTTCCGTGGGTTCCGTATGAAAGGTCTTTCTGCTTGTTCAAGGCCAGATTGGAGAGACGCTCGCGTTAAATTTACATGAACTTTTTATTTCTTCTTTTAGGCCCGAATTCTCCCAATGTGTGCTGAGAAGCAAGCAAATTCTGATTATTTGTTTACATTAATTTTTTGTCTGTGTAGGAAGTCGGCTCGTGCAGACACGGCTCATCGCACGCTTGTGATTTTTGTTGTTGTGAGGACTGATTTGAGGCGAGTGGACAGGCCAGGCTGGGCCAGGCGTGAGGGGGTGTGGATGTCCACAAAGGACTTTGTTTGAGCTATTGATGACAGATTGACTGTCAGGAGGATGTTGCCAACTAAACGCAGGGAGGATCCTCTGCTTGCACCGTCTTAACTTCACTCACATTCTTTCCCCTCAACCTGATCTGGAACAAACTCTGCAGAAGGCTTGAGCCTGTTGTCAGCTTGTGCTGGCCTGGGACCAGTGCCATATCCTCTCCCTGTAAAACTCTCACAGTACCTTATACCTCATCTTCCACAGCCTCCCTCCTCTTCGCTCTGCCTGGCCTCCCTTTAGCTCCTCTTTATACTTGTCCGTCATGTGTAAGAGGCAGACATAGCTTATCCCACTCGGGAGAATCTGAGTTTGATGCAAGTTATGTGTATTAAACAGCTGGGCATGCACGAGTAGACACACACACACACGCACACACCCTACTGTGGAGGGAGTTGATTGCCTGAAGACCACATTAAGACGTGCACACTGAGGGGACGGTGAAGGTTCCCGTGAAAACAGTTCATGCCTAATTGTTTGCGAGCCAATCGATCAAGCAAAAAGTCCTCCTCACCCCGTCTTCTGCTGTCTAGAAATGTGTCCACAAGCCAGTGAGAAGCTTTCCAATGCATGGATCAGGTTTCGTGGATGGTCTGACATGCTGTACTGTCTTTGAATGATGTTTTTAAGTTGGCAGATTCCAAATACCCGGCCTTGAGACTTTCAAGGCATCAGTAAGAACGCTGTGAATCACTCAATACTGAACTGTGTGACTATACAGAAGCTGAATGCACTATACCGGAGATCTATTTTTCTGAATGTAGAGTTGGTACTACCATGCGAATGCTGCTGGATCAAAAACAATACACAAAAAAAAAAAAAAGAAAAAAAAAAAAAAAACAACCTTTGCACCAACCTCGACAGAAACACGTTTTAGGGAGCTCAGAACGAGGGTAGATACTGTTTCCTGTTTTGACAAATAGTCGTTTCGGTCACGGTTCTGCTGCAGAAAGTCAGAAAGCACCTGAGATCCAACAATAAACATTAACAGTAACACAGAAATAGTACTAACTGCAGCTGCAACTTTTTCCTTTTCCTGAATATGACTTGAAACACATGCAGACTCAAAAAACCATCAGTAAAATTGAACAAATGCTACATGTACATTTATGTACTGTACACAGATTTGTACATACAAAAAACCTGAAAGATATAACGAATCCTTCTTGTGATAACTGTTCATTTTAGCTGATTTAAGCGACAGTATGATCAAAACTGCTAACTACTCCTTGACGCGAGAAAACTACACAAACCGCTGACAAGATACAGAATGAAAAAAAGTGCATCTTTCAGTTCAATTTCATCGCCATACCTGCATTAAAATGAAGATATCATTTGATCACAATATGGTGTCATCTGTCCATCTAATCTCTCTGCATGTGATTTATTTAGTTATAATCCTGAATGTAATTGTTTAACATGGAAATAATAATAAAAAATCCAATGCTATTTTAAAGAGGTATATTTGAAAAAAGCTAATTGTCTTAACTGGTACTGAGATGACCTACAGTAATATAATACTGGGCTGTGCTTTTATTGTTTGCCCTATTAACATGTTGTTAAGAAGACGCTGTATTTGTAGTTCTGTTTGATTCTCTCTCTCTCTTTTTTTGCATTGTATTAATCTTAGTTATGTTTTTCTTCCTCAGTGCAATATTCAATATCTCTCTGTCTCTTTAACTGGTAAAACTAGAACTACTGCAGATTCATTGTAAAAGGGAAACAGCCTGGTGATCATCAATTAAAGTACATTGAAATCTAAAGTTTTGTCCTGGGTGCTTTTGTTTGTCTCTTTGTGTTTTCAGGGAGTCACTAAATGCATGTAATCAGATTATTAGTTAATTTAAACACAAGATACTTGTGCTCAAAAAGAGGATTCATTCTCAGTGAAGAACCTTGGAGCTCTAATCTGCCTCTATACCTGCCAAAGAGCAGTGATTCCTAACACGTCTCTGGGGGTCATCAGGTGGAAACCTCCCTTCAACAGTGTTTCGCCTACTTAGTCCCACTACACCTCCAGGAGGCTAGGCGGTGAACTCCGGCGTCCCAGAGTCACCCCCCCTAGTGCCAGTTCACACTGCTCCTACACAATCCAAACAGCACTGCCACGTTCAACTGACCCAGAGATGCTCCAGGTAGTGGCCAGTACCGATGCTACCATTTAGCTAATGCTTATGCTAACCGCTAAGAAGAACAGAAGAAGACAATACAGTTCTGATGCTACCATTTAGCTCATGTTAAGTGCTAACCGCTACCTGCTAAGAGGAACAGAAGAAGACAATAAAGCTAGATTCACCTATACTGTTAATGTTAATTGCTAGCTACCAATACTAACTGCTAAGATACTATCATACTCTCACCGCTTTAGCTATTGTTAGCTGCTACAATGCTACCACAGGCCTAGATGCCACATGTAACTGCCGATTGCCACACTACCATCATCTACCCCTGCCTCTCAAACATATTACAGTAACCACATGTAAGATGAAATAGCAACTTTATTTTGCATCTGCGACTAATTAACTGAGTCTGCAGCCATGCTGGTGGCTCTATGAGGCTGTACTTAGACACAGTGTTGCTTTGAGCTAAATGCTAACATCTGCAAGTTAACATGCTCACAGTGACAATGCTAACATGCTAGTGCTTGGTAGATATGTTTACCATGTTCACCATCTTAGTTTAGCGTGTTAGCATGCTAATTTTTGCTAGTTAGCACTAAACACAAACTACAGCTTGGAAGTGTCTGCCACTTGTTCTGCAGGTATTTGGTCATAAAACACAGTATTGATGAAACTGGGTCATTTAATCTATCAGTGCATCATATTCTGTAAGATCATCATCTGTTTGCAGTGTTGCTGTCCTGTGAGAACCACATATCCCTAAAAAGTCAACTTATGAGCATGAGCTCAGAAAAACAGGCGTTTTCAGCTTTGTGACGATGCCTTTAAAACGTTTGGAAATGTTTGATGCATGTTTTACTCATACCGCTTTTATTCCTATTTACTTGATCTTATTCAGTTCATATTATTGCCTTTACCTCCTCTGTGCTCATGTCCTTTGACTTTTTTTGATTGTACTGTAAATAGTAAGTTTTCTCTTGTTCCCTTCAGTTAATCAGAAAAATTCTGATTCAAAATCACCAGGTTTGGAGATACATGGTTTTCACGGGACAGAAAGGGTATGAAAACACTGTAATCTTAAAAGTAAATAAAAAGTAAAAAAATAAAACACAAAGAAGTAACATGCATGTAGTGCAGTAAAAAGTACAATATTTAAAGCTGCATAAACTGGAAATACTCAAGAAGTACAAGTACCTCAAATTTGAACTTCAATATATATGGAAGCAAATGAGGGTCAATAATATTTTGAGTTTGTGAAATGATGTTAACAGATTATTTTGCAGTCATATGTCACCGTTTGTGTGCAATGTAATTAAAATTTGAGCATTAATATTTGGAACAGTGAAGAAGAAACAGAAGACGTTACAAACACAAATTTTGACCCTGATTTTACGCCTGAGCTGACGAGCCAGTCTGATTAAACGTTCACCAAAGCTAAAGCCATTTTAAAAGTCCTCTCCTTCCTTTCCCGAGTTCACATCAGGATGAGAAAGATGAATCTGGACTTTTTATTTATATGGACGTTCTCATTAACTGTGATTAGTTCCAGCTGGTGGACAAACAGCTATTTGCTCCAGTGCCAGTCGTGACTGCAGCTCAACAATAATGTAGTTTCGACTCTGTGCCGTTACTGTTCAGAAATGTGTTGTTGGACCTTTCAGGGACCAAATCCGACATCGGCATGCTGGGATCAGGGATTAGTGACCATAAACCTCCAAATTTGGTTTAAACTGAAGGGAGTGACAGTTTTTTGAAGATTCATTTTTTTTCTTAAGTGTCGTGTAATGTGGAGCCTCACGGGCCCTTCACACATTCATATTCTCTCTAATGCTATTTATGCTCAGCAAATATAAACTAGAGATGCAAGAACCCACATTGATTCTCTTCCTGGGGTGGACGGTGAGAGGTTCAATGTACGACAAGGAAAAGAGAAATGTGAGGAAAAATGAAAATCATCACCATCATCATCAGGTTAAGGGTTTAAACTGTGCAGTGCTTTGGTTCATGACCGAATACCTGAAAAACAAATGACGTGCTAACCAACAGCATGTTAGCACTGTCACTGCGAGCATGTAAGCAGGCTGATGTTAGCATGTAGCTCAAAGCAAAGCCTAAGTTGTGCTTAATGAATAAAAGTTGAAGTTGTGCAAAAGCAATGTGCGCAAAATGTAAAAAAAAAAAAACTGAAGATATACTAAAAAACATAAAAGGTCTTACCTCATTGCTTCATTTGCTGTGTCACCCAAACTTCTGCCATCTGAAACAAAAACTATAATACATTAAACAAGCAGTACTTCAAATCACCCAAATTATTCATAATATTTACCTCTAGCATTAGCACTCGCAAGCTAGCAGGTAGCTTGTTAGCAAACACGGTGTAAATAAACAACCTTTAAGCAACAACTTTCTCCAAGTTTCCATGACCTTGTGCCAAGTATCTGTAGCCTTTGATGCAAACTTCATACAAAACTACAATAACAGTCATCCCCACAGATATTTATTCACCGCTAGCAAAGGCTAAACTAGCCATTCAGTTTCACTTCTTATTCAGTTAAATCTCAAAATTTTAAAAATGGCAGAAACAGAAGTTATTAGCTATACAACCCCAATTCCAAACTGCTGTGTAAACCATAAATAAAACAGAATGTGATTATTTGCTAATGCATTTTAACATAAACTCAACTGAAAACAGTACAAGTCAGTATATTTAATGTTTGACCTCATCAGCTTCATTGATTTTTGTAAATATCTGCTTATTCTGAAGCTGATGCAGCAACACATTTCAAACAAGTTGGGACAGGAGCAACAAAAGACTGGGAAAGATGTGGAAAAAACACCTGTTTGGAACATTCCACAGGTAGGTTGATTGGTAACAGGTGATAGTATCATGATTGGGTATGAAAGGAGTATCCTGGTTCACCTCTTTGTGCACACATGATTGGGAAAAAGATGTTACTACGTGGACTCAGGAACACTTGAAACATGATCAGACACCTGGAATCCTGTTTTGTTCCAAAGGTAACTTAATTTGAAGTGTCTCTAAAACTTAAAAAAAAAAACTTATCTGCATCTGCTGAAGTCCTGAACAGCAGCTCAATGACATGAACCCCATCTGTCACAAATGATTACATATCACTGTTTGAGCCACCGGAAGTTAAAAATCCTGCCTTTGAGTTTTTTCTGATTAAACGCTCCGGTAAAGCTGTGAATCCCGTATGAAATGGGGAAATGTGCATTTGGCTTCAGAGACAACAGGCTTGGTCAGCGCGTTGATCGGCTTTGATTTGTCAGGTGGAAAGATGAAAGAGAATTTATGCTCCAGCAGCGCTGCTCGACTCTCACCCCCCCCCACCTGTCAAAATAAGTTAGCAGTTTTCCACTTGATATTTACAGATGTTTGACTGAAGCAGTGACGGAAAGAGAGCGACTTAGTAATCTTTAAAGAAAATGAGTACACACTCCCTGATGGGTTGGGGGGGGGGGGGGGGGGGGGGGGGGGGGGGGGGGGGGGGGGGTCAATTTAGCCTCCAGAATCAACCTTGAAGGATCCACACCTACACTTGCTGCATTAATTTCAGCCGCTGATGAACGGCTGCTCACTTATCTTTGCCTCTTGTTTCAGTGCTCTTGCCCTGCAGTGTGTCACCCTCCAAAATCACACACGCACACACACGCGCACACACACGGCCTGTTGTCCTCCCACGTTGGCAGACCCTCTACAGCAGTTTGAGTCTCTCCGCTCAGCCGCCACATCACCAAGCAGAACAGCTCCCCTCTCCCCCTGATTATCACGACATCAATGATCAGCGTTGACTTTGGGAGAGGGTGCGCGGGGGAGCCGAGGACGGGTTGTGGGAGGCACTCCAGGTCTAACGTGGACACCTTCCCGCCTTCCTGTTGGGTTTGGATGGAGACCAGATGAGGGTAATTCTCTCATCAGCACGACAAATACTTACTCTCCTCTCTCGTCTCTCCCTCCCACTCCTCTCTTCACATTTGTATTTCAGGCGATTAGCTGAGTGCGAGCCAAGTCACTGAATTGTAGGAGTGAAGTCGGGGACATGGTGACCTCCCGTCAGCCTGAAGGGATTTTCAGAGCAGGTTGGAAAAGATTTGTAAACCTCAGTGTGCAGTTTATTTTTCCATTAACCTTTACCTCTCACAGGACTGTGACTGGAGGGAAGCTGGATTGTTCGTGTATACCTTGTAAATTTCCTCTGGTCAGAGCATGGCGCCAAAAACGCATTCAGCGCATGTTTTCATCGTATATATTTGACCCAGATGAGTCATACAGCAAGCGAGGGGCTTTCAGCGCTCCACAGTGTACCCACAATCCTTCAGCCCATCTCATCTCCTTCTACCTGCGTCTGTGTTACATTACCGTTCGCTGAGGCTCCTCGCTGTGGAGGAAACTTAGCATCTCTTTCTATTAAGTACGGCAGCCCTGAGGGTCAAAACACAACAACATTTGAGAAACATTTCAGATCATGGAAAAAGTAGGGCAGCACAATTTCCTGTTTCTGACGTGTGCTACTCTCATAGTGTCCCTGCACACGGCAGAGGAGACTGAAACCATGGTATGATGTGATTCTGCACATGCTTTAAAAAAACAAACAAACAAGAAAACAAGAAGCAGGCGTGAGGAAAGAGGGGACGTCTTAAATAAGAGGGCATGCTAACACATGCTAACATGTGCTAACACGTGCTCACAGCGTCATCGCTTACCTAACAGCTAAACAACCAATCACAGCAGCAGTAGGGTTTAGAGCACCTCAACACATCCACTGAATAAACTGGCTTGATTTCTGTCCAATCACAGACAAAAATGTCATTGTGCTTTGACCCTCCGTGCCACCATAATAACGCCTTTCTTCTTCTACTTCTGGCTCAGCTCCAAAATGGCAGCTTTAAATTCTGCAGGAATGAAATCAAACGTGACATCTTCTCATGTTCAACACACCAGGAGCTGCAGAAATATCTTGATATAACTTGTTTTTTTATCTACTCATCCTTAAGAAAAACAAGGACATGGATTGAAGACATATGAACAACAACAACATAAACAAGCAAATCTTTCACAACGAACTTCTGATAATTTAAACGACTTTGTGCAAAGTATGTATAACCGCGGAGGCAAACATCCTACAAACCTACAATAATCATTGTCTCCACAGGGAGCAAAGATTACACATTTTGGCCCACCAGTGAATCTTGGTTAGTTAAACTTTGGACAAATCCCAGTGTTTCCCCTTAAATACCACATAGGACCAGAGCTCTGCACCCTCAGAGACCTCCTGGCATTTTTCACTCGACGTATTTGATTACACCGCTGAAAACATTTTTGCGGCCTGCAGCATTTTATCCTTTGTCGCTCCGGCGTGAGAAGGCAACTTGACAAAGGTCACAAAACTACCTGCAGCCACACAGCGGACGACTTGTGAGCGCTGTGAACGAAAGTTGAGTTTGTGTTGCAGCATGAGAGACGGCTGTGTGTTTGCAACAAAAAGTGTGTGTGTGAGCTGATGGAGACGGCATGAATGGATATTTGTGTGTTAAAGTGTGTGTGAGTGTAGGAAATAAAGCCTGAGAGACAGACTTCCCGTCCAGACAGAATGAATGACATCAGCTTTTGGCTTCCGGTGAGTCAGCGGTCTCTGTCTCTGTCTTTCTCTCTCTCGCCATCCATCCATTCATCCAGCGTCGCTCAGGAGGAGTCAATTACATCTGGGGGCGTCGCCATGGCAACGCATGGGAGCAATAGGAGGAGGCATGAGTCATCACTATTCTTAAAAGCTGGAGAGGAGTGGGAGAGGGAGGGCAGGCAACAAGAGAAAAGAGAGCGAAACAGGTTGAGGGAGAGAAGAGGGGAAGGAAAAAAAGGAGAGAAAGGAGGGTAAAAGGGTGAGAGAGAAGAGAGAAAACAAGAGGAAGGTAGGAAAGGAGATAAGGAGAAGATAGGAAACAAGCAGATGGGACAAGTAGAGGAGAAATAAGAAGATAGGAAAGGAAATGAGGAGAGGAGATAAAGGAATGACAGGAGACAAGGAGAGAAAAGAGTAAAAAGAGGAGATGAATCAGAGAGAGGAAACTAAAAGGAGAGTAGATGAGAAGATAGGAGAGCTAAGGAAACAAGCGGAAGACAGGAGGAGAACGGGGTGAGGTAAAAAGATGGAGAGATAAAAGTGTAAGAGGGGAGGGAGAGAGAGGAGGAGGAGAGAAGAGAAAGAGGAGAACGCAAAAACACGAGGGAGGAAAAAGAAGAAAAACAAACAGAGAGCGAGAGAAATGGGACGTGGAGGGAGAGGTGTGTGTTGGCAGAGCGGAGACAAGCAGCTTTGTTTATGGAGCAATAACAGGCTTATGTGTCTGGACTGTGGACCATTAATAAAGACACACACACACACACACACACACACCACACAGAGAGACACAGACAGACACACAGACAGACACACACACACACACACAGACTCAGAGAGACACACACACACGCACACGCACGCACACACACACACACACAGACTCAGAGAGAGAGACACACACACACACACACAGACTCAGAGAGAGAGAGAGAGAGACACACACACACACACACACACACACACACACAGACTCAGAGACAGACTCAGACACACACACACACACACACACACACACACACACAGACTGACTCAGAGACACACACGCACACACACACACACACACACACAGAAAGACACACAGACAGACAGACACACACACACCACACAGAGACACACAGACACACACACAGACTCAGAGAGACACACAGACACACACACAGACAGACAGACACACACACACACAGAAAGACACACAGACAGACAGACACACACACACCACACAGAGACACACAGACACACACACAGACAGACAGACACACACACACACACAGACTCAGAGAGACACACAGACACACAGACACAGACACAGACACACACAGAGAGAGAGAGAGAGAAAGAGAGAGAGACACAGAAAGACACACACTTTCACACACACACACAGACTCAGAGAGACACACCCACACACACCCACACACACACACAGACTCAGAGAGACACACAGACACACACACAGACACAGAGACACAGAGACACACACACAGACACAGACACACACAGACACACACACACACAGACACACACACACACACACACAGACACACAGACACACACACAGACTCAGAGAGACACACAGACACACACACACACACACAGACACACACACACACACAGACACACACACAGACAGACACACACAGACACACAGACACACAGACACAGACACACACACACAGACAGACAGACAGACAGAGAGAGAGAGAGAGAGAGACAGACAGACACACACTTTCACATACACACAGACACACACAGACAGACAGACACACACACACACACACACACACACACACACACACACACACACACACAAAGAAACAAACACACACACCCAGACACAGGCATAGACAGACAGACAGACACACACACACACACACACACACACACTCAGACAGACACACACTTTCACACATAGAGACACATTCAGAGACAGACAGACACACACACACACAGACACATAGATAGACACACAGACACCCAGAGACACAGACATACACACACAGACACACACTTTAACAGGCCTGTTGCAGGTGTGGACATGTGATCTTTTATGCTTGATAACATATTGAACACTGTTTTCACTGTTGATTTTTTTATTACCCTCCTCTTCCTCTGACATTACAACCTGAACTCAACGCGATCGACAGAAACGTTACACACATTAAACCTCAACTTTGTCCTCCGACGGCCAAACTGGTCACAGAAACACACGCCTCCTCTTCGGCCGACATTAAATAGCACTTTAAATAATCACATAAATACACGACTAGAATCACCTACATTAACCCACATTTAGGTAAAAAAAAAAATCATCCTGTTTAAATCTAAAACTGAAACTCTTTCCATGATGATTAATACACACGTTTGTTCTACAGCAGGTGTTTCCAGGTTTTGGGATCAGTTCATTTTCAGTTTAACCGGTTTGAAATGAGCTGGTTTTATTCTTGTGGCGTTCCACACAGAACCGCCTGAACATAATAACCACGGCCCTCCACTTTAATGAAACTGCAAGTCATTATTTTATTATTGAGCTTTAACTCTAAAGTTTTGGTCATAATAAAATAAAAGTACTTCTTTGGAGTTTAAAGTAGTAAAATCACCACTGAATTAATTATTTTTCAAAATACCTGAAAGTGAATTGACCCCCAGTTCAGTCACATGTTGATAAAAACCATTTTCCACCTGAGTATCATCCATTTAATCGTTATAAACAGTCATTGGATTCATTTAATAATAAAATACAGTTGTAAATTTGGTGTGACAGCAGATGCAAACAGACTGAGAAAAGCAGTCAGGTCTTTATGTAAAAGCACATTTATACTCTTTACTTAATCAAGTGGTTCTTCCCTTTAATCTGAAAATAAAACTATATCACAGATTTTACTGAAATCAGTTTTGATTTGAAACAAAACAGAAAAAGTCATTAAAAAATACAGCAGGAAACCCACATTCTCTACAATACTTAAATATTTCTCTCAAAAGGCATTTAAAGGCACATTTACAGATTTAACAGCAGGCTATCATTGAAAAGACTAACACAGTTTGATCAAGCTGGCTCAGGTTCTACATTATACAGACGAGAGTCTTGTTTTTTTTTTTTTTTGGTTGTACGAAGTAAACTAAAAATGCCCGATGTTCATCTTTGTATGTTACAGGAGGTCATTTTTGGCCCCTGCCTCTTTGTGAACAGCTCGATTTAAGATCACAGTAGCCTCACAATGAAGTTCATTCTTTAGGAACCTCGTCAAGCAGATTCGTCCTTATAAACCAGGTGTGCGGTCTTAAATGTGTACACAGACTTAAAGGAATAGTTTGAAATTGGCTTATTCGTTCTCTTACTCAGAGTTAGATGAGAAGACTGACACTCTGTCATGTCTATACACTAAACATGAAGCTACAGCCAGCAGCTGGCTAGCTTAGCTTAGCACAAACACTGGAAATAAGGGGAAACAGCTAGCCTGGCTCTGTCAAAAGATGACGAAATCCCGCTACCAACACCTCGTAATAATTTATACATGACTGGTATATCCTGTTTGTTTATTTCTAAAGGTAAGCTAACCGGCTGCCGGCTGTAGCGTCATATTTATCGGACAGATGTGAGTGTGTTCATCATCTCATCTTAACCGAAGGCAAGAAAATGAATAAGTGTATTTGCCAAAATGTCAAACTATCTGTTCAAGCTTTAACTTTCAGCCTATTCTGCATCTGAAAGACATACAAACTGTAAGTCAGAGTGGTCAAATGTTACCATAGTTGGCTAAAAACAGCAGCCTGTTTAGTTTCAGAGTGGGCTGTAATGAACTAGCCACAGTAATGAACTGCAAATCAATGAAGGCTGACACTTTGATGCATTTCAGTCGTACACATGTCTACGGTAAGACCCGAGGCAGCTGGTGTGTGAGAGATTTTGTAAAAGAAATGAAGTAAAAAGCAGCAGGCACAACTGGTCTGAATGTTGGCTTGACGCGCTGCTCAGCTGCTTTAAATGTGTCGATAAACTGGAGAGGAGGATGGGGGTGGTGGGACGTTGTGAGCAGGTGAGGGTCCAGTGTTCAGTCTCTTTATGGAGCAGAGAAGGTGTGGTGATCAGACGGGTGGAGCCTCTGGCTGGGGTGCAGTTTGAGTGCTTATATTTACAGTCTCTCCTCAGTCAGCCCCTCCTCCAGTGTTTGTTTGTGAATGTGAGCAGGACAGGTGAGAAGGTGAAACTGAGAGATGGACAGGAAGAAGTCTTCCGATGGCGAGCTCAGATACCCAGAAGTCTTTGTGTTCTACTCACTGAAGCTGAAGTTCAGGCCGGAGCTCTCTGTGATTGGGGAGGAGGGGCCAGCACTGGACACCGCACTGGAGGGGATACTGCCATCTTTAAAACACAGGAGAGCCAGTCAATTATCTTTGTAACGCATGTGCGAACAAACAGCTCTGACCTTAACGTCAACCTGAAAACAGACAAATTATCTGGTACAAATCCTACATTTTAAAAATCCGTCAACCCCCTGACGGAGGCATTAATCCCACCACTCGCCGCCCTGAGTCCTCGCTCCACTCTGAGAGCCGGAGCGTGATTTATTTGTTACTGTGTTTGCGTCATATGGAGGGACGGGAGGTGAACAAAGGCGGGGGAGTGATCTGGTACAAAAACAGGAAAGCAACAGCATCATCCCCTCGCCCCTCCATCCTCTGTTGCCATGGTGAACTTTATGAAAACAGGGTTTTTTTGAGTGTGTTTCATAAATCAAGCCACGTGTACCTCGATGTGTGTATCAATAATGAGATTATTTGCAGCACATTCATTAGTAAATAAATTCATGAATCCATTTTAAACCCATATGTAGCAAGAAATTATGTTGTTATTGTTTTATTTGTATTATAAGTTGCTCCACTAGTGTGACCAAATGTTTCAGAGTTGTTGAACAGTCCCACTCTGGCAAACAGCTGTCCTGTAGCTACAGCCAATAGGAGAGCAAACGGTGTCACACCACCAGCAGAACAAGTGTCGCATTCATCCTGACGCACGCCGTGTGATAAACGAGGCCAAATGAGTTATCGGCCGTTCCGGCGCTCCAGATCTGGAGCAGGTACGACCAGGACAGAAAAAGACAGATGTGCAGAGATAAAGAGCCACCCGAAGTGCGCACAGTGTAAATAAAATGCACAAGTGGTGGACGGAAAAGCGGAAAACATGAGAGCGGGAACACTGGCGAGAGGATAAATGAATCACCTCGCCACCCAGGGGGATAAAGAGAAGAAACAAATAGACTGTAGATGAGAGGAGGAAGAGGAGGAAGAGGATGGCAACATTAAAAAGGAGGAGCTGAGTTGTTAAAGGGGCTGTGATGTTCTCTAAGAGCCCTATTTTCTTGGAGTTTCCTAACTGATGCTGATTCCACAGGGTGGCCTGCCAGACATTTACACTCTGCTGTTATTAACTCGTCTGACAGTTTCAGGGCTTCTTTAAATGAGTTTCACTAAAACACGGCTCATTGTGGGAAAATGCTGCCTGGTCGTGAACTTCCTTATTTCACAGGCACATTTTAGCCACTTGAGATGATGCTCTAACTCAGGGAAACCTCCAGTGGACGTTCAGGCTGGGGTTCAGAGCAGCGGGGAATCAACTGACTGATCATCAATCAGCTGATTGACAGATCGTTAATCTCCAACAATTTCCAAAACAATCATTAAAGTGATGCTCGACAGTTCCTTCTTGACCTTGTAAACCTCAGATGACTACACTATCTCAGCTCAGTTAATCATTTAAGTAATTTATCAAACAAAAATAAAGACAAAAAAACAATAAAACTGCCTTGTTTTCACATATTAAGGCCTTTTCATGATTTCTGCTGTCAGAGTAAAATTATATTTTTATAGTTTGAATGCAAAATTACTTCAACAAACACTGGTGGTTTATTTTTTTCTGCTTTATCTTGCAGTTGCCAGCGCAGACAGCTCTGCAGTGCACGCTGTGAGCAACGCTTTCTTTATCTTTTTCAATAAAATATTGATATACTCATCAAGAAAATGATCACCAGGTTAATAAATAATGAAAATAACCATTAGCAGCCATAGTTCTGAGCTTGGTTCAAGGACACGTGCCTTTCAGCTCATGTGGGACTGAATATGTGCCTTGTTTGTTATGATACAGTTAGCGTCTGCAACCACGAGGTCACTGCAGATAAATGAAGCCCATCAGGTCACATCTGCTGCATTTTACAGTGCATGAAGGTCGTCCTAAAGGTGTGGAAGGCCTTTTTTATCTTCATCCAGGTTTTGCTGAGCATGCAGGGTCTTCTTCAGCATCACTGTTTCTCAGTCGTACAGTTACTCATTGCCACACATGGGAGCTGCTCAGCGCAGCTATATGAGGATTAAAAGCCTCGTCGGAGGGAGAATCTGAAACTGATAGCCACTAAGCAGCGACTGCGGTCACCTGAGAGGTACATTCAGATTCTACCTGCCAGAATGGGGCTTTAAATCCAGCGTTCTTCCAATCAGTCTCTTATTTTTCTATTTGACAATAAATGCATCTAAATCCGGGGTTCTCCATTTGTGATTGGTCTCATAATGGAGTTTATTATCATCATTTTATCTGCTCCTGGAGGTCTGTGAGACCTTGTGATCCATTTTTCCTGGAACCTCCTGTTCTCCTCAGCCATGCAACAGTTTTTCCATGGTGGGTTTTCCATCTCACTTCCTCATTAAACTGCAAAGTCGTCAACCAAAATCACTAAACTAGCAAAAAGCATTAAAACAAGAAGTGATTCCTGACGTAGCACTCTACAAGTTGTTATTCCTAACATGACAAACACTTGTTAGGGCAATGTGATGAAGGAGCCGAATTAAATGTAGGCAGATTAAAGTATTGAATTGGATGATTAAAATATGATGCATGAATTTCATATCATGATCAGGGGCCACACAAAATGTTTCTGAGGGCCACGCTTAGAGTAGCAGCAATCTAAACAGAACCAAAAGACATGTATCGGAAGAGATAAATGGAGGCTGGCATGTCGTATGATCACATAAAACACTCACGCCACAGAGGCTGGCTCGGCGGCCGGAGAGACGTTTCAGACCCAGAGGAGGACAGAGGCTGCTGAGGGCTGTAGAGAGACGTCTGGCTCTGAGAGTCAAAGAGGCTGGAGAGCACTGGAGCAAAGACACAACAACACCAAGATCAGTTTCCAAGTTTCAGAGGATTCAAATACATATTTTCTTTACAAACATATTAATATACTTTTCTCACTGGTCCAGGATTGGAACATGAAAATTAAAATGGTTAACGGCCCCTTAAAAAGCTTTCATAACTCGTGGAAACTAAACAGAGAAAGACCAGCCTGCAGGTGTGCAGTAGTTATTGCTGATTCACTATCAGCAGGCCTACCTTTCATGGTTTTGGCGTGGGCCTCGCTGCTGCTCTCACACACCGTGTTGAGGAACTCGTCCACCTGCTTCAGCGACAGCGAGTTGTGCAGCGTCTCCAGCGGGAAGATAGAGGGCACCATGGAGCAGCCTTCGAACCCTGCAGCACAGACAGTAGAGACAGAAGTACAGCCGATCGTACCGCTTCTCCGTCAGACAGAAGAGGAGGAGGATGAGGAGGAGTGGTGACACTGTAGCTCTCTGTGCATGTTGGCTTTTCCCGAGGAGTCTGCTCAGTCTCTCAACGCAATACTGACAACATTCGGCAGCCATTTTTATATGTTAACCAGCCACACAGACATTTAGGCTACTGTCAGATCTACAGTTAGTGGCTTGTTACCTTCTACAGTGGCTGGTACAGTTTACCTACTGCCTGGCCTCCGGCAGTAGCTGCACTCCACAAACTTACCAGCCAAAATTAATGAGAACAAACACCAGCAGTACAGTTTGCTGTTAATAACCTTCTTTGGTTAGTAAGACTATACAATATGAACAGAAATGGGCTGTTCTGGTCATTTGGGAAAGTGTCACATACTGAATATAGGAGGTTGTGGATCATTGTGTAGTATTTTGATGTATTAAAGTAGTCATATCTGCATTCATAATTTTACTTCAGTACAAAAGCATTGGCAACAAAAAGTACCTATGGTATCCAAAGTAAAAGAACTCATTAGGCTGCACAATGGCCCCTGTTATTGTAATGATTATATCAGATAATCATTATAATACCATGAGTATTAATGTATAGCTGGTTCAGATGGAGCAAATTTTAATTGCCATACTTTATAAACATTAATGTAGTTTAACCCTTAACAATGTAGAATTTTAGAAACCCATTATAGGTTTTCTGTGCAAAGTAACTAAGGCTGTCGGATAAACACGGTGGAGAAAAACGTATGATATTTCACTCTGAAATGTAGTCAAATGGGATGTAGAAGGTAGTTTAAAAAGGAAATACATCAAAACTGTACTTAAGTGCAGTTACAACATTGGTCATAGCTGCTGTTAATCATGGCCATCAACTTTAGTTTCCAAACTGCTGCTTCAGCTGTTTTTTCTTTCAGGGAGTGTTGGGTAATAAATACAAGAAGATGTGCTTAGAGGCGATGTGAACAACTGTGGACCATCAGGAGGAAAAAAAGAAGGTGGGAAACAAATCTGCAGCAACAAGATAAAAATTCAATAATCCCGACTGCATATGAATGCAAACTAATCTCGCCTTTGGTGTCTTTTATTGAAATCCAGTTATCTGTTGTTGATCTTGGCTTGGCAGAAGTCTGTATGGATACATTCATTTATTCGTACAGTATGTGCTGAGAAACACAACTATTCCATGACAAGCTGACTTTTACACACAAATGCAGAGCAAACACAGTCCGCTGTCACTCAGTGCAATCCGTCACCATGATGAAGCGACACCGTGGAAAGAAAAAAAGGAGGTGGATGGAGGTAGAATTGGCGCTACCAATTCATCCACGCTGGCCAGCCTTGCATTTGTCCATGACTAATGTGCTATGACTGCACATTTTTTCCACAGCGACTCCCTAAAACAACTTGTCTAATATAACGACACAAGCGGAACAAAGTGCAGTCAGCACTTAATGGGCAGGAACCATTCAAGGCCTTGAGGGGACGAGATACAAATTTCCTCAGTTGATAATTTCAGTGGAGTTCCTCACTGTTAATGCCTCTCATGGGGTCGTTCATGTGCAGAATAACACAAAGTTAGAGATCATTTGAGGGTTATCAAACTCTGCCCACAGTGTTTTTCTGCTGTCGCTCGGTTTAATAGCTGCGATGGAAATATGATAATACATGACGTTTGCATGCAGCCCTCTGCTCAAATAAGATGAGAGAAAAAACAGGCAGTTGTGTTGGACTGAATTTTCCCATTAATCATCACGTCTTTTCCTTCCTGGATGATGGCCAAAGCAGCTTTATTCATTAGAGGTAAGACCGCTGTTCAACATGAAAAGATCTTCCGGCTAAAGCTTTGACAACAGAGAGAAAAATAATACCTGCTTGGCTTAAAAAAAAAGGCTCAGGAGGAAGTGTTGTGATGGCTCAGCAGGCTAGGATGCACATCGGCTTCTCACAAGTTCGATCTCGCTCTTTATGTTCGCTACATGACATTTATCCTCACCTCCGACTGTTTGTTCGGTCGTTGCTGTTCTCTAATGCAGGATTTGTATGAAAATAACATAAGATGGCATTTATCGCCTCTGCCTCCTCCATATCTTTGCTGCAGCCTCTCCATGTGGATATCAAATTCAGCTCACACACCAGATGCAGTGGGAGCAGAAACCCTGATGCTACACTGCACCATTCACTCAGCCGGCACAGGTGAGCACAAAGACGGCAAAGAAAGCCAAAAAAAAAAAAAAAAGACTCAGACTCAGAAAGAATAATTGCTTTGTGAAGGTGACGCAACGTGCCAAGATGTGCTCCACAAACACTTCACAAAATCAGCAGTTTATGAACAAGGCTCCACTTAATTAGCAAATTGAAATGAGGGATCAGATGATGACCCAAATCTTTCAGCAGACGCTCAAATATCTGCCAGCTGGGCAGGAAACACATTCAGGGAGCAGCCATGCCCAGTCCTGACCCCCTGGTGCGAAGGCCAAATCGGCTCCACTAACACCTGTTGCTTTTCTACAGAGCTCATACTTGAACAAACACACAGTTTTGAGGGTATTTTCTCTATAGCCACTGCTCAGGGTGGAGCATGCACACGATGCAGCCAGGCAAGCCTTAAATTCTTCCATAGAAGAGTTTGTTTGGCTGGTCATCAAGTGCCCACACAGCATGCACGTACAGCAATTAGTTCTTCTGGTGCAGGTTCATTTAAACATTTAGAAACAACTGATGATGAATAAGTTTTGCATTATAATTTTAAATGGAACAATAGATGTCCAATCATTTGAAAGGAAAGCAATCATGTGACTTGAAGACACAGTGAAATAAAGAAAAGCTTTTAATCCTGTGTCATCTTTTGCAATATGCAAAATATATGTCAGTAAACTCCCACTCTCTTCTCTTCCCTTGAAACTGGGGGCGTAAACTTATCCAGTCAAATGTAATGTTGGAGGCTAGCTAACCCCTACGACTGTATACAACCGCACTTGACCACTAGCAGAGCATATCTACTTTTTATTTCTTATATTTTATTAGCATATTTGACAGGGACAATGCTCATTTATCAACAGAATAAATGTAAAAAGGCAACGTTAAACTAAAAAGCTACTTTTCATCTGCTTCCACTGGCCAGATAAACATAAAAGGGGACACAAAAGGGTCCCCTTTCATGGACAAAGTAGTACATCACACATCCACCAATAAACAATGCCACATGGTAGTTCTGCTGCATCTCAGGGTCAGAGGTGCAGAGCTGTTCATTAATGTGCTAAAAGAGCACCCTCATTGAAGGGGCTCATGTTTTTGGAGAACGGTGAATTGAATGTATGAAACTAATGAACGTGATCATCGTTAACCTCACGTTTTACGGCGCCTGGAATGCAGGATGGCAAAGGCATGACCCACCCTTCTCTGCCTCTGATTGGCTTACCCTGATATTCTTATCCTATACAATCTCACTAATCAACCCAACCAATAAGGGCAGCCAGTACGAGCCAATCAAAAGCAAAGGAGATCATGTCATGACTTTGCCATCCTGGGAAAAAACAAAAATGCCAGTACAGCTTGTGCAACTGCTAATTCAGATGCAGCTGCAAATATCTGAAGGAGTTTCATGAACAAGTGGAGATTCTAATGGGAAAAAATCTCTCATTTCTATGCAAATTATGCACAGCGGGGCTGAACAAGGAACAAGTCTAAATGTCAGCTTGGCAATGAATTTGAAAAAAAACACATCGAGTTGGATGATCACAAGAACCCAAGTACAACTCACAGCATTCTGTAAAAGACCAGTTACCTTAATTTCCCAACAGGTAAACAGACTGTTCCCACATAATGTGGTTAAGGTCTAATATATCAATTTCCCCCTTCTCCTCTTTTAATAATTCAGGTGAGGGAGGTTTGGGTGGAGGCCAACAGTCTATTGTTCACTCCACCTCACTCACTTTGAGCAACCCAATCAAATCTGATGGAGATGATTAAATCTCATAACTAAACCCCACCCACAGATTCAGAGTATGTCACATTATGAAAGATTAGGGCTTGTTTCACTGTGACTTTAAGTATGCATTCGTTTCCTGCACGCACAGCAGGTATTTTGCAGACATGCAAAATAACAAAGAAAAATGTTTACAGTTGGACCAGGAGAGGAGCTGGGCTGCAGAAGTGACAAAAAGAACAGGAGAAAAGGTGAATGCACAGGCAGAAAACCAGACGGAGAGAAAAAAGAAGAGAAGATGCAAAGCTCGACTGGCTGAACGGGGCTAGAGGGAGGAAGAGGAGGCAGCGGTCTACAGAGGCTGACCGTGGAGGGATTCTGGGAGCTCCTGACCCGACATCAGCCAGATCTTGAGGAGGCGGAGGTGGTAGGGACAGTGGCGCAGGTGGTGGGCTATGGCCCCGTCCACAGCCAGAGGGGCAAACCCCAGCAGGGCCGGCTCAGCGGGAAGCCCCCCCAGCGGCTGGGCTACATGGAGCTCGTCTGAGGGCTCTGAGGGACGAGAGGCAGAGCAGGGAGAGGAAGAGAAAGCAGAGTGGAGCAGGAGGAGCTGTGCAACAGAGCTAAAAGGACAGTGGGTTGTATTTGTGCAGCTGCGTGTCTGAACAGAGAAATTCATCATAGGTAGTACATTCAGTTCCAGTCCGACTTCCGTTCATCAATACGGGACCAGTAAGGGCTTTAGACCTGAACGCAACAGGATGCCTCAACCTCAGCAACTGACATCTTTATTCAGTCATCAATATTTTCAAAAACGCAGTCTAGGAAAAACTGTGAAAGTCCGTTCAAATAAACAATCGGGACACGGAGTTGCACTGTGTCGCTCTCTCAAATACAGAATGCAGATCTGAGATCTGTGGCATCAAACACGACTTTCCGACAAGGTTCGACCATCAACTGTGCAAACTGTCCCAGAGCCCCAAACTGTCCTTAGGACACCAAAAGGGTCCAGGTTCACCATGTTGTTATCAGTTTGTGGTAATTTGTTTGTTATTACTGTAAAGCACACTATCGTCTGAAGTGCCAGGGGTGTTAAATCTGCAATAACTGATTTTTTGGCCACTTGGGGGCAACAGAAACAATCTGTGAACAAAGCATTGACCTATTATCACCTTTTATGATGATACAGCAAATTTATAAGCAGACGCATCTACATTATTATTCATTCAGAGTTGTGTTTTTGGCCACCTGATGAATGCAAGTTCAATATTCACCATTTGAGACACCATTTACAAAATTCAAGGCAACTTGATTAATGAAAAATTTGAGACCTTTGAGGCCCCTATACCCGAGCACACATCTGTATTATTTCATCTTAAATAAGATAATAAAACTTGGGGAAATTTGGATACTACAGCAGCATGCAATAGCTGTTGGAAAGAAAAATAGCAACAGATGGTAAAAAAAAACTGTGTTTAATGAAGTAAACACAGATGATTTTTCCCCCTGGGCCCATTAGTCAGTTAATCTGCCACTGCTTTCTGACCACAGTCACAAAAGAAGGAACAGCTTTAAGAAGACAGTGCAAGACTGAGTGAGCACAACTTCTCTTCTTCCAATATTGGATTAAAGTTAAAATCGTAAAGTTTAAAAAAAAAAAAAAAAATCTATCACTGAAGGTGGAAACTGTGGCACACTGATTTATTATTGCAATATTTACATATTTGCAGTATAATGTAGCGACATTCCTGGAAAAAAAAATGCTGTATTAAGTTACTGCTAATGCAAACTGAACATTTCCAGCTTTACATTTAAAGCATTTAACCGACAAAACACAAGCTGACGTGAATTGTGGAAAACAGTAAATAACTGCCTGACTTATTCAGTAATACGACAACAGTTAATTTTGCTGGCTCCAATCTGCTGCTACCACTAGTAAATACAGGTGTCACCAAATCAGCCAGGAGTGAAATGTTAAAGACTGTCGCTTTAAGCAACAGCCAGTGACTGACTCTTCATTAAACACTGCATACAGTTTGTTGTCTCTCATACACTGCGCAATGCAATAATAATAATTGTTCTTTTCTCTGCTGAGCATCGCGATGGGTAATTCATCTGTGCTAATTTTCTCATTTTCTCAGGCTTCCTCAGACTCAGGCAAGCTAATAACGAGATATGAAATGGATTTTTTAAAAATGTCTTCATTTTTCTCTCTCATCAGTGTCTATATTGGCTGCACAAATGTTAACCAAGTGTCTGAGTTCAGGTTGTTCTTGAACCAACAGCTAATAAAGAGATGTTAACGCTGCATTGATTTTGTGAAAATGAGACCTGAACTGATTTATGACTCAATCTAAAACAAAATATACAATTGAAAATGTTCTCAAAATGTTCTATCAACCAAAGCCTCCCACAGCTAAAGATCCTATTAATATTCCACAGAGAGTTTTACTTCCACAGCAGCCATAATTCCCCTCACAAAATGTGCATATTAAAGGTACATTATGCAGGTTTTCCAAAGGTTGCAGCTTAGAAACATAAAATACAAAATAAGAAAATACCTCTACTGGATCATAAGTGATGACTGACATTGTATACTTATGTATGAGTCTACACATTTTTTAAGGAAAATCCTGCATATTATACTCGTAAGGACATTTTGAACTTAAACTACGACATGACTGTGTGTTAGGAACAAATGTTTATAAGGGAATATCATCATTAATAATAAGTAATCATCCCTACTTATTATTAATGATCAGGCAAAAGGCAAAGAGAGGCAAAAAGCTAGCTGCAGGTCACATAAATTGATATTTGGTATTAAAAGAAAGAAACCAGCCTAAATAATTAGGTTAAACATGTTGGGATATAAACACTAATTATTCTATACAACAACAGACATGATTTATACATATGAGTCCAAATATCCCAAAAATAACCCCTCCAATGATTACTTAAGTCATTTATTACTTCTTAAATACTAGATACTAAGCCAAGCCTCATACTGCACGTGCTCAACACACATGCTACTACAACTCCTGGAGCAAAACACTCATCACAGTGGTTCCCAGTGGTTTGCCCAAACACATGTCAACATTATATCAGATTTCTGAATTACACTGACTCTGCTTGTCATTCTGAATCAACACGAGTTGATCCTGGTGCTTGGATGACATGTAGTTCCAGTTCCTCCAGCTAAAGCACAGACAGCACTAATCAGACTGCCAACACATGCTGGGCTGCTTCTGAGCCATTGATTTAAATCCTAAATAGCATTCAGTCACATCCGAATAACCTTTCGGGACTAGTGTTCAGTTCGGAGCTGCGCTGTAGCCTTTAATTTGCCACATCTCAGTCTATCAGAGCCAGTGGGGCTGCCATCAGTAAATTCGACCATGAATGATTTCCTCATATTCAGCGATGGTGCAAAACTCCTTCAAAAGACATTTCAAGAAAGTTCAGTGTAAATTGCATCATACTGCAGCTTTAACAACGATAAGAAATATCTTCAGAAACAAGCACTGAGGAGAAACTTTCATTAATTCCCAACAGCTGCTGTTTTATGAAAGAAAACTTTGCACAGAGCTTGCAAACTACAGCCACAGATGACTGGATTAAAGACACTTTAGAGAAAATAACAACTTTTAACACACGGACTCTGTCATGTTAGAGACCAGGGGCGACAGCAGCAACTGTACATTAGCTGTGAACGCTGCTCCACCTTTGTAACCCATAGTAGGCAGCTAGCATCAACAGGCACAGATAAAACAAACACTCGCCATCAAGTGGGATTCTCAGAAAAACAACTCTTTGTATTTCAGGGCTGCAACTAACTTATTCTAATTGTTGATTCATTTGCTGATTATTTTCCAAGTTCATTAATAACCTGTGTGCTCTATGAAATATCTGCAAAGGGTGAAAAATACCCATTAATGCCACAGAGTGAAAGGCAACGACTTCAAATGTCTCGCTTTGTCCGACCAACAGCCCAAAAATCACAGATATCCAATAACAATGACATAAAAACAGAGCAGTGCAGCAAATGCGCACATTTGTTGGCACTTCTGGTTGAAAAATGAGCAAAATGATAAACCAATTGCTGAAAAATAGTGGGCGATTAATTTTTTTTTGACTGGCGAAGGATTGCTTGTAAAGCAGGACTAATTTGATTAATAACATAAAATGAAAGCATACAAAATTATTATTATTTTTATTATTAAAAGCCTATAAGCTCCAAGACTGGAAATTGATTTTTCTGGTCCAAACTGATGAATAAATCCAGTTTCACACACCACTCACTTGTTGTGGTGAGTAGATACAAAGCTGCAATCCAACAGATGATGGAAGAAACATGCAGATTAAAGAGCAGCTCGTCTTTGCTGACCTCTCCCCGTTAAACTTCTCACCTTGCTGCAGTGACGTAGAAGTGTACTCCAGGGTGTGTCAGTACACTGTGACATCAGTGTGTTGTCAGAGGTAAACAGACTGGAAACTTTCAACCACAAGAAGCAGTTAAAAGCTGCTTTAGAGGTTTGTTTTAAGTTACTCTTTAAATCTTATAACCCAAACTAAGAGATGAACAGAACAAATTATTTAAAAATGAACAAAAAGTGCAGGTTTGGTGTGTGCAGATTTATCTATACATGGAAATATATCAATATAGTAAATCGACAGAATATATAGATATATTCCAGACAAGACACAACCATCCTGTGAAGAAACAGCAGGACCAGAGAGGCAAATTAAACAGGTGCAGGCAGAGCAGGTGGTGTTAGAGGTGAGGGCCGAAAACAACACAAGGTACAACAAACACCGAGGGTGTGTGGTGAAACAGAAACTCTTTAAAATTTTAATTTAATTCTTTATCTTGGAGACGTTTAATGTAATTAACGCAGCCAAACGTCAAACCCCCAAAAATAGAAAACACAGGAAATGTTTTCCCACAAAAAGGTCATGCAAGATAACAGGAAAAACTGGAGGAGTGTCGAAATAACTTGAATAAAAGCAGACATACCATTAGTCGGATGCCTGGCAAACGACACAGAAAATCTCTTTACTGCCGGCATAGAGAACAGCTCTGAGGAGATAAGAAAGGTAACTGGTATTACTGGGACTGCTGGTACCTGTGTCTGACCGGTTTGCCTGTTTCCCTGTATGTGTTTTCACATGAAGAAAGAGAGACAGAACAACAGAATGAGAGAGAGAGCTGGCCTGTGTCTGCCAACCAACATGCATGAAAATGAGAGTCGTCTCTGAACAAACAAAGAGGAGGTCTGAGTGTATCACAGGAAGTGAGCGGAAAGGTTGCGGAGTCGATGGAGCAGACGGTGGACGTTTCGGCTGAACAGCAAACATGCAGGAGGAGTGATGATGAACTTTGATCTAAAGGCCGTTACTCTGTGACAGCATCTATGAATGCTTTTCCCCCTTTTTTGGACTTTTTTAGCTTTAAAGCAGAAGTTCACCATTTTGGGAAATACACTTATTAGCTTTGTTGCCAGAAGTAAGAATATTGATATCACTCTCATGTCTGTCCCACAAATATAAAGCTAGACAGCAGCAGATAAATTAGCTTAGCATAAAAACAACAAAATATGCATATCCTTGCCTTTAAAACTCACAAACAAACAGGTTGTTTAATCTGTACAAAAGCTGAAGTCATGTTTATGGACACCTGACAAATGTGGGCCCAATATTCTCTCTCCTTTTAGCTCCGCTTTTGGTCTCCACCAACCCCTGAGGGAAATATCTTGCTTTTTAGCAGCTAAATGCTCCACTGTGTTCACCAGCTAGTCTCCAGCTGGTTCTGTCTGCTCCTCGCTGCTGAGCTGGTAGTGTACAGAAGGTTTTTAGAGCATCGTGGCTGAAAACAGCTTCCTGCTACAGTTAAAAACAGCTGATGAGAGCCGTCAGAGTGAACCAAAACCAGTGAAGCTGCTTAACAATGTGCTGAAAGAGGCTATAATGCTCCATAGACATGACATACAATTCATATACTTTAATGTTACCCATTGTTAATATAATAATACAGTCGCTTTTAAAGTAATGAATAAATGGTTGAAAGAACCAGCTTTAAGTGGAACAATAGCAATGAAAAAAAAGATGTTTAGAGTCTTGGGCTCTTCTCCAGGCTTCAGGATTACTAAATGATTAGACTTATTCTCACATGGCTGTGTGGGTTCAACCAAACCAGTTCTTCTTCTTTTCACATTTTCCGTAAACGAATAATATGCTGTCCTGATGCAGCCCACTCTTCCCTTAAATGAACAGCACTGACGTCAGTCCGAACCTTCACCTGTCTCTCACACAGCAGAGCATGATGCAACAGAGGACGGAAAGCATCTGTTCGCTCCTGGCAGTGTGTAGCCTTGCAGTCAGAGTGACACCCGGTGGATAAACTGAACAGCTCAGTTTCTGGTTATAAAACCCGCAGTGGGAACAAACATCCCTGCGGTTTGTGCAGATCCATATCCATGCATATGAATTGCAAGTAAAATCGTATTTTGCTGACTTAACCTGAGAATATGTCACATTTATCTTTGGAAAGCACTAAACAACTTTGTTTAACTACAACAGCTGTGACCATGAGAATGATATCACATCCAGATGTTTGGGATGATTTAACTTGCCATAATGACCCCTGGTGGCTGTAGAAACAGCTTGCTTGCACTCACCATTACCAACATGAGACTGAGGGGAAAGGGTGGGGAAGGAGAATGCGATGGGATTATTTAAAGGTGGATTATTGGGTCTTGAAAGTATATCTGTTCCAAATAACAGGCTGAGTTTCTTAATGTAAGGATTACCGTAAATTGTGATTAATGAAAAAAAGCCAGACTTCTGGCTTCCAGACACAAAAACTACTTTACTGTGGATTATGAAATTAAATTCCCTGAGAGAGGATGTGTAACGAACTGCAAAACAACATGCACAGAGAGAACATTTCAACGCACTCAAACCCAGGCAGACAGTGGTGTGATCAGTGAGTGGTCATGCTGATCTGGAAGAGCGCTGATCACCGATAGCTGCGACTGATCACACAGTCCAGTGTAAGGTTGCATGCTCAGCATTTGCTGCACAGTCAATCACTCTGCTGGCAAATCAGTGCCCCGATCATGCACACTGCGCAATAAATCACTCAGGATATGTGATGCAATAGATTGAAATTGGTTTGTCTTGGGAGTGGAAGAAAGGAGGGAGCTTTGATTAAAAAAAAAAAAAGTGACAAATACTGAATGTCCCAAAAGGAGCAAAAAGTAGAAGAAGAAAAGCCAGAAATAGAGTTTGGAGACCTTCTCAAAAGAGGTGAAAAGACCCGCCTCGTGGAGGAGGACAGACAGTGGTGTGAACATACCAAACATGCCAATCTGGCACGGCAGACTGCCGGGGGACAGAGGTGGTTTTCGGTGGTGGTGGTGGTGCGTGCGGACGTAGTCCCGCAGGTTGGGGGCGCTACAGGACACCCCAAGGGCGGAGGCACTGAAGAGGCCAGAGCAGAGCGAGCCTGTGTGAGGAGGAGCCGGGGGGAGGAGGTGTGCGGGGTGAGCATTAGTTTCTATGACACGCCATGCCACTACTCATAACAAACTTTAGGGCATGAGTGTGCGTACATTTCAAAGATCGTACACCTGAGTGAAAACCCTGTAACTACATTTTTGGGTGATTTTCATCCTTTAGCTTCGGTTGTGGAAAAATGCTTTATGGTAAACGGAAATTTGTTTGAATGTAGAATCTGAAAACAAGGCTGTTTGTTCCTGGAAATGATGACATGCAAGCTACAAGGTTTTCACAACAGCGACCACATCCATAAGACCTGTGCATGTGTGCGTATGTGTAAACAGGAGTGAGTGCACAAGTGCATACAGAGTGTGTGTATGCAAAAACAGCAGAGGCGTGAGGCGCAGGCCGGGTGTGGAAATGGGATTGTCTCAGCCCCCTGCTGTGCACAAACACTGTGAAGCTGCAGTCACTGGTGAGAATACCAAACAGCTGACACTCATGTGTTCACACTATTTTCTATTCCAATATTTAAATCAATATTGAGTTTGTGGACCCCACAAGGAGAAGAGGAAATACTATCTTTGAAATTGCAGAGCCGAAAATAGAAACGATTTAAGAGGCGTCAGTGACTGTGCCTCATTTCTTTGTTCTAAAAACAGTATGAAGGTATGAAGAGCAGCTCGCTAACAGAGGTCATCCCTGACATGCTGCCTGACCTGTGCGGCCAGTGTTGTTGGTGCTGGTGATGAATTGGGAGGAATCACTCAGCAGCCTCGCAACTACTATACATAACAAACTGACTGGCTCCACTCAGAGAATACCCAGAGGGGTTTATATGGAGCTGCTTTGATGTCGTGCAAACACGAACCCACTGCTGCTTTCAGACTTGTGATAATTAAGCACCGAGTGACAGGCTGATTAACACATTTAGGGAGATGTAGCACAGCCCCCACACTGCACTTTCAGCTGCTCTTGTTTGCATTTGTTTGTGATTACACTTGATTGTATCTGAGACTTATTTCATGTTGGAAAGGACTCACAATAGGCTTCCTTCCTCTCTGCTGCATTTCCAGTTAGTTCAATTATGTCTTTACGGCCTTTACTATGCGGACGGAAATAAATACAAAAGCTGAGGCAGTGTAACGTGGCCGAGTGGGACACACAGGTTTGAACCTCCCAGTGAAGCACATGTGACAGAAATGTTCTCCGTTCTCACACTCATGTGTTCAAGGTTTTCTCCACACGTCTGGATTTAGACGACAAGCTTTCATGCTAGTGTGAGTGTCAATGTGTTAGACGGCTTGTTGGAGGTTACATAGAAACTGTACACACAGCAAAACAAGAGTCCTTCATGGAGGTTAAATCATTTTGAGACACCCAAATAGGTACCTGAAAGGACCTTTTATACAGCTGATTTGGAACATTTAAGGCATTTTAAAACTTTTTGTGTACCATGACAGGGGTCAAGAAGCACTACCCAAACATCTAACTTACAAGGGTTTATTGTAGCACCAAAAGGCTTCTGCAGGAGGATGAGCCCAAAAGCCACATTTGGTGCGATAAGAGAATGTGCTGTCTCATCATCAGACAGCAATAAAAAACCTAGTTAGACTGCAGTGCAAGTGCGGTACCATAAAGCTACTGATAAACATATAAGGAGACTCTCATATCTACATATTGCCCAGTACATACGTGAAGTATGTACTTCCTTAAATAAGGATAGTGAATTTAAATAATAATAAAACATATTTTTCATGGTAGACCAATTCTGAAATGACATTTCCAAATGATCTTTAAAAGGTATTTGGTGGCTTAAAAGTCAGTATTTCTCAATTTCAGCTCATTTGTTGGACAGTAATGTTTATTAGTCCTCCTGCTGGGTAATAGTTTTTACAGCACTCTAGAAATCGATTCCTAATGGGCACATCAGGTGTGCAAAACGGCTCTGCTACAAACCTCTCACACTGTGTGCATGAGCTTATCATTTATTTCAAATACCATGGTGTGAATGTATGTAAAAATCTAATCTATCTCAGGTTTTACTGCAATTCAGATTTTTAGCATTACGGCCACATTTTGTGTTTTGTTTTTAAAATTAATTAATTTTTAATTAATTAAGTCATTACTTGGAACTGGGAGACAGGTTATATTTCAAAGTCTGTTCTGCAATATTATTTACTATAAAAAGCATGTAGTCTAGTGATTCAGTTTGATCTTCAGAAGTTTGATTTGTTTACTGTAAAGACCTCAAAAATAAGAGAAACGCCAACAGTATGTTCCCTATGTTGTCACTTTATCACCCAGCAGGGGTATCGGTACTTCTCCGAACGCCATGTGACACCAGAGCTCTGCAGTTGGCCGTGAACGCAGCTCTCTCCACTGACCTTTCATCTACATAGTTTGGAGTCTGATCCTGTTTGGCTGCTGCTAAGCTAAGCCGGGGTGGAAGCTATGTGACCATCAGAGAGAGTGAAGCTGGCGGGGGGGGTGATGGAAAGAAGAGCAGGACAGAAAAACAGACAAAGAAATAAAGGGAGAGACAGAGTGAGGTATGAAAAGGCAGGAGGGTGAGAGAGAAGTCACAGCTGGGGCTTGAGATGAGGGGAGGATCAGCGATGACAGCTGGAGATAAATGTGTGGTGAGGTCAGTGTGTCTGTTGGCAGAAACTCTCTCTCTCTTACTGTCACACACACACACATACAGAAAACACACACACACACACACACACCAGAAATGAGGTGCCCACCTAGGCCACTGGCTGGTTTGATCTCAGGAGACTGGCGTGAACACGAGGGGAAGAGTCGGTGGGATGTGGAGCCTTTGGAGGACTGGGTGGGGGAGGTCTCAGAGAGGACCTGAGTGGGGCCATGGAGACCAGGAGTTAAGACTGAGACGGGCTGCCACAGTAAATCAGGGACCTGACGTCTCCCTTTCACTTAAACAAAACCATAACACTTATAATTTAAAGAAAACAACAAAGACTAGAACTACTAAGTGGAAAAACAACAAACACCCACACTGGTTCTATCATTATAATCATTACATCCTGCCCACTCCTGAAACAGCAACACTACGGTCTGGTACCTCCATAGAGCCTGTCTTGCGGTTCCGGATCATGGGGGACCTTCGCTGGATGTTGATTGGCTCAGAGAGAAGAAGTGCCTGGTCTGGCTGGTCCTGGGAGAGGTCTTCCAGACTGCCCTGATTGGGCTTCTTGTCTTGATTCTGATTGGTTGGAGAACATGAGAGATGGAAATGATTGATATTTCATATATTCTAATATTTCTCTGTCAACATCTTCACATAAAGATTAGCAGAATATTATGAATATAGTTTAATGACTTTAGGCTACTTTTATCAGTTTTTCATCACATGTGACATGTAAAATGTTTAGAAACGCCATTTAGAAGAGAAACAGGTGTCAAGTCACACAGATGCCAGCATAAGATAAAGGCCTGCACACCAGTGTGACAGAACATAAAGCTTTTATTACAGTACATCTGCACATATGCATTAACACAGATGCAACTGCAATGAGCAGCCTGACTGAACATGATTGTCTTAATATTTTCCTGCAGACAGGGTTGGGTGTTGTTTAACCATGTGCTATGTTTAAAAGTGTTATCACAAAAACTTTGTCAGAAGGTCAGTCTTCACTATGCAAGTACTCAAAATAACTGGCCTGCTGCTGCAACTTCCTACTTAAAAGCATATAACCTCTGAATGCAATAAGCACAAACTTAGTGTGCATGTAAGCAGGGAGAAGATTAGAATAACTCTCCACTGTTAATAATTGATAATTCACAGTTAATCAACTTAAGCCCTAGAGAGCTCAGATCTTTTTTTTTGGTACAACCGCATACTGCAGCCTTCACCAAGCAGGGGGAAAGGCAGCCCCAAAAGCCACTAAAATATAGAGATGACTGACTAAATCATTCATCTCATTACAGATAACATTCTGCGACTTTATGCATTTTATTTGGTGGGAAAAGGTGTTAATGGAGCAGAAACTGACAGACCGCATCAAACTGGTTGAGTATGTCTTATCAAATGCATAACACTGTCAAAAATATCAACTGGGGGAAATCTGGAGGACATTCGACTATAAGGGACACTCTTTTTGAATATATTTATTAACTGTCTCTAGAGTTGTAAACTAAACAAAGTGCACAACCTTGGACTGTCAAATGAATGGCACAAACATTTTATAACTCTGAAAAACACAAAAACACGCAAAGCAACACGCACTCACCTCTGAGGAGGCCGGACGGAAGCCGAAGCCAAGAGGTACGTTCTCCTCATCCTCACACCCCTTGACTCCTGGACTGAAGTGAAGCTCAACATGGAAACGCTCCTCTGAGGAGGGCTCCTGTCCACAACACAGATATGAAGACATAAAAAATCCTCACATATAACTGCAGTGCCACGGCTCACAGAATGCAAATGAGACACTTCTGCTGCGCAGTTATGCGGCTCTCTGCAAGCTGACCTTATCGTTGTCTTCATACAGCATGATGACGATCTGTGTCATGTAGTTGAGTTCAGTCACAGCACTCAGGTAGTCCATCGCCTGTTTCCACTGCCAGTCCTTCTTCTCCTGGTGCACGCACAAAAAACATGGATGCAAGATGAAAAAATACCCGTATCAAATAAAACACATGATAATCGCACCAACATGAAATGAAACATGCAACAAAAGGTGTCATTTGCTTGCATTTACCAACAATGAGGTAATAATGTCCATAACTCTTATAATGATGTACAACAGAAGATAGATTAGGAGGTGGCAGTGTAGCTTTATCAGTATTATATCAATGATTGTTCCAATGTAAATGAATGACAAAACACTCACTAATATAAAACACAAACATTATTAACAATTTTTTTCAATATGCAATTACACTGAATCATAGCTGAACCCTATTGTTACAGCTCTTTGCTGTCGAGTAAGTTGTGTTTGGCTAAGACAGGTGATCACACGTGTTGCTTTTAAGCAAGTCCTTGCAAGACATAATTGATAAAAATTAGTCCTGAGTGGCCCCTTGTGGTAATTCATGTTTAATTATGTTGAACAACAGACTGCTTATAATCCCATCCAGCAGACCTCTGCTGATATATTCATTATACCCAAGACGAATCTATCCTTTCTGGACATTCACCTGCTTGCAGTTAAAAATTTAAATTAAAACAAGCACCCGTATCAAGATCTACTCTTCTGTGGTAAATCACCATCAGCAGACAGAGAAAGAATGAGCACCATCACTTAATGGAAAACATATATTCTGAATCTGCCTACATCCAGAAGTCCTCCATAGCGGAAGATGCTGAGCAGGGAGTGGACGTGGCTCTCGCTGGTGAAGTAGAGACGTGTGCGGACGTGACGACCAGGAGACATCACGCCACGAGAATACCTGAACACCAGGGGACAGGAAGTCACACAACGTTCATCAGTCAGCACGGCACCAGTAACCTCCACACACATACTCTGTATATGCACGTAGCCTTTGTACATGTAAACATGTTTGTGTGTGCTGGTCTTCTCACAGGGGGTGCAGCTTGTTTACAGCCTCGTCCTCATGGGTCCTCCGCAGGTCCAGCTGGATTTTCTTCATCAGAGGAACACAGTAAGCCTGAGCAATGTCCAGTTTCTCTGCTTTGCTAATGCCATACTCCTGAGATGGATGATGTGAAAAGGGAAAAAAAAAATCATTTGAACGCTTTCATCCACTTCTTAATCGACTTATTCATGGCCATGAGGAGATAGAGTCTTATCTGCATATTTTGGGGCAGCAGTCAGGGAAACTTGGGAGCTTGAAATGTTCTAACCATCACAAGGTGAGCACAGCTGATAAGTGTCACATTCATACACGGAGGCCTTTAATAAAAAAATTCAGTGGCTAATAAATTATCCTGTAGCACCCAAATTAACTTTTCTTTTTCACTGATATAGTGTTTCATTGTTTTAATGACACACTTTATAGTGTATTCAGATTTTCACTGCTGAATCACACCATTTTTGGGGTGCAACACTTTAATCTTCCCCCAAGAATCAATAGTTTGATTTTATGCTCAAAGGGAGAATAGCTGGTTTTACAGCCACAATTAAATGAAGTGAATGTGTGAAATCATATGCAAAATGCCTCCTGGTACAATTCTCTAATGTGAACCATTTGTTAAAATTCCTGACATTCTCCGACTCATGCACATGATTTAAGTACATAATTTAACTCCAAATTTTTCTTTGTAGCACACACCTCTTACAGTAAATTCAATATTCGGATATTACAAAATAATTCAGTAGCAATGCAAAATTGGAGCATGACACTGTTCTCCTTTAACCTGTGGTATGACTATGTCGGCCAGGGCCCGGGACAGTCTGAACAGCTCCAGCGTATCCTCCAGTCCGAGCGAGGCGTTGTGCTGCGAGTCGTATTTGATGCAGTCGTAGATGTCCGGGATCTTGCTGATGTCGTAGCGGCCGTTCTTCATGCGAAAGTCTCGCTCCAGTTTGGACCAGCGCTGCAGCATCAGCTCCAACGTCTCGCTGTGGTAAAGCTGCAGGTCTGCAGAAAACCACACGATGACTAATGTTATGATCTTCAGCATAGTCTAAATGTTAAACAGGTAACTGTCTCTGAAAATATGCTTGACATTTCACAACATGTCTGATTTATACTGACGAAAGCTTACAGACTGAACCAAATATCTCAGCTTTAGCAGAGAGTATTTTCTTCTGTACACCTGAACCTGTACAGGTACGGCAGGTTCACACTACCTGCAGACTTGGGGTCCTCCAGTCTCTTGCGGATTTGTGAAGTGAGACTCTGGATGAGGGCGTACACCTTGTCGCAGGTTTTGACTGGATTCTGTATGACCTTCATGGAGTTCACCAGTGATGGGCTGCTGGTTGGGGCCAACTTTGACACAATGGAGACAGAATTCAGCATATTAAAGAATGAAGTCAGGAGGAACTTGAAAAACTTGTCACCAATAAAAGCATTTTCCACTTCAGGCACTGAAGTTATGACTTTAGCTGGTGTAGAGAGGATCTTCAGCTTTTACGCAGATATTTATCATCAAAAAGTATTATGAGGTGGTCTGAAAAGAGATTTTCTTACTACACTACAATGATCAAATGAAAAATCTGCTGAAGAAAACGAGAGATCAGAAGAGGAATAAGGGCTAAATGAGGTAGAAGGGATTTATTGTATCATAGACAAACAACATTTCATTTCTTTGACACTTTATTGCATTTACTACTCCATCCATTCACAGTTCTGTCACCAACAGTATCATAAGGGCAGTAAGTCCCAATGGGAAAGAGACTGGCATAAGAATATTTTCACAATTCTTTGAAAAGGTTGAAATATTTCAGGGGTGAAGACTTGAAGAGCACTTCCAACTTTTCAAACTGGAGGCTTACTGGTAAACAAGGCATTGCACCAGGCGCCTGATCAAATCAAGCTATTTTTAAATCTTCACTTTCTCAGGTTTGCCACATACCTTCTCATAGTCATCATCTGTAAACTCCTGGTCCTTCTGCATGATTTCATGCAGCCTGGCCTTCACCTTCTGTTGGCAGTCAGTCAGAGAGTCGCTGTCGCTGTCCAGCAGGCCGTTCATGTTGGCACTCTTCACCATCTGAACCAGGATCGGAGTCAACTCTCCTTCCAGCGCCAGCAGACCCTGCAGAGAAACCAGACAACTTCAACTGAAGTTCTTGTGTGTCATTTCTTCTTAATCCACATCCTGCGAGAGAAATACATAGTATATAGTACGTGCACAATACATACAGTTCTTGTAGAAACTTGATCTGTTTAAACTACAGTCTTCTTCCTCATTTCAAGCTAAAGTTCTGGAAACAGTAAGGAACCTTTAACATTTCACCTTCATGTAACTTTAAAGCTTGTTGTTAAATGTCTTAGATGCACTTATACTGAAAACCTACTTTCACAATAATTTCTTCAAATTATAAAATAGTTAATATAAAAAATAAGTGTTGAAAGACCATTAATGCTTTTCACAGCATCTGTCATTTTCTCTCAAGTAGAGCTGAAACAATTTGTAGATTGATTGATGAATTGATCGACATGAATGTTGGCAAAAATTTTTGGACTGAAGTTGGAAATCGAAAGCATCACTTTGGATTGTAATGAGGGACATTTTTCACTGTTTTCATTCATTTTATAAACAAAAGGATTCTGTGACAAAGTAATCAACAGATTAATTGATTATGAAAATAATCTTTAGTTAGCAATTTTCAAGTCACACTACAGCACAAGAAAAGATACTGCATCTTCAGGGGAACAACTTTAACTTTATCATAGCAACAGGTACATGTGTGCATAATTCCAGTATGTATGCAAAATATGAAAGTAGCCAAAATGTTTACGTGTTTAATGTTTAATTTTCTTGCTGGCCTTAGTGCATACAGGCCAGTCTAAACATACATTACACTAAGAAAAGAAAGCGTCCCCTAACTACAGTACAGCAGATGCTTCTGATACGAAAATACGTCTAACGCATCCAAAGAGATATTCTGTCCTCGAGATCTGTCAGAAGCCCCCACTTAGGTTTTTAAATTACATCAGTTATCAATCAGGCATAGTCTTTCAGATACGAGGAGAGAGAGCGCAGAGCTACCTTGGCGAAAGCAGCAGCTGTCATCTGCACCCGGCCTTCGTCAGAGGCGTAGATCTTCAGGTCGTGGCGGTAAGTGCTGTGCAGGCGCAGGAGGCCGCAGCCTGGAAAGCCAGCATAGTCGCCTGGAAGATTGTACACAGAGAGAGGCATCATGGTTAACTTGCATCAACTGGCACAGCATTGAGACATACTGTACAAAAACTGTGCAGTAATTTCCTCAAGTAATGAACGGCTGAGTCGAGGAAGTAGTTGAAAGAAAAGAGAAAAAAATACAACCGTGTGTTGATTGTACCCAAAAGGATTTCCATTTAATATAGGCACACAGGCAATACAGCATCTGTGCAGATGCAACATCACTTTCAGTTCAAAAGCATTGTCCTTAAACGTCTTTGTAAGCTTTTGACATGAATAATTTCACTTAAATGTGAACTTAATGGTGTGGTTTAAGCTATGAACAAAATGAAGTGAAAGTGAAGTGAACTGATGTTGAGCAAACCCCAAAAATTACTGAAGACAGCTCCCCTGGAGATGAGATCATGTACTTTGGATTACCTACTTGAAGACAGACAAAGTCTTTTAACATGCTAAATATACATCAATTAATGTAGCTGGAGAAAGTGGATGCATACCAGCGCCACAGATCAAATCACACTGACGCTTCATGCATTTTCCTTTAGTGTACAGCCAAATAGCCTGATGTTATACTATTCACTACCTTGGGTTATCATGCCTCATTTGACACAAAAGATCTGGGAGTGTTGGGGAGTTGCCCCTGTTTTAGGCTCTAATCCAGGCTCAAGTAGCCTGGCTTTCATGAAACAAACAACAACAACCCAAGAACTCATGGGAAAAAAATGCAGTAGGATTAGTGTGAGATGATCCGCGTTAGCTCACAACACCAAACTGCAGTCACTTTAGCTGCCTGTGTGTGTATGAGCAAGTGAACAAAACATTTGCCGCAGAGGATCACCTCGAGAACACATCAGTGACGACACAAACAATCCACAGCAACTCAGTATGGGACAAACCAGACTAGGCGCCAGGTGAAATGATAGAAAATCATGATTTGGAGAGGAGAGATCAGAGCGTGTTAGTGGACGGAGCGACAAACGCGCAGAATGAGAGAGGAGGGGAGGAGCGGTGATATCCAGGAAACCCTTCTCTTACCAAAGTCAATAGGGGACTCACAGCCAAGGGACCGGCGGTTACCGGCTAGTAGTTTACACAGTGCAACAACAGGTAAGAAGAGAAGAGCAGAGTTAAAAGACACAACTTGTGGTGGAGAAAGAAGTATGAAAACAGTGGCTGGGATGAGAAAATGGCCTTCTTTTCATTAAAAAAAAGAAGCAAAGATGGGACAGACTCGATCAAACTACTGCATCTACTTTCAGTTCTGCTTCAAGTTGTTTTCCTGTGCAGTTTGGGAGTTGTTTTGCATGCACTATAAAACAAAGCATTAGGAAGGAAAGTCTGAATGACACAGAGGTATTGCTCAGTTAAAAGCACTGCAAAGTGATCCAGAGACAGAAACCTTTGGGTAACAGGCAGGTTTGTATGCTTACTAATGGTCTTTCACTCTGCTTAAGAGGGTCTATGTTACAGGTGCTGTGTGTCCTTATGTTAAAGATTAACTCCACAATACATTTTGCATGGAGGAAGCTCCAACTCAAACGCAATACAATTCTGTCTGGTGCACTTTGGACAACACCCAATATGGCCAGGTGTGCTCAGCTGTGCTCAAGTCCTCAGCCAGCTGTGATGTAGTGTTGCACAGTTGTATTGTGCTGCAAAGGGCCTGGACAGCATGCAGCAAGCATGTATAGTCCCTCTTAAATATCACTATCCGATGTGATACCTTGAAGTAAACTCTGCAAAAATATAGCCGGCAGTGCTGTTGGTGGTAGAGTTTCTCAAAATTAGAACCAAATTTCTGTTGAAGTCCTTCGTTTTCTGATATAAACATACTGCTTATCTCCATTACGACCATCGCTTTGACCTTTGCATCAGAACTTCGAAGCCAACGTGGAAGCGTCAAAGTCAGTCAAATCAGATTTGGCTGTGCAGTATGATTTATTCCTTTTTTCAGTGCAGCGCCACATGAAACTCCCGTATCACATTTCCACACTGTCATAGAGAGTAAAAGTTTTAAAATCCCAGCGCAACTCCGAGCGTCTCTCCTGCTGGGCTGCTGACAGCGCCGTCAGCCTAAGAGTCAATCACAGTGGATGAGTGAAGAGGAGGCCGAACCACCATCTGGTTCAAAAGTGGTCTAGCTGACTTCACTGAGAGCGTCACAGCAGCCAGCAGACTGTAGTCCTGCTGCCTCACACTGCCCTCTGTTTCTATCACCCTTCTCTGCTTCCGTCATAGTTTTGTGGTTTGTGGTCATCATGCATTGATTCGACTGACAAATTTCGAGTCGAGTTGGCATCTTCCCCACTGATGACTCGAATCATTGACCTTTCGGGGGGAAGTCCGAAATGCCTGTTCCAATTAGAAAAAATGAAGGCTCGAAGAAGCACATATTTAGCAGCATGATGCATGACTGAAAGGTTTTTCAGGCTTCAGCGCTCAGTTGAGGTGGCTGCCACATGCTCACTCCACCTCACCTCCATGCAAGCTCCCTCCGTCTAAAGTCCTAAACATGCCTTCTGAACACGTGTGATAGTACAGATGCTATGTTTGTGTTTGTCTACAGTCAAGACTTTCCCTTGTTTCAACATCAGCTGTAGTGACAGACCATCAGCTGCCTCTTCCTGGTATGCTCTGTACAGTACATGTAAGCTGATGCTTCTACAGCTTTGATGACTAAAATCAAAAAGGACTGTTATATTTTGACTTGAGATCAGTGCCTTTTTTTAATGCATCATTCTCTTCTTTCATCGTGCATAAGTTTAAGTGAAGGCAAAAATTATAAAATGTCAACTCTAAAACAACCCTTTCACCTCTAACCTTCTTTGACACATTGTATGTCAGCTATGCCATGTTGACACTGGGCTGGCTAAAAAAGAACGACTGGAAATAAACATTTATGAGCAACAGCACACGTGGGAGGACAGACAGGTGTGAGATTATCATTTGCCCTCTGGACTGTGTTAAATAGAAATGACATTGTGACTGCCTACCTGAGTTTTTGCTTACAGGCGTGTGTGTTTGTCTCAAAAGGTATGTGCGTGTTTGCTTCCATGTGGGCGTGTGTGCACAAAACTCAAAGTACTTCCTGTCTCATGGACTTTTGAGAGGTGACTCAGGGGATTTAATCCATTAATTTGAGGCAATCAGGAAATATGAGAGCATTTTCTTGATCGTCAAGAAAATGCCTGCAACAGGTTTTGAATGATGATTTTAAGCAGTTTTTTTTTTTTTTACAGCAGCCCAGATACATTAGAAATATTTTATCTGAGACAAAAACAAATCAAATCAAACATTTCACACCTTGGAAGAATTTAATTTACATCAGAGCCAAAGGATCCCTAGAAAGTACATCTGTTAGCTAATGTGAGTGTGTGTCCAGCCGGTACCTTGACCTCCAGGGTACATGCAGCGAAAGGCCCTGCCCAGCTCCTCAGCCTGAACCCGGCCTGCAGGCGTCAGCTCCCCGCCCCACTTCAACACAAGCAGCAGAGACGGACCGTCCCTCTTGGAGTCTGAAAAACAGCAGCGTTACTATTCATATCATTTAGAATTAATTCATCTCCAAGCTTCTATTTCAAATACATAGCCCAAGGTTTGCTGTATGGTAATTTGAATAAACACAAATAAATTCAGTGATATGCACCATGTAAAAACAGTATCACCTTAAAACTAGATTTCAACACAGGGTCTCAAGGCCTCAAAATAAGAGAAATTAATCTCCTGAGACTAGGACTCCAAAACTGCCAAAAATCAATTTTCTAAATGTCAGTTTGAGGGAAGTGCAGCATCAGGACGACTCTACAGCGCACAGAATCTCGAGATATGTTGGAGTTCATCACCAAAAAAGGCAGCGGTTGCGGTTGCATTACCTTTGCGAGATGAACATGAAGTATATTGTGAACTTTCTACACTCAGAAACTAACGACAGCAGAGTGGAGCGGCGAGCAGCAGAAACGAGACCGGCTGACCAACACACACTGCAGCATTAAACACCTTAAACCAAGTGAAGAAAATAACTGAAAAACCCTGCGCCCACTCATGTCTTGTACAACGATTGCTTTCCCCGGAGCTAACGGAGCAGCAGTGGAGCTGCTCTCCACTGCTGGAGATGTACATTAATAACACAGCAGAGCACTCCCCCTTATTTTGCTGCTCACACGCAGGCAGGAGACTGTAAGACGCTTTCCAGTTAATTATTTATCTAATGCTGATGATGTTAACTTTTTTAAAATGAAAAGGCTTCAGATCATTTATCTTAATTGCCTATTATGTTTCATATTGTAATTCAGTGGACTAAAGACACCAGTTAATGGTTCGGTCAGTGGGAAAAGCACCAATATGTGATTTATATTAATAAAACTGGGTATTTTCATACAGGATTCCCGCCAAGTTCAGCCTTCCTTCCCTTCAGATTTTCCTGGCTGAATCCTATTTTGCTGTTGGTATGCATAAACTTCCCCAGCTGCATCAATAGTTTGACTTCCTCTTAAACCTCATCTCATCTTAACACGAGTAGTTTCTTTTACCAAAATATGAATTTGAAAAGAGGTGATGAAAGACTTCTTAAACTAACAATAATTTGCACCCATCCCTTATTTTGTAATCAGACATGTGAGCTCTGCTAACACCTCATACATACACCACTCAATATACACACACAGTGCAAAAAGAGCTACTGTGGCTATAACACTAATTCTGTGTGTGTGTGTGTGTGTGTGTGTGTGTGTGTGTGTGTGTGTGTGTGTGTGCGTGCGTGTGTACCTTCTTCTTCACTTGAGGCTTTTGGTTGGCCGTTACGCAAGTAGGTCAGCTGGACTTTCCTGTTTATACCTGAGAAATGACCGTACCTGGAGACACACACACATACACGCATGCACACGCACACACAGACACAAACACGCCAAATTTCGACACAAACACGGAAAAAATGTATCCCATCTTTAAACATTTTGTTTAAATATCAAACAGCACACGTCTGACTTCTATTCCATACCCATTCCAACAAAAGCTCTAAGAGACGACAGAAACAAGGCAACAACTTTTTCAAATCTGACACACACAGCCGAGTACCAGTATTATTATTACCAGTATTAGCACACGGTTTAATGATAATTTGGTCACTCAGTGTGTACTTTAAACCAGCAACTCCAATTGGACCTCGGAGTTTGATTCCAGTGTGTAATTGTGTACGTGTGTGGGCATGAGAACAAAACAGAAAGTGTACGAGTGTGTGTGACCGCTTTTAAAATGGTGCACGGTAAAATGCCGATTTTAATGGTGGTGTTACTCTTCCAAATCACACACAAACACATATCAAGAGCCTCCGCTTGTGTTTGAGTAAGAATTTGTCACATCCCGCAGACTAATGACTGCATAGTGATCTCTAATAACACTCGCAGCTGAGCGGGCGCTGTAAAAAGCCACATGATGATGGACCCTGAACCAGGATAAGTAACTGTGGCAGGAAGCCAGAGAATCTGACCTGCTGTCAAAGAGACATCATCACACAGCACTTTGTTGGAGTAATTCACCTAGTGAAGTATCAGATGGGTGAGGATTACTGCATCACTACAGCACACACACTCCCTTCTCTCATTCCCTCTGCACACACACGCGCACACCTTTACTCAGTCAGGGAGGCATTTAATATTTTCGCCTAACTAACTCTGGCCCTCGCCTAACAGCGATAAACCCACACAGAGCAATCAGTGCGTTATTTTCCTCAGCTCCACAGAGACAAAGTTAGCAGCTAGCTGGTGAACATAATGCAGCATTTTGGATTTAAAGAGGGAGTAGGTGGTCAGACGTGGAGGGAGACCAAAAACAGAGGTGAAAGGGGTGAATGTATAGATTACATCCATCAGTTAGCCAGAAGCACAACGCCAAATAAATGCTAACGTTCATTTGCATCCGCATTTGCTAACAACTGGCAACAAAAATCTATAATTACAGGTTTAAAAAATGTTTTTCGACTTGTAAACTGTATGCTTGTGTTTGTAAAAGTGTTTCTGGGAGTTTTGACAGAGGTCTTCGACAGATTTGACACTAATGCAAGAGCGCAGTGTGTGTAGGAGTTTAATTGAAATTCACAACACAAACTGTTGAAGTGGGCATACTGTGGGTTGACAACAAAGTGACACATCTTTCACTGCGGTACACTGCTCTTGCATTTAACTGCAGTTTCAGTAGACTGTGTTGCAAACTCTGCCTTTTTCAAGTGTATTATATCTTTACTTTAGAACACATTTCTTCCAAATTTGATTATCTAGGACTTCCACATTATGTTGTTGTTTCACTCATTCCAATATCTATGGAGGAGAGCATCAGGAGATCTCTAAAATGACTGTAAATGGCGATAATAGGCAGGAGGAAGGAAGACATTAAGAGATTTAGAGTCTGCTTGATATGTGGTAAGAACGGCATGCACACAAAGTACACAAAGCACAGCACACACTGATTTACACACACGGAAACACAGTGAAATCATCAAAGACATTTGACTGTGCATGTGTCTAATGTTAATGGCTAGAAATGAATGGATGTTAATGAAAATGCTACACTCAGTGTACAAAACATTAGGAATACCTTCCCAATATTGATTCAGATTTCTAATCTCACATAAACTATGTCTAAACTACCGCTTTATAGTCTTCATCTACAATTTTAATAGATATAACTGATTAAAAAATCACATTCAACAATCTGTATCAAATATCGAAAAGGTGTTCCTAATATTATGGACACACAGTCTAAGTTGACTAATGAAAAGGAGGGTGGTAAAACCTCATCCTTTAAAGTGAGAAGGGAGAGGGTGCGTACTGAGTGTCATTCAAGCTGGATTCCCTTTTGGAGAGAAGGAAGGAGGGATGGATGAAAAGAGAAACAGAGGAGGGAAGAAAAAGGGAAAGCAAAGAGTTAGAGACTCAAGAGGGAGGGAGCGAATCACGGTAAACATGTGTCTGTTTGTGAGTACGACAAAAAATGACTGGACCCTGGTGGAGTGCTAAAAGATGACGCTAGTTCTGAGGGTGGATGAGTGCTGATGAAGGATGACGGCAGGAAACAGGAGGATGATGACTGATGTTGTGTGTGTTTGTGAGAGAGCGTGTGTTAGACGTAGGCCGTCACTCACATCTCCAGGACAGTCTTGAGTTGCTCGAGTTTCGATTTCTTCTCCTCGATCTCGCAGTCGTTGTGCTGGCCCAGTTCAACCAGCAGCAGGCGGGCGATATCCAGCACTTCCTGGAAACATCACAAATTATCCTTAATTTGACTCTTGTCTTTCATTTTAGTCTGCAGACTAAACACACACTGGAATCTCTGCAAATGTCGTGACTGAAAACGATGTCAGAGACAAGAATGACAGTGAAGATGGCAGCTTCACAAATCTTTTAGAAAAGATGATACAGTGGCAGGATGAATACAGGGTGTGAGACTGGCTCTAGACAGCTTAGTATAAATATTTAGACAACAAAGCAATGTTTAGTGATCCAGAATAATAATTATGAAGACTAATATATGCAAACATAGCCATGTCCTCTGAAGGTTTAGCAATAATCTGCAAATAAAACAGAAACAAAGAGGCAGAGGAGGAGGAGCATGGGAAAGCGCAGGATCGAGACATTAAAATCAACCTCACTCACCTGTAGCTGCTTTGGCTTCTTCAGCTTTAGTTTTCCTGACTTGTAACCTCCGTATTTCTCAAACAATTCGAAGAATCTGCGAGACGAACAGAATAAAACGGCAGGATTAAGAGCACACATTTACACCGGATGTGGGCAATATCTTTGAAGACAAATACATTTGACATGTTGCTTTGTCTGTAAAACGAAGCGGGCAAAGAATGACCAGCTGAAGGCAGTCTGGGTTGTTTTTATTCCCTTAAAATTCGCAGCAGGGCAGAGACAAGAGGGGAGTTTTTGCTGACATAAACAGGGTTCATACAGCCTTTTAAGAGTAAAATTCAAGCACTTTCAATGTCCCTAAATCAGAAATGTCCAGACTCTCAAAGCTGTTTTCATCACATCTAAACTATCACAACTAATTGTTGTGAAACCAAAATCTAAATCCTAGATGAAGCATTTTTCAAGGAGGACATTTAAATTACAACTAGAGCTTGAATTAATACATATCCTTAAAATATAATGGTTAAAACTTAGTATGAATCCTGAATATAACATTGTGCCAACTGCACTACTAAATGCAAACATTAAAAAATATGGAGGAAACAAGCCACTAAGGACTTTATGGGTGTCCAGTCCTTCAGTTTTGTGCATTTCGGTCAGTGCTGATTTGTGAGGAACTTACACTTGAACTGTACAGTTTTTTTTTTATTGTTGTACAACAAACCAAATATTCGAAAGATATTCCGACAGAAAGAGGGAAAGCCGGCGTAATGCTGGATCCAGGAGACTTACAGAGGATGTCGGACCTCCATTTTCATCTTTTGCTTTGGTGTGCGATCTCCATGGCGGATGATGGCAATAACACAGCGCAGCTCCATCCTTAAGGAAGAAGAGTGGACAGGACAAAATTTAACCACAGCGGAAACTGACAAATGTCCACTAAGACCTCATCCAACCATAGAACACACTGCAGATCACTCTCAGACAGATTGGATTCAGACTGTGTGAGTGCATGAGGAGGTTAGTGTGTCTATGATCCAAAGCTACTCTGTGTTAATGTGTGAGGGTTGTTTTCCCGTAAGCTTATTTGTAGCATATAGGTGTCATTAATTAATCAAAACTTGCGTGTTTTTAGGTGTAAACTATGACAATTGTCAGAGTGAGAACTCACATGATACTTATTCAGATTAGTGTAAATCAGGGTGAATTAATTCATTTTAGTTACACTTTAGTTTACATTTAGTTAAAAAAGTACTTTTAGAAAATCTATTATCAAAACACAGGGGGTATGACATGCAGCAAAGGGTGCTGGCTGGAACTGAAGTGGCAATTGTTGCGACCGTGCAGCTTTAACCATTCAGTGCAGCTCCATTAACATCTTTAAAGACAAAGTTTACAACATATACAGTATAGTATAAGGTCAGATCATATGCACAGTAGCCCACTCAGCAACATATACAAGAGTTTTCCATACAGACAGTTTGTTTTTCAGAACATACATGGTTCCTGAGGTTGTTGGGACGATGGGGATGTCTTCAGCTTCCATGGGGATGGACCAGGGGATGTGGAACTGGGGGGCTAACTCCCTCATCACCATGTTCCTGGTGAGGCAGAGAAAAGGAATAACAGACTTAAAAGCATTGAGCATTAAAGTCATTGGTATTAGGTTAAAAAGAAAATATCACAGAGCAGAAAGCAATAAATATAAACTAAATCAAACATGACATCCATTCTGCAGGTTCCTCCTTGTGTCAGCCAGTTACATTTTAATATTCTGACTTGAGATAAGTTATACTGTATACAAACCAGAGAAATCAGGCACATTAAGGTTGTCCAAAAAGCTTGGACCAAACACAATGTTTGCTCTTTTACTTAAACTCAAACTAGCTGCTAAAGTGCAAACAAGATACGAGAACAAACCAGAGCAAATCAAAATAAACACCAATGTTACTATATTTATGTCAGTTTTCCATTTGCACAGCGCTCCTTCCTGTTGTGCGCCATGATGAGATTACACATTCATGCTAGTATCCATTCCTGGAGAGAAGCTGCACTTCCTGTGTCTGTTAATTAGAGAAATTTATGAGTTTTTAGTCGTAAAAGCTTCAGTCACTTAGCCTGGAAAGAGAGGTGATAAATCAGAAAGAGACTAAGATGTAAAGCTGACAACAGGATCCTCCAACCTGTCAACAGGTTTAGATGAATTACAACATGACAGCTTCAAGGTGACATTTATTTTAAAAGGTACGATGAGAAAATGTAAATAAATGTCAGAGACAGAGAGTCAGGTCATACAGAAAACAAGAGGAAGAGGCTGTTTTTCATTCATTCATCAACAGGCCTTGAGGACGTGAATTACAGCCTCATTCTGACATTTACGTGTTTTTGTTTCCTGAAAGCTTCGGTTCGACAAGATTCTGGTGTCCATTATTTCCATTACTGGCTGCTACAGTAAATAGTTGTATTACACAGTCTGTAGAAAGAAACTGTACATGTGTTTTCTGTTCTGCTGCCTCTAAGCTTCTGATTAAAGATAGAAAGAAGTTGTTCCATTTCAGCGTTCCAGCTGATTCCATTTATACATCAGGAAAGTCACAGGTCAGGGTTTAATGTGCATGCAAGCTGACGTGACCTACCCCAGGACTTTGGCACAGTCGTCGTAGTACTTCATGGAGTTTTTGACGAAGCTGAAGCCGTTGACGTCACAGACGAAGGAGTGGCCGTTGGCTCTGAGCAGGTCGAACCCGCACACTGTTTGCTAAAATCACACAGAGATGTTAGCCACAATGCGGAGAGGAAAACATTTTGCAACTTCAGTCTGTTTTTATTAGACAGATATAACAGGATGCTTATTAAACAAAGAGCAAAGACAACACAGATGCAGGTTCTGGAGAGATCTGGAGTAGAAAAACACTGACGCACTCTCACCAATGTGAAGGTGGTGAAGCTGCATAAAATCAATTAAAATCTCCAAGGAGGATCTCTCAAAGTCTATTTGCTTCTTGTTACCTGAAGAACATGCATATGTGTTGTTTGTGGCATTATTACTATTATTATTTTTCCTATGATACATACAGCATGTTTTAACAGCAGCCGAATAAAACAGCTGATGTCTGTATCCGTATAACTGATGCCCAGTCACAGGTTTGTGTTTATGAGGCTTTTGTTGCTACTGGAAGTATTTGTTTGTGAAGGAACACTTTGCATTTGGGCTCATAATCTTCAAACCAGCTTGCCTGTGGGAATACTGCGTAATACACAAAGTAATAATAATACGAAGAGCTGTGCTTGTAATACAAAGAATGTATGAATTATTGATTTTCTGTGCTTCATGCTGTGGTCGTCTTTGTTTGTTGGGAGTCCAATGCCATTTTTAAAAAAATCTCCCCTACTTCCTTCATGTTTGCTCATTACAGCGCTGCATAATGCTGGTCAGAACAGTGTGATGTGAATAATTCTCACGGTAGCAGGCTGCAGGAAAAAATGCTTCTGGCAGCTCCCATTCAACAAGTACATTTGTGTGAGGAAATACTGTATTCAGCTTGCAAGAAAAACAACGAAATATCAACAGTTCATGAATATCTAAAAGCTTCACAGCTGTCTGTGTTTGCATTTATTGGTTTAAAGACATTTTCTTCCTACTCTAAAACAGGTTTAATGAGCTAAAAGCACAAAGACTCGCGGCCTCGTGCAGGGACATGGGTTAGCTACAAATGGACCACATAAAAAAGGTACCCAGCAGAGTTTCTGACCACTAATGGCTTGACAAGAGAAGGACCACCAGTCCATGCATAATGTAGGTTTCTTTTCCTGTTTTCTTTCGGCACTTGATCCTCTACGTGAAGATTAAGTTTACCTTGAAGGCCAGGCAGACCTTGCGGGCCACTAGTTTCTCCATGGAGGTCAGCATGACGGGGTAGCGGATCTCCTTCCCCTCACTGTCCCGCTCTACCTTTCCATCGAGGGCAGGAGATTTTCGGGCCTCCGCATGGGCGTAGTCTGGACCCACTGTGTAAACCTGAAAACACCATGCAACACACACACACACAAGCAGAAGACACACAGACGCAGACGATGGATGGTGATGATGATGATTTCTATATTTCACTAAAGGGACAATTACATGACTCATCAACATGAATCACTGGTGTAAAAACTATTCAGGCTATTAAACATTAAACTGTACCTTCACATCAGTGCCATCTGTGGGCATGAACTCCTCATATATGTAGGACCCAGTCTTTCGTACACTGCTCTCTGGGGAGTACACACTGCTACGACTCCCTATCTGCAGCAAAGAGACAAAGAAGGGGAATTCAGAGGCGTTTGTAAGCTGTAAATTAAATCCTTGTTTATCTCAGCACCCAGCCTTCCCGACAGCACTTTGTGTCACTGATGTCTCACTGTGCTGCTTAACTACCCCATTACCAAAGAGCTGACAGGTGTAACCCTGCAGCAGCCACACAACCAGTCAGTGTTGCCGATTTAAGTTTTATTATATCTTCTTTTGTGAGTGATTAAACAGGACAGCTACCTTTCTGAAGAGTCTCTGGCTGCCCCCTCCAGCAGATGTGGGGTAATAGATGTAGACATTGTGGTCCTCAGCACACACAGGTTTCTCCACAAAGGGTTTTGGGAACACCTCCCCGTTCACCTCAACATGGTCCTCCCCTTCCACCAGGTTACACTCTGCACAAGGTAAGACTTCAGTTTTAAATTCACTTTACTAAAACGCCAAAGTGAAAACGCAACAGTGAGGCTAAAGTCATGTAATTGATGGTTTTGTTTTAGTTTGTTACCATAAATCAGAGGGTTCAGCCATACAAGCCTATTTAACACAAAATGAGACCTCGTGCTCACCTTCAGGATTGTCGGGGTCTCGGTTTAACACAGCGTAACGTGGTAGGTCAATGCCCTCTTCCCGTAGGATCCGGTACACTTCCCTCCTGACAGGGAAACAAGTACCATTATGAACAATCTCCAAAAAGGACAAACATAGTGAGTCTATGTGTCTGTGTGTGTTTCTGGGATTGGGCAGTAAAACAGCAATAAGGTATATGAGTTAAGTCAAAATAGCAATTATGTCATTTTCATGTGCTCACTCCTCTGGTGAGAAAGGAATAACAATTGCAAGTGCAAACAAGAACCTGCTCATACTCATTGCATGTGTAGTCACCATCTCACTGGGTACTGTTATTTTAAATGCAGCTCGTAAAACATTTTATTTTATGATGCTGTTCAAGCCTGCGTGTGTGTGTTTGTTTGTGTGTGTGTGTGTGTGTGTGTGTGTCTGGTCAAACTGTACCTGTCCTGTATGAAATACTGCATGTTGAGGTCATTGATGAGCAGTGGATTCCTGAGCTTGGCGTACTCCACAGCTTTGTCCAGAGGGAAACCTGACAAATGTCACACATAAAAACAATATCAGCGCACACAGTACCTTCATCAATGCAAACTCAACCAGACATCTCTGCTTTGCTGCCTGATTCTTTGACACTGAGCCTACACTCAGTTCAGCATATTCAAGTTTTTGTGTTGCAGAGAAAGTGGTTTGGACAGTTGTCTTGATGGCCTGATCACTTTCCATCCCATCGGTCTCTAAACAGATGTTCTTGCTGCAAGAAGCCACATGAAAACCAGAGTTGAGTTTAGTGTTTGGTGGGAACACAGAAGTGATGACATTTAATAAATCCTGCTTTTTATCCATTGCAAATGTATTGATCTACCTAGCTAATGGATTCTGAACTGTGCACTGCCTTTAATCTGCTATGTGTTTAGTCCCTGTAGGTCTTAATGAACTTTGGCAGGTTTTAAATCAGATTTTAGCAGCGCTGCAACAATCAGATTAACTGATCCGTCGATCAGAAGAAGTTCGCAAATATTTTGATAATTGATTCATCATTTCATTTTTCAAGAAAAATACCAAACATTTGCTGGTTCCAGCTTCCTAAATGTAAGGATTTGCTTCTTTTCTTTGTCATTACTGACAGTAAATGAAATTGTGATTAGCATTTTTCACAATTATTTTCACATTTCATTGACAAAATGATTAATCTTGAAAATAATGGACAGATTAATCAATGATGAAAATAATTGCTAGTTGCAGCCCTAAATTTTAGTGTGAGCCAGGGTACACTGTCTGATCTGAGCCTCCACCTTGGATGATAGTTCAAAACTGTGCATCATCACATATGGTCTGTTGCTACTTATTTCCTACACAAATTTCTTTCCTGAAGCAGCCACTGTTGGGGAGCTCTATCCTAAAAACAAACAAACAAAAAAACTCTGGCTCACAGGAAGTGATGTGTTTCCATTTCTGGTCTCAGCAAAAGCAGTTAGTTAGAATTCTTATGAAGAGGAAGAACTGGGTGGTTATGAGCAGCAACAGCCACCACGGTGACTGACAAGATGGAGACACTTCCATCTCTAGAAACTTCAACAGACTGAAAAAGTCTCTGCACGCCTGAATATGTGACTGGTATGTGACACTGCCTCCAGCAATGTCTCACTTAGTGCTGGAATATTAACCAACTCACTACATTTTGGTTTGTTCAATCTTCACCAGCAGACTAGACGAACGCTTGAATGCCCCTGAGGAGCAATTTGGCCTGCATACAGCAGTCAATAGTGATAAATAATAGATACAGCAATTAACTAGAAGGGCACACAGAGAACACAGACCTCTGCCAAGGCTAATAGTCCACTCTTCAATGACATGCAAATCTGCAAGCACAACCACTATATATACTGTATATCTGGATATATTTGCCACTTTACAACTATTTCAACAGGCTTGAAGGATTGTGTGGGGTGGGTTACTTAAATGCAGTTGGCATGTTACATGTCACAAATGGGTATGATGGATAAAAACAGACATTCTCAGGACCACTATTTAAATATTTGTCATATTGGTGTGCATGAGAGCCCGATAGATGAGAATAGGAAATACCTTAGGGAGTTTTTTTTTCCAATAATAATAATAATAATAATAACAACAAAACAAGACTTATACCATGTTCCCATGGCTGGAGCATCAATTCTTTTAAAAATAGAATGGAAAAACAGCCTCATGTGATAAACTCTGACTCAAATAACACAGAGAGAGAGACAAGTCAGTGTCAGATGGAAATTATATATATATATATATATATATATTAAAAAACACACACACACACACACATATACATACATAAATATAAACACATTTTTGTTCCCATCATGTGATCACTCCTCTGATTAGAAAGAGAAAACAATTGCAAGTGCAAACAAGTCACAGGCACATGCACACACGCACACGCACGCACACACACACACGCACGCACGCACGCACTTGTTTAAGATAGAGGACGAATACATGGAGAGGTCTCATTCATCTAGTTCTGCTTTTGTAAACCACACTTAGTCAGCTGAGAAATAAAATTAATTACAAGCCTTAAATAGCTGTTTCCAGTCCCACAGTTCTCCGTCTCCTTTTCAGAAGGCCATACCATAATTTAGGGAGTGTGCCAGGTTTGTGTTGGGTTATCTGGACACAAACCTGGCACACTCTCTAAATTGTGGTAAGGCTTCTGAGGCACTGGTATTCCTCAGGGGAAGAAAACATTTAATTTACTGATCAGATTCAGATTATTTATTACGGTTGCACTGTTACTTCTTGAGATTGTCCTCTCTTCCCCAAGTTTTACAGATGATTTGCTACACCTCAGCTGAGATCTGAAGCAAGGCTGGGGAAAAGTTTTTCCTAGTTGATGGTTGTGGTGGTTCAAAACACTTTTATATATGGCAAAACATAATGCAATTTCAGGACACCAAGGATTCATGCTTAAAGCAACTGGGGATGTATCTGGAGGACAGGGAAATCATGGCTTATTCTATACATAAAACCAGTAAACCACTGGTTATACCAGTTTAGACAAGTGTAGCCAGTGAAGCTAAAAAACCTTTATTGATCTTTTTCACTTGCTTTAAGTCTTACCTTTGGAGTGGAAGGAGATGAGACAGTCACAGAGGGGCCATTTCTCCACAGGCTCCTCCAGGATTACCTCCTCAGGAAAGATGACCACGGTGATGTAGTCAAACTTACAAAGGCGCTCCAAGATCTGAGTCATTGGCTTGGATTTAGACTTCTTCGTCATGGCACATATGCCAACCACAATCTGTCGCTCTGGCGGCTGGTGGAGAGAACGGAGAAGACCGGGACGGAGAAGGGAAGGATGGAGGGAGATGATGAGTGAGACTCACAACTGACAAAAATGTGCCAATGCAACGGCATGTAGGGGGTGTAAAGACAGCAGTGCGGCACTGATTTTCTTTTTGTAAAAGTTTGCATGACAAAAAAATCTGTTTGGATCGCGAGGCATCATGTGACCTGCAATTCAAACTGTGGCCCCTAAACTAGAATGACATAGAATGGCAGCCATTGGTTGGTAACATCCATGTAGCACGCTATCTGTAGGCATGTCAACATACTAACATAAGTACATGTTACATCTTGTAAGAACTTTCCCATGCTATCAGCATAATAAGAAGCTTTGAACTGAATGCTGCAACTGCAAAGAACTGATAAAGTTTATGAGTCTAATAATGTAAAGCTGAGCCGAAGACAGACAGGAAAACGCGTCTGATCTAAACACCAGCATGGCCTTTCTTCAGCCAGGTTTTAGCTACATATGGGGTTTGGCTCTAGTGGTGGCAATGTCCGTCTATCACGTATCTACGAGTTTGTCCATCACTTCAATCACTGCGACCTGAATACCACCATTACTTTCCACAAACAGGAGAAAAGTTAGGCTAAAAGGCTAAAACTTTATCACTCTGATGGAAAATGTACTTGATTCTTGAGATAACATTACACTAACTTGTTCTTGTGTACCTTTATTCTTCTTACATTAATGAGTCAGTAAGTCTTTGCTGGTGTGCCACAGCGGTTGACTGACGGCTAAAGTGTGAACTGCACTGCTGCCTGCTCACTCAATGCAGCATCAACTCAATGGCAAAAGTGTGAGAGTCATACAGAGACACATGCTGACCCAAAGAAGCAGGAAATTATTGCATGTAAGTGAGCAGCTAACAGCACGACCATAAAGTCCTTTTATAGCTACAGGACTAAACAACAGACCAGATGCCCTAAAACTGTTTATCTGCTGCATTGTTCTCACGCCAGCCTTTGTATATTCCCGACTCTATTTTTTCCACTGTCTCATTCCAAATAAAACTTTCCTACTAACAATGTCCATGCCTGTCGATTTCCTACTGCACAAAATGGCCAAAACCTCGGCTTCCTGTTCCAAAATAATCCTCTTTGTCCATTGTCAATACAGTTAAATACATTTCATTATAAGTGCACAACTTACAATTGATCATTAAAAACTTGTACACAAATATCTCTAATATATTAACTTTGATGTTCCACCCAAAAATAGTCCTCCAGCACTTAAAGCACAACTTGCACCCCAGCTGTGTGTGCACCTGAGTTAACACCTGTCACTTACCGACTCATCTTCATCATCCTCCATGTCTTCTTCTCGATACATCTTGTTCTTCATGCCTGCCTCCATTTGGCCCATGCCCTGCTCGTCATCTTCACAGCCAAGAATAAAACGAGGAACGTCTCTTTGACCCCGCCCCTGTCCTTCCCCTGCTCCTGGTCCAGGTTCTGGTCCGTCGCAGGGCTCGGACATCACAAACCCCTGCGTAACATGGCTGCTTTGGGCGGCTCCTCGAGCAGCTGAGCGGTAAGAAACCCGTTCAAATGTGTTACAGGCCTGGCGATAAAGTCAAGGGTCTGTTGGTGTTTCTGAGCCGCCTGATAACAGATACGTGCGCCCGTGTGTGTGCAGTATGTGTTGAGGTAGAAAAATGGTGGCGAATGTCCCAAGAGGTAGAAATGAAGGGGTGGACTCCACGTGAGTTGAGGTAGATAGTCAAGGTTGTAAAACTCCCTGTGTCAAGACAGAGGAGGTCTGGCTCTGAGTGATAACATGTTCCAGCCTGGAGACACTTCTTCACACAGGGAACTTGACGGTCATCTGTGCACCGTTTTCCAGGCCCTAGAAATGAAAGGCAAAAAAAAAAAAAAAAAAAAACACATGTAGAAACTGTTTAAGCAACTTGTTCAATGTTAAGCAACATTTGGAGACACACAGAGGTTACAGATGTGCAACATGCATACATATACTGCATCTGAAAGACCACAGTGCTGCCTGTTGCAGCGTTGCTACATCCACCATTTGTGAAACGAGTCGTCGAGGAAGTAAAATCAGCTGCAACACAATAGAAGAAAAACTTTATTGATTCCTGAGGAAACTGGGCTATCGCAGCACACAAGAGTCAAGAAAAAAAGATTTTGGCTGAAAAGAATTTCTGGCATGTTGACGACTGAAATATTCACAGACGATAGCAGCTTACACATTTATGATAGTGAGACGGTGTTTACAGTCATGTTAGGTATTTGCATCAACTGATAATGACAAGAGATAGACCAAAGACCTTCTGCTACAGCAGCTGCTTTATCATCAGTACAGATAATACAGAGAATTGAGTGCAATTGCATTTAATCAGTGTTCTTGTTAATCTTTTTAATCTTTGCTCTTGTTATTTGCACATGTGATAAATGCAAAAATATTAGGCTAAAACAACATACTAAATTATACAGACTGCTACAGCTACATGTATAATAGTTATTGTACTGTTTATGGTACAGTCTTGTGTCTTGCTCACCTCCATCTTTGTACTACAGTCATCTAGTATCTACTCTGAACCAGACAGATCTCTGAGGTTCTTACATCCAAGGCCATTTTTAGGTTGTAGATAAATAACTTCTATTGTTGAAGGATAACTTTCGTTTTTTACAACCTGGACCTTATTTGTAGAATTAAATACACCCATTTACTCACCCAGACAACTTCGGTGGCATTTGGAGTCGTTTTGAAGAAATTAGCCCCAGAGGAGAGGCACATATATCCGTACAATGCGAGTACTCGGGGCATCCATGCGCAGCCTCTATATAACGCATAATCTGCGGCGAAACTCGTTTATATTCCAATATTTTGTTATGATATGCTGGTGCTATTCCCCTCTGAGCCCGTGGTGGCATGTTATCGATATCTTGCGTCTCTAGACAACTATCTCTGATGTGGATGATGTCATTACCGAACGCCGCGCGCTGTGAGCAGCCAGCCACAACACGGCTAACTGTGCGGCGGTCGGCTACGAATACGCAATAACGAACCATAGCTGTGCCAAACTACAGCTAAACTAGCCGACCGCCGGCTCAGAGCGGCAGCATATCATAACAAAATATTGGAACATGAACGAGTTTCGCCGCAGATTATGCGTTTATAGAGGCTGCGCATGGATGCCCCGAGTACTCGCATTATACAGATATACGCGCCGCTCCTCTGGGGCTAATTTCTTCAAAACGACTCCAAATGCCACCAAAGTTGTCTGGGTGAGTAAATGGGCGTATTTAATTCTACAAATAAGGTCCAAGTTGTAAAAAACGAAAGTTATCCTTTAAGTCTGTAAGCAGGAGCAACTGCGAACTTCACTTGTAGCATTTTGATAAATACGGGCCCAGGTTTTAATTCAGTTCTTTTAGTCTGCTTCACTCAGCTCCTCACAGGGGGGAGGACCCACACTCCATCTTCAACAACATCATCCGCTCCATGTAAGCCTGCTGTTGACCCGGCACATTTCATTTTCCACAGTGCCCATACTGCTGTTTGTTGTTGCCATGACCACATGGCCTGACCTGGAGCCAGACTGTCTCTCTACTGTGTCCTGTATGTACACTGAGGTGGATCATGTTACTGGTTACTTGCTACTGGTTACTGGTCTGCGTTTCACTTCACAGAGTCACTCATGAAACATCCTTACTGGACAGAGTCCTCAAGTCATTTTACCCTCTGGGTTTCCTCGAATATCTAACCTGAGATACATCAAATCAAGATCTACTCACTCACTGTCACTCCTGAGTTTTTCCCAAATAGTACAAAGATTCAACCCTGTGTCACAAACTCCATCCTGCACACAATCATTTTTAGATTTAGCTTTTCCATGCTGATTCTGTGACCAAATGTGCATGTTTTCTTTTGTTTTTCTCCATTATTTTGAAAAAAAAAAATACTTTTATGGATTTTAAAAGACACCAAACTTAAATGGTTTAGTTTAGAGTTTAATGGCTGCATTCTGAATTTTAAAGTGTCAGTAAAACTCTCATGTTCAGTACTTGTACTGCTTTGCTGATTTGAAGCGCTTTTACAGTATCACACGTGCATGATCGCATCATCTATACCCGTCTTAAATTCATTATATAAATGCATCAGGCGCCTCTGGATCTTTGCAAAAATATCTCACACTGGGTTTGTTCGCTATTCTTTTGGTACAGTTCGTGCTTGTTGCTCATCATCCGGCTTCACAACATACTGATGCAACACTGAAGATGTCTCTGCAATCGTTTTTGAATTTCCACTTCCCAGACCGTTTGGCACAAAGGCATTTCCGGAAGTGGAACAAAGAGAGCTGCTGTTTGCTGTCACCATGTTGATGGTCTGTGATTAAAACAATGGAGTTTCAGCACATACTCTTAATGTGGCTCTCCAGTTCCCACCCAGTACAAGAACTTTGCTTGGTGTCACATGTTTCTGCTGCTGTATCACTCCGTGAGCAGAATTCTAACAACAAATATACCACTAAATTATTGATACTACTTCTTATACTATGAGTCAAGAAAAACACTTCACAAGGTCCTTGATGCATACTATATTCAGGGTGCAATACGATCAATATATACTGAAAAAGCCAGAAAATGGAACTATGGAACTATGGAACAAGAAGCTCAACTACATACACTTTCCAGTTTATTAGGTACATCTAACTAAAGTTAATGCAGGCTAATAGGGCCACAACAAAAATTATTTTCATTATCGATTAATCTGTGAATTTTTTAAAATCGATTATTAATCACAAAGTCTATAAAATGTCAAAAAATAGTGAAAAATGCTCATCACAACTTCTCAGAGTTCAAAGATTCGTCTTCAGTTTGCCTCTTTGGTCCAACCAACAGTCCAAAACCCAAGAACACTTTATTTACTATCATAAACGACAAAGAAAAGCACCCAATCCTGACATTTAACAAGCTGAAACCAGCAAGTGTTTGAAATGACAGAGGTGATCAATCAATTGACTATATTATAGTTGGCTATTCATTTTCTTTAGATTGACTAATCGATTAACTGACTAATTTTCTTGTCTGGCAATAAAGCCTTCCTTCAGGTTGTAATCTTCAGTTTTTGCAGCAGTTTCAGAGAGACGCTAATTCAACTTTATGGTGATTTTAGATTCTGTAGTTTTTTGTGCTGTTGAACTGGAGGCATTTCTGTTATTTAGCCAATCCTCACTGCTATAAATTAGGTGGACAAAATAATAGAAACATCTTGGAATAAAAAGAATGAACTAATCTCTACAAAAACTGTCAACTGACAAGCACTCTATTCCTTGAAACAACTTTCAGTTTAAGAGAAAGGATGACGTGACTGAACAAAAGCAACAGATGCTGATGCAGTTTTCTAATCAGGACGACGTGAGCCTATTACCAAAAATCTACCAATTATCAGCTGCCAGAATTCAACAAACATTTGCAACCCTAGTGCTTCAACATAGTGTGCCTGTGTGTGGTCACTGCTTATCTGTTATCTGATCTGATACCACAGAATAAAGAAACAAAGCTGTTATGTCATTCCCTCGTAACTGAGCCAAAGCCCAGGAGCGAGGTGTGAAATGAAGCCGAGAGAGAAGAAGAAACTTGCCACTGTGGTATGTCCACAAACAGTAGATGCAGCCAAAAGCAGTTCATGTATCTCTCATCAAGTGGAGACTAACACCCCCGCTTCAAACACCACCACCACCCTGACCCCACCACCCACAACAAATAGCTGACTCAAGGGGAAAAGCCTCCAGAAAGAGGAGGGTAGATCATATGACAACATACCAGAAGCAGCCGGTGCCCGAAAGTCTTTGAAGGGCTGCAGGACTTATTAAAAGTCACGTCCCCTCACTTACAGTGCAGATTACTTCACTGGCACTGTTGAACGTTCTGGCAGCTTCAGTACAGACATCGTCTTCCTGTGTCCTGGACTTTCTGCCAGGACATACCTCAACCGAATCTCTCACCTGACCCAGCCTAACCTTGATCCCCAGAAATAACAGCGTCCTCTTCTGCAGGGGGTCGCAACAGGTCAACTGAGGGGTAGAGCCAAGACAGTGGCGCTGGGTAACATGGGCCAGCTACGCTACCCAAAGATAACTCATAACTAACCTCTGAAGCGATGACAGCCCGCACTAAACTAAGTGGAAGCCTTTCTTGCTGGCTCGGGGTCGAAGAACACTAACAGAGATAAACTCATAAATAACTGCTGTGAGTAGGCACCGCTGAGCTTGAGTTTATTCTGTCTTTACTACACCAAGGACGTGACCTTTACTCTACTGGCAGGATGAGCCGACACTGCACACGACAAGAAAAATGCTGCATGACGGTTAGAGACACCCGTGTGCATAACACCAGATGAATCTAATCATAGAAAATTAATTCAGAGATTAAAATAACTTTCAGCAGCGGACTCAGCTGGTGTCATGAATGGCTGTCGAGAGGGAGAAAAAAAAAACACTTAGCCTTCGTTCACACATGACTCAACATCACTGTTGGTTCAACTTTGCACGCTACTACAATTTCTGCAGGTGTACTCTGCTCCGAAGCAACAGTTCCCCAGAAAATCAAGCCCTTTACCACCCGATCTCCATCTTGTAGAAATCCATGGCGTGTACACATAAAGCCTTGCCAATGCTTCCCACCATTGTACGGATCAAGAGGAAACTAAGATCCCTGACAAAATTAAACTAAACTACATGTTTGTAATCCAGTAAAATCTGCAAATTGGAGTCCTATCCTAAAACGTGTGCATTCAAACACTTATTTTGTGGTCAAATTCTACGTTTCCGATGGGTTCTAATGGCGGTTCTAACAGCAAACAAGTGGTACCCTTATTTAATATAATGCAAGATTAATATAAGAGAGAGCTTGCATTACAATTTTGGTGGGGGCATGTTAAGAGCGGGTCTAATGACAAACTAAATGAAGTTGCATTATGGAAAAAGTAGGAAAGCTTGAGCTTGATCCAAACTACTGGCTGAGAGTCAGGATATCTCAGCTTCTGTCAGCCATTTCTAAAAATCTGTCTCCTACAAGTCGCTCAACTTTATGGAAGATATCCATCCACAAATGAGATGTAACTTAAGAAAAAGGAAAAAACAGTCTTCCTCTTACATTCAAAAAGCATGTTTGTAAGCACCATTTATCAAACAGGGGCTTTATGTTGGCTAATGTTAACTAATGTTAGCAAACATCAGATAGATACTGCCATGTAACTGACATGACAGTGGTCGCTGTTCAGCCGAAGCTGCATAGTCATGCTTTAGACAACATTAAACACCAATGCATTTACAAAAACATATCATAAAAAAATACATTTGTAATGCCCAAACTAAGGAACTTAGTTATTGTATTGGTACAGGTATTGTATTCACACACATAGCAAATTTCAAACACCTCTAATATTGTCAAAGTTGAGATTTCACATTTCTCTCATTTCAGGGAAACGAGCTGTGCCCAAGGCTCAGTTGAGATGTTTTCATTTATTGAACGCAAATGTGGGTCGATCAAAGTCATAAACAACCTAATGTCTCATTCACTGAGGCCAAACAGAAGACGACAAAAAGGAGACAGACAGAGAAAACAGACCATTGTGTGAAACTGTCTCCTGTCTCAATTGTATTGTACCCATCAAAAAAAAGAATAATGAATAAATTAGGCGGCTGATTAAAAACATCCCCAGCTGTCACCTGTGGGCTCTCGTCCATGGATGAGTCACCTCTGTCATCACTGTGGGTCCACAGATCAACAACACGGCTCCAATAATAGGCTTTTAACCTTTGAGACTGTCTGCCACAGGAAGCCTGTGTTGTGTCATTAGTTCCTCCTCACTTTCTCTGATAAGGCGGAAAATCAGAAACATCACAACAGACGGTGCAAATTGCAACGGTTTGCCTGTCATTATATGAACTCATATTTTGTGGATTGATTGAATAACTGAGGGTAATTTCTAGGAAAGAAAAAGGAAGTGCGACATGATGACGTGTTTGTGACTGGAAAAGGGTTTACTTTCGCTTAGCCCAGTATCACTACTTTTCTATCAGGGTAAGGATGATGCTGATCACGCAGCTTGTTATCTGACAAGGGTTCAAGATTAAATCATTAACAAAACTGTCAATTATTATGTTTGATAAAACTTTCTCTTCACGTGCACAAAGTTATCGAGGTCGGACACTAACATCGGCCCTGAAACAGTATCAGCCCCGAGGGTCAGATAACACGCTGGTGATGTTATCAGGATACACCTACCAGTGAAACAGCAGTTACAGTACAACCTGCGCTACAATCTTGTAAATTCATTATGCACCGAGCCCTCGAGAAATTAGCTTTGTTTGCAAATACAACCTGTCGTCATTACAGAAAACAGAGGCCATAATCGGCTTTCCGGTGTAAAGCAGCCCATTCTTTGTAACTCGTCGACGCAAACATTTCTCACTGTAGGCGATGAAACCTCTGGGTTTACAATATGATTTATGGTACGTGGAAAGGTATGTGACTTCATTCTCCTCCTTCATAGCTACTGATGAATAGCTTTTATACGTTTTCAGGGTTGCAATAAAATGAAACTTTAATGAGAATCTGGGTTGCAGCAGCAGATAATACATCAGCAGATGCAGCATCAAGAAAACGGAGGATAAACACGATAAACTGGAATGCTTGTCAAACAAAGCAGATGAGGTTTACATCAAAATATGGTACAAGGGTAAATATTTCACAGCTAACCATGGGGTCTCCGGTTTTTCCTATAGTGGCCAATCTCTATATGGAAGAAGTGGAGAGCAGAGCTCTTATCTCCGCCTAAAGCCAGCGGTTGAGGTACGCGGACGACACCTGGGTCAAAATTAGAACACAGGAAGTGGAAGCTTTCACTGATCACATCAATGCACCGGACAGCAACATAAAGTTCACTCAGGAGGATGTTAAAGGAAACAGTCTGGCCTTTCTGGATAGCGCAGTACACATCGGCATCGCAGTATACAGAAAACCCACACACACAGATCAATATCTGCTCTTTGATTCTCACCATCCACTGGAACATAAGCTGGGGGTTATCAGAACCCTACACCAACAGGCTCAGAACGTGCCCACAAGGACAGAAGGCAAGGAGAAGGGACAGGCAAGCACTCAGAACATGCAGTTACCCAAACTGGGCCTTCATCAAGACCACAAAAAGACACAGAACAGAAAGAGTAGAAAAGGACCATAAACGGAACAATATTGTTATACCATACATTGGGGGAGTATCGGGAAAAACTCAGGAGGATTTTCAACAAACACCGCATCCCTGTGCATTTCAAGCCCCGTAACACCCTGAGGCAGAAACTTGTCCACCTTAAGGACAAAACACAGTGGCACAAACAGAGTAATGTGGTGTATGCAGTGCAATGCAGCGAGGAGTGCACAGACTTGTACACTGGGGAAACAAAACAACCGCACCACAAACGCATGGCACAACACAGGAGAGCCAACACCTCGGGTCAAGACTCAGCGGCCCATCTACATCTGATGGGCAAGAGGCTCTATGCTGAGGACAATAATGTATGTATTCTGGCCAGGGACAAAGGAGTGAAAGAAGCCATCCATGTCAAACTGGAAAGACCATCAAGGCTACCATTTCTTAGGGGACCCCCTAGGTGTCTTAGGCCACCCTGCTTATCAGCCACTTACAATGCTATACTCAGACCCCTCCCCCAAAGTGACTTACAATAGGTGCATCCGTCTGCAGCAAGAGCTTCCAAACTACCCACTTGTTTTGTTTGTTTGCTCGTTTGATATAGAAAAACAGGCAAAAAAAAGTCGTAGCATGTGATGTCTAAGTGTGGTCTGAAAATAAAATTATTTACATTGACCAGTGACCACTTTTTCTCACATTTCCTGTTTTTGTTTTAAAACTCATTCACATGGTGGAAATATGGTTCTAATAATCAGTATTCCTGTTTTAATCCAGTCAGCAGGGTTCTCATGGAACCGTTTCGCTGCTAAATGACTGCAGGGGCTTTGTGATACATTTCTCCCATATTTAATAATATTTTTGCTGATGTTGCATTTCTGTTTTTGATGTTTTATTTTGTCTTCTACAAATCAAGCATCTTCTAAAAGACTGCATGCTTTAAGTATGTCTTCTGTTATTTCAGACTATAAAATATTAATTACTATAACTTCAAGTCTTTCCTTCTCTGCTGTCCTCAGTTCCCCACTGTGCCTGTTGTCAGATCATCCCGGTTAGGTTAAATGAAAGACTTTACACATTCGATAGAAACTATTAGAGCTGAAACGATTTGTCCATTGACAAAGAAATTGATTTTTTTGATCGATGAGCAACTATTCTGATTATCAATTAGTTGCAGAAGTTATTTTTGAAGCTAAAAAGTCAAACATTTCTCTATTCAGGTGAGGATTTCTTGCTTTTAGCTGCAATATATAAGAATATGTGAGGGTTTTTTTAACTTTTGGTCAGACAAAACAAGCAATCTGAAGATGTCATCTTGGGATTTGGGATATTCAGATTTTATATATATTTAATACATATTCATATATGTTCAGCAACTTTCCACTACTTTCTGACAGTTCATAGAGAAACTAGTAATGTTAGTTCCAGCCCAAACTACAATGTCAATTTATCAGAGAGCATGACAGTTTATGAAGGACGCACACGCGCGCGCGCGCGCGCACACACACACACACACAGTTACACACACACACGGTTTCGGTTTTTCGTACATCAAACTGATAGGATGTTCCCTGCTCTCTTGGTGCTTCATAATAATAATAATAATAACAACAATATAATAAGTCTTGTTTCCAGCCTCAACCTGCGCCTCAAATCACTCTCAAACACAATGAATGAGTCAGTTGGAGGTGTCGTAGTAAGGAGAAGCTCCTACGGAAGGAATAAACCGCACAAAACACACATTAATAAATCAGAGCGTCGGCCTGCCCACTACACAGCACTCCTGACAGATACAGTTAAGTTACAAGACGGTGAAAGTCTGCTTGTTTTGTCCATTTACATCGACACAACAGCAAAATCCAGCCTTCCTCTAACACCGGGTTGAAAGCCACGCCGCGAAGAGAAAGCAGAAAGCGTTTAAAACGAGGGCTTACCGGTGGAAGTCAGTCAGCTGTTCACTTCCTTGTCTCCGCTGGCTGTATTACGCTGGAAGGAAGCAGCTGCTGCTAAGTTTTCTTCTTAAAAAAAAAAAAACTCAGTAAAGTCTACACACTAAAGTTCACGTCCGGTCATCGCTGGTGATTAGCCATATATGTTGCTGCCGCCTGCGGCTGCTAGCTTCCTCCTTTTCTTTTTCTTCACCTTTTTTTTTTAACATGAAGTTTAGTTTTTTAAAGCCGCGCCATTACTGCCATCTACCGGTCAAAGTGGTACATTGCAGAACTGCACGCTTGATAAAAATACTGAAATGAACAGTGGAAGAATGTAACTGAGTACACTTACTCAGTACAATTCGGGGTACCTAAATATTTCCGACATATGCTACTTTTATTATTCCACTACTTTATTTAATAAAATTAGTTACTAGTTACTTTTCTGAATTGATTTAATCTGAACTGTAAAGTAACGAGTAAAGACTCAAATATTATAATATACTATCAACTACTATTTAGTTTGAAATTTATGGTATGTAATGTATGATATTTTATTATTCCTTTGTGTTTAGATTTGTTTAATCAATCTTAACTCTATAACGCTCTCTTTTTATGTGCAATTGATTTCTCCATAGCTTTTTATCTGTAAAAGGGAGAATTTATAAACTTGTGTCACAGCTCAGTTGAGTTTTAATTGCCTCCTCTGATGTTCCTCCTGTCATATTAAGCAGCCAGAGGTCGTGGAACATTAATTAATTTGAAGAATGCAAACAACCACAGACTGTGTATGGGCCATTTACATTCCTCAGTGTCTGAGGAATTGTTCAACATGCTGACTCATTTTGTCACTTTTTACAGCCTTTCCCTTGGGTGAAATACAACCCTGATTCCAAAAAAATTGGGACGTTGTCAAAAACATAAATAAAAAATGAATGTAGTCATTTGTAAATGAACCGTGTTTACCAACGTGCGTTCCTGAGTTCATGTATTCATGTTCTCTGTACAGTCATGTGTTCACAAGTGGTGAACCTCGCTCCGTCCTCCTCATGAACGATTGAGCCTTTCCAGGATGCTCCTTTCCCACCCAATCATGATGCTGTCACCTGTTACCAATCAACCTGTTTACCTGTGTATTGTTCCAAACAGGTGTTTTTGGAGCGTTCCACAACTTTCTGGCATTTCCTGGCATCAAATTTAGAATATGCATTTATTTACAAAAATCAATGGAATTGATTAAAAACATTATGTATATTGTCCTTGTATTGTTTTCAATTGAGGATTAGCACATTACCACATTCTGTTTTGCTCATGTTTAACACAGCATTGTAAAAGGGTTGTACTTTAGCAATTTTACCTCAACCATTTATTATTACAGGGCCACTTTTTGTTTCTATCTGATGTATTTTAACTCATGGCAGAGGAAGGTCTTAAGCATATGGACATCTGTGTGTATAAACTGTCTTCATCATATCTGTTTTTTTTAATTTTCATATTTTATCACACCATGTGCTTCGTTTTGAAGCCAAAGACAAATTTCCACAAGAGTGGAAAATAATAATGTGTATTCTCTATTCTCTCAGACTCACACTGTCCTGTGTAATTATATGAGGCATATTAGGAGCTTTGAATAGGCCCATGCATTTTGTGCGTATATTTTCAATAATCCTATGAAAACAGGATATCACCATTATCAACAGCTCTTACATTCGAACTCAGCTTTTATTCTTTGTCCACTGTTATTGCACTTTCACTTAGATCCTATTATTCCTTTACTCTGGGTTTTCTTTGAAGACTTGAACCTGAATTATCATATATTTTGGCCACTTTGAGGTAGCAGATACAAACTATAAACACAACACTGACAAGCTACGTCCACTTTTAAGCTGATATGGTGAACTTTTTAGCTGACCCTTGCCTATTTTCGCATTTTAGCAGACACAGAGCAACATTAGCGTTCATTTAGAGTCGCGTGTCAGGCCACCTGATGAATCTAAGTCCAATATTTACTCTCCTTCTAGCTCTGTTTTTGGTCTCCACCAACTCCTGAAGGAAATATGTGGTTGTTTAGCTGTTGAATGCTCCACTATGTTCACCAGCTATTTGTTGATTTTGTCTGTCTGCCATTTTGTGCTGGGCATCTAACATACAGTTGGTTTTTAGGGCTTTTCTTTTTTTTTTTGCTCCACACCCAGCACTGATGAGAGTGGTGAGAGTGAAAAGTAAAGCTGCAGCAATATAACCAAGATAATTAGCTGAGAGACCCCACAGACCTGAAGAGTCGGGTGATAATTACCTGTGAGTTCATCACTATATTACAAGCAGTCATGTGATCTATTGTTGATACAAAACATTGATTGTAATAGCTTTGAATAGCATTTATTGGAGGCCTAAACAAGTATCTGTTCAATACAGAATACAGAAACAAATTTAATTCTTGTCATTTAAAGGATGTAACACGTACAGACTTTTATTTCATTAGATGAAGTTATTCATCACACCCTGATGCCTCGCACAGGAACCACACACAGTCAGCCGAGGTATGAAACAAGCCTTACATAGATTTTTATAATCCCACAGTTGCCTTTGCTTCCCATTGAGACATTCCCAGCATCAGACCGGCACTGGCCACTGACAGACAGCCCGGTGTGGCTGATGGGAGCCTGGCAACCTGTCAAGAAAATGTGCAGCGGCTTCGCTGCCCCATCATGCAGCAGCACATGAGAAGTCAGTCTGTGCTTCGGCATAAGGAAGCAGTGTTCGCTAAAAACCAGTAACCGCCTCTCCCTCCTTCTCCTCATCTTCTCTCTCTCACCACCTATCCTGCATCCAAAAATCTCTTTTTATAAACACCTGAAATTATGTAATGTGCTTTAAAAAAAAAAAAATCTAAAATCTCTCTGAAGCGCCCTGTCTTTACCGATTCAACAGGCACACTATCACTGATGGCCATCTTTGAAAGCCTGCTGACAAAACACGTCTTTGTCCATTTTAAGTCACACTCAGCTTACAAGGAGGCAGCAATGGAGAGGAAACAAAGGTGAAGATGTCTGTTCAACATTTGCCGTGACATTTGACAGCAGTCAAATTAGCAATGCGATCAGCGTAGCTCCGTACCCCATCATATGGTTAAAAAAACAAGAAGTTTTCACTACACTTCATGTAGTTTCCTGGACAAAGCGTGTGCACAGTCACTAATGATGAATAATGAGGTGAACGGGTTCACCGAGTGTCTCTGTGTTACTCTCTCTCTTCCTCGACCTCGCTCGCTCACTTTCTCCCACAGATTTCCCGAAAAAAAGAGGAGAGATTTGCTGTTATTATGACTCATAAACTCTGCCACGTTTACTGAAACTGTGATTGATCTTTGTACAAAACTGAACTCACATTTCTCACTGGACTACGTTTCATCAACGGTTGAAGCTTAAAATAGCTGCAGTCGCAACAGTCTTGTATTCCATTTGTCACGTTGGCTAGAAAGCAAACACTAATACTGTTTTCTGAATAAAAAATGCACAAAAAGAGCATCCTACCTTAATTTTACAACTGTAATAACCACCACAGAATGGTAGCCAAATTTTCTCGCATTGCTAAGCTTCCTCTTAGCATGAGCACATTTAACCTATTGAAAATGTCAAGTCATCATACATCCTAACCAGAGCAGTTTGTTTTATAGAAGGGATGCTTTAATTCACTGGAACTCACAAATGATTTAACTTAATATAGCCTTCAACTGCTCAAAAATAGAATTCTCTAATCATATCACTGCAGAAAAAGCATTTTATAGAACATTTTAACCAGAAATTCTTATTCAGTACTCTACAGAAACTTGGACTCAGAGTAATCTATCAAAAGGATATCCTGTTCTGTATCAGCTGATTCACTTTACACAGGGACTACCCATTAAACCACTGGCAGCAGCAATTTACCACAACACGAACATCAAAGATAGCCAGACAGCTGACGAACAACATCTGTCTTTCTATGCAGATGATGTGTTGTTATTCGTGCAGAGAGTAGCTCCAACTCTTCCTCTTGCAAGCAGCATTAAAAAACTGCTTGCATGTTAGCACATCTGTAATAATTTAGTTTATCTTAATAGATCACTAACGTCCCATTTTGCTGCCCAATGAGAACTTATATTTTTGGTTCTTTAAGTATTTTTTTTTTATTTAATTGTAATGGAGTTTTTTACATTTTGTCATTACTACTTCTACTTAAACAGATACCTCAGGGTAAAAACACTTCGGCCTCCATGCTTTCTTTCCAAGATGAGAAGACTGATATCACTTTCAAGTATGTTCAGTAAGCCAACATTTTTTTCCAAGGATGGCGAAGTCATGACCCTCCCTACTCTTAATCTTTAAGCTAAGATAAAATTTGGAATCATAATGAAGGTGTCTTTCTACACTCTGAGGCCAGAGCTTAGAAAGCTCAGACTCAGAGAGAGTTAAGACAACAGATTTTTATTCCTATTATTTCACCAAGAACGTAACCACTCGTGTCACTTTCTTTTGACATCTAGGGTGCAAAAATAATGGCTCAGTGATATTAATGGATATCATTTTTCAGATGCACCGTCAAGCAAAGCAATGATCAATAAAACAACAAAACACTTCATGCATAATAATTAAAATAACCAGCATACTGTCTCATATTGTGTATTTATCCCATCATCCCATTCATCTGTTAATGAAGGTTGATTTTTCTTATGTTACAAAATATGATTGACGGTACTAATGCGTCTCAACATCTGGTGGTCTAATCCTACATTTCTTAGCATTTCCTTTCTGAGTTGAGTGATGACATTACAGTACAGGGGTAAGTCTCTGTCCGACGCCACTGCTGCAGCTTTACTTGCAAGTTGAGTGTTAAAAAGAACATGCAGGCCAAGCACAGTAAATAGGTGTCTTTAGTGTCTGTTTTCAATTTCAATATATAGCGTTTTTAAGATCATATCGTCATAGTCTGTGTTTCCTCTGCAGCTGTGTAAGCTATCAGCACGCATGTCTTTGCTGCAGCGTCGCTGAAAGAAATTCCTGCACACTTCTTGTTCTCAGCAGCTGAGAGTGTGACTGCAGCATCCAAAGGCCATCGAAAGCCACTTGAGTAATTTTCTACAGCGACACAAAACATCAACAGCCTATTAGAGACAATCGCAGAACGATGACAAGAAGATCTCCTGTACAGCTGCTCATCCATTTTGTCCAGACATTCTCACTAGAGCTATCGGTGTGGCTCATATATCCACACGTACACACACACACATACACACACACACACACACACTTATATATAGTGAGCGAGCCCTGACAGCTATAAAGCAGCTATTCATTTCTATGGAGATGCTGTAAAGAAAAAATGCAGCCCTCCCACTTGATAGACTGCAAGAGGCTGTGTCAACACACACACACACGCAAACACACACACACACACGCACACTCGCACAGACATGCACACACAGTGCTTCCTTTCCTTCATGGATAGCAGGAGGAGATGCCCAGCCAGGACTGGTTGAAAGAAGGCCTTATGAGACGGAACACACACACACATGCGCATACACACACACACACACACACAGTATGAGAAGCAAACAACTTGTATGTGCAACAACCATCCTGTATAGAAAGAAAAGAATAACTTTTTTCCAGAAAGATTTTTACATATGCAGGATTTCAGCAGAACAATATGATAATAAACGTTATGATCTCATTTTAATACCAGACTTCATGCAAGTACAGTGTACATGGTCTCCTGACGTTGCTGGTGCCCTCTACTGGTCAAGGAAGTAAGTTGCAGGATTCATTACAAAAACGTCATGAATAAAATAATTCTTTATTCTTACAGAATACATCGTTTCAGCCAGTTTAACTAACTGTGAAAATTACTTTTGACCTTTCTTTTGTAAGTTTGTATTCGGTGATCTGGACCTTTCTTTCAACATGATGTCACACACATTTCCCTGCAACTTAGCATAATTCCAGAATGTGACACAATAAATGAAAAATGTGAATAAATCAGTGGACAAACATAACAAATGCAGGTGCTTCCTAACAGATCACAAGGGGTCTTTTATATGTATGAAAATGATGCTCACAGCCACTGTATCTCGATCCAGCTGAACATCTGTGGGAGATTTTGGAACCATGTGGCAGACCGCTAAAGAGACTTAATGGAGCATTGAAGCTATTCTGACAGCTCATGGTGGAACAATGACTTACAAAACACTTCATGCTGGTTTTTCATTTAATTTGGAGGTATGGCAGGTTTAAAATAGGATACTCGCTGGAATTAAAAATATATTATATTTCTTAAGGGGTTGAACAGTGATTGGCCACACAGTCTCCCTTTTGTTGGAGCTGTTAAAAGTTCTGTTGGAGTAACAACAAGGTTTTAAGTGTAACATCCAATTGGAAAATTGTTCAGCAGTGGCAGGTCTGTGCCTCCTATTCCAGAAGTGAACTGAGCCTCATGCTTTGAAAGGGCACCTTAGTTTTTATTTTTAGAGGTAAGCAAATACTAAAATGTATTCTAGCATGGAACAGTGTGAGAACAGGACAGCTAACATATAAAAAACACTCACAGTCACTGTATACAAGCAGCCACAGAACGCTAAACTGAGAGCATCTATTTCAGGCACATTTTAAAACACAGGAAGGAATTCAGGAGAGTTATACGTTTCTGGAATTTACAGTATGTTGCCGTTTCTCCACCCAGTTGCTGGACCCCTGGATAGTGCTGAGACGTGACATATTAAATCATATAAACTGTGGCTGAATGCATTTGCTGTCTGATGTCTGTTCATTTCAGTGTGAATGGTCCCTTAAGACAAATCAATCAGACAACATGCTGTTCTATTAGACTGAAGAGTCAGAGAAGCCTCATCTGAGTGTTTCTGTCTTGTTGTCAAACCTTCTGCCTGCCTCTCGTCTTGTCTGATATTTCTCACTTGAATTTATCTTTTGACTTGTAAGTTTTCTTTCTGTGTGTGTGTGTGTGTTTGTGTGTGCTGATTACTGCGTACTATATACATTACAGTGATATATCTTTACTTAACACCTTGATCACCCAGGGACATATGCAAGGATCCTGTTTGTGGACTTCCACTTAGCATTCAACACTTTCATCCAACAAATCCACCAAACTGGTTGTACCAAACTTCCTAACAGACAGGACGCAGGTGAGGCTCGGGCAAATCACATCCAACACCTGGAGCATCAGCACTGGAGTCCCCCAGGGATGTGTGCTGTCCCTCCTGTTCTTCTCCTTCTACACCAATGACTGTACCTCAGGAGACTCCTGAAGTTTGCAGACGACACATCAGTCAACGGCCTCATCCGAGACAGTTAAGAGTCTGCATACAGATGGGAGGTCGAACAGCTGGTCCTCAGGTGCAGTCACAACAATCTGGAGCTGAATTATAGCGTAGTCAAACTTGCCGTTTGGAGACTTTGTCCATTTATTTCCCATACAAAACGTGTGAATGACCATATGTTCAAACAGGTTTGCTCAACTCAAAATACATCCACACATGTAACACCATTTGTGGTCAAAACTGTTTGTTCTTCAGGGTAAAACATCTGACCACACACAGAAAGGTTCCTACCTTATATAGTGCTGACCGCTAATTAGCCCGTGAGACCTGATCCAAGTTCACCATATTTTATACATAAATAAATTCACATTCTGCTCCTACAGTGGCTCTTCAGAAACCTGTAGGCGACGTCAGAAAGACTACAGCCATGTTTTATGCAGTCTATGGTGCTGTCAGGTTGTCTCTAAGAAATGGCGTGTAAATCAGGCGCAGTGGCTCCATTAGCTAAACACAACTTATGTTAGCCGGCTAATTAGCGCTACACAAACTGCAGCTGAGACTGATGGGAATGTCATTAGTTTTGCAAGTGTTGGGTTATAAACCAAAGCATTGGACAAATTAAATATTAAAACCACATGAAAAGTCCAGGTCAGCGGGTGGCCAAAATCTGTAGTGTTTGATGTAGTGGTGATCTAGCCTGCGGCCCACTGATGGAGGAACTGCAACGTTTGGGTCGACAATCCTGGAAAAAAAATGCTGCATTCAGGTACTGCAAACCCAAACCGAACATTTCCCACTGCTGCAGCTTCACAGTAAACCATGCATGTCTGCGCAAAATTCCCATTTTAATCCATCCAGCAATTATTAAGATATTTCAGTCTGGACCAAAGTGGTGGACAGTCCACAGAATCATGCTGCTTGGTTGAAATAAATATGTTATAGTTTAGAGCTGTGATTAATGTGATCTAAGAGAGAAGCTAGCTAAGTAAATTCCATGTGTCTGCAAACCCACAACAGCGATTTTGTCATCACCGTATGTTTATCCATACCTACAGTGCATGCATGTGTGATGTCTTTGTGTGTGTGTGTGAGTGGCTTCATGGGCGTGTGCGTTTGCCTGCGTGAACAGAAAGTGCATCAAGCCATCAACCGAAACAGCCGCCTCAGCACTTTTCCTGAGCTTGAAATTTGTCACCCTCAAGGAAAAACCTCAGTCTGGTTCTAGTTGATTCCCTCCGTCTCTCCGTGTCAGCAATATTCTCGCTTGTTTCCAGTGTGTGGCTGCTCATATTTGCATCATTTGAGGCGGAGAAGAGAGAAAACACAAGCGTCTCTGTGCTGACCTCCGCCGTCCACTCTGAGAGGTCTTTCAGGTGGACTCTGTGCTGTGTAATGCCTCCAGTTGTAAGTCCAGTCTTCACTCGCAGAGACTGCAAATGAGCTGAAATCACCCCACGAGCGATGGACCCCCAGCCCTGGACTCAAACGCTGAAGGAACAATTTTAGGTGAACGTGACTCTTAAGTCAACTCAAATTAAAGAAATAATAAAGAAATTAACCACATTCTTCATTTTTGTGAGAACAAAAGGGACATTCATGGTTGAGCTACCATGCCATATTATATAAACCGGTGAGCAACAGGATATCACAATCATTCACTGTGTAATATTCTTGATTTTGTGAGTCAGCTCAACACCACAACCATACACACAATTTCTTTATGACCCAGACTGTGAAAACAGACTGCACGTCTGTTTCTAAAGACTCATTGTGTGCCTCAATATACAGTTGAACCAACACATAAAGCCAACACACTCAACACTTTTAACAACCTCAGTGCAAATTCAGGCCAGTGACACTATAACATGCTAACATGAGGGGTTTTTCCTGCTGCTGCAGACAGAATACAAGAGTGGTTCAGTTCTTCGAGCTCCACAGCACAGCGTTACGTTGACAGAGGGACAGTGGTGTGCAACGACAAACTGGAGGCAAGCTTGTTGCTTTGAATCATATGTCTCTAAAGAGATCTACAGCTGAGCATTAAGATCAACCACAACATTAAAACCACTGACAGGGGCATATGGTTGCCATGGGGGGTTGTGCAAAGCTCAGTGTACATTTAGCATCGTGTGGATCCTCTTCCACCAAATCCCAAGACAGGTAGGACTGTTAGTCGTCCAGTCACTGCAGTGATAATGGGTCCAATGATAGATAAAACTTGACAGTCTGGTCCCACACTGTGCTGCAGCAACACTAAAAAAATATAGCTGAATAAGAATTGAAGCTGACATGCAGAAGTTATTTTCTCTTGTAAGTAATTACTTTCATATGCAGTAATTGATAAAGTTATTCAATTACTTTTGAGAGAAGTGACAAGTAACTAAGTACATTACTACACTGCTCATTACAATGCAAAGTTCTGCTGGGAAAACTTAGGTGAACTGACATGTGTTGCCCAACTAAATGTTGTTGCAGATCAAGCACACTCCACAACCCCCCATGGCAACCATATGCCAGGATAGCAGTGGCCTACCCCAGCAGGACAATGCGCCCCACCACACTGCAAAAACTGCTCAGGAATAGCCCGAGGAACATGAGCCCAAGGCCTTGACCCGGCCTCCAAACTCTGCAGATCCCAATCGAGCCATCGCAGGATACACAGGGACAAGCCCCCATCCACAGAGCCCCCATCCACAGAGCCTCCACCCCGCATCCCACCGAAAGAAAAGGATCCGCTGCCAACGTCCTGGTGCCAGACACGGCGGAAAAAATGCCTGTGGTCTTGTAGACTCAGCCCAGATACGGTTCCTTTGTTTGACATTTAATTTTTGGGCTGCGGAGCAACTGCAGGGTTTGGCTCACCAGGAGTCTTGGTTGGCAAACATATAGCTACTCAAAAATCAAGACAAGCCTGTCTGAGATCATGGTCATCGCATAAGTCAGTTACGCTGTGGATGTTAGGGGGATTTTCCATATAGCAAAACTATGAACGCCAGAGAGTTATTCACAAACTGCTTACACTCTTTTTAATGAGCTCATAAAAACTACACATTTTGGGGGCTTTTAGACTAAAGGTATGGGAGGTTTTCTTCGGACTCAAAGAGCGCCATTTGGAATCCCCAGCCCTGCTGGCTTGGAAGTGGGAAACACTTCTTCCTCCTCAGCAGCTCCTGCTGAAGTACATTTGTTTAACAGCTTTCCAGTGGAGATGCTGAGCTGCCAGCGCTAAAAATCTGTGGTTGCACGGGCCAAATAACTATGAATGTGCAATAAAAAAAGAGCATGTGTCACCAGGCAAACTTTCCCTGCATAAAAAAAGCTACAGCATAAACCTATAAAATATGTAGATGTTTGGAGGTGGTGTAAAAATGTTCTGTGCTGCTCTTTTAGATACGTTACCATGCAACAGCTGATTGACATGAATGATGGTGAGTAAACCCAATGTTGCTATTTCATCTGCATGCATCTGCTGAATAAACACTGAGTCTGCAAATAAGCACAAAATTAGAGCAAATCGTCCATCAATGCGTCCTCCTTTGAAGAAGTGGATGGCGAGTGTGCGTCAGTGAGTGCAGCGAGCACACAGCCAGTATTTACACCTCTGAATAGAGTTTGGTGGGAGACGAACGGGAGACACACCTTTCCTCAACCTCAGGCCAACATTAGCATGTTTAACTTTAAACCGAACACACACACAGACTCTCGCAGCAGACACATGTGGCGGTGCATACGCACATGCGCGTATACACGTGCTCATGCACAAACATATCTCATGACTTTTGCCTTTTAATCACCTCCTGTGCAAACACACAAACATCAAGAACATTTCTTTAGATTCTTGAAACATATACTCAACACATATTTCACATTCCCTTCTATTATTTGACAGACTTGCAGTTGTATTTAGCATTAAATGGCTTTTACATAACCTTATTTCTTTAATATAGCGCTGTAAATCCCAAATTTCCACATGATGGATTAGAGCATTAAAGGTGGAAAATGCCTTTGTTCTGTTAGTACATAGCCATAACATTATCTAACCAGCTATCTCACATACAATGTAACAACTTTGAGATTATTTTCATCATGGCTGCTACTCAGAATCAATCAAACCCAATTAATTTGTTAGCAGCCACAGAGAACACTTGTGTCTGAAACATGCTGCATTTCCTATGTTATTTAATAATAAAAGTCAACTTGTGTTTCACCAGTTACATGCTTTTACTGTGAAGCTGCAGCAGTAGGAAATGTTCGGTTTGTGTTTGCAGTACCTGAATGCAGCATTTTTTTTCCCAGGATTGTCGTTCCAAACCTTGCAGTTCCTCCATCAGTGGGCTGCAGGCTCGATCACCACTGTGCCACTGCACTCAGTGATTGACAGTGACTGGAAAACCATCGAGATTATAACTTTAAAATCATGGATGCACTATAAGAAGAATACTTCAATACACCAATGGTTAAATGGCCCATTCTGGCCAAAGATTATCCACCACTCTAATGCAGGGAACAAGGAACATCAATTGTAAGTCACCATAGCAACAGTTCAGTTAAATCTCACTGATGTAACAGACTTGATTCAAACTGACTACAAAAGAATCTTGTTTTGTTTTGAATGACGTTTTGAACACAGTTTTTTCTTTCCCAGTCATGTGTGGCCACATCAGGACACCTCCGATAGTCACATCATGCACAGTCGACAGACAACAAGAATCAGTGTAAGACGCTGACAGAAGACAGAGCAGATGGTGGACTCTTTGAATTCAGGCTGCATTGGTTAAAGCATTGATAACCATTAATCAGTGATGGTAATGAGTGTGCTGGTGAATCAGCTGTATATGTGTCACCTCTGTCCTTGCCATAAGAGTTGAGATGTATTGGTTTTACTGCAAGTGCAACAGGTTAGCGCAAAGCTTAACCCTGCACCATATGTGTGTGGATGTGTATTTAGGAGAAATTAACTGAATTAATCTAAAGGTTTTACTGGAACTAAATAATAAATGAATAATATTTGTTTATTTACCTATAGAGGTTCTAGAACTACATAAAATAGTTAATATACTATATTTTGCATGTATAGCTGCATCAACCTTCGTTCACACAAATAACTGCACAAAGACTGGGATAATCTGACATTGGCCAGGAGCAGCAAGTATCCTTTTTTCAGCTATTTTTAAAGTTTTTGTCTGATTCTGTGCTTCAGCTTTGATATTCAGGGCTGTTTGTATGACCTCACCAACTGGCAGGAGTGGACCACATCTCTCTCTCCCTCCCTCTCTCTCTCTCTCTCTCTCTCTCTCTCTCTCTCTCTCTCTCTTTCCAACATCTAAATGTCTGGTAGAGTTTGAATAAAGCTTCTTTCTGCTCTCCTACACAGGCAGGAGCAAGAGGCCCCTGGAGTCGGCGGCACTGGGAGCTTTGGAGCATCAACGGTACGTTTGCAACTCACCACCGGAGTCCCGAATGAGGAATATTGTGAAGGGGTTTTAGGGGATACTCTGACACTTCTTCATCCTCTGCTTGGGGGACAGGTATTTGGTTGAGGTACTGTACTCAGATGTCAAAGCAAAGGTAACTGGAGTTTCTTTGTCAATAACAAGCTGCTCTGATTTTTGGATTATAATTTCAATTTGTACAATCACGTAAAACTAAAATGTGAATAGATCCTTCGGGCCGGATTTTGTGCCATTATGTTCTGGGAGTGGTGGTTTATTTGCTGGAAGTCTGGTGTGGTTTCTAAGTTTTGCTGAGCTGACTGGTGAGGAGTCAATGGAATCAGCATCTCTTAACAACTGATTGTTGATGATCGATTTGTTGGTTTAATTTCACTTTATGACCTAATGCTTTATGTGGGAATTCAAATGTGCAATGTGGGTGAAATGAGAGTTTCAAGAGCAGGGAATTGTTTTCTGTCTGGAATATGGAAATTAATCTTATTTATTTCTCAGTTTGCATTTTAGATGGCTTCCCTGGATGGAAAGTGACATATATGACCACATCTAGTTTACAGTGTCTGAATTCATCATATCTCAGTATGTCAGGACTCATTGCGGCACTGTGTCATAAAGTTGTCTCTTTTTTCAGTGATTTGTGGACCCTTAAAACGAAGCAGTGTCCACTTATTACCTCTCATTACTGTTTGCATATCGATTACTACTACTTCTACTAATTTTAACCACTCTAATCAAAGAGGTATTTTTCCTATATTTTTAGAGACCTGAAAAGGGTAAAATTATGCAATAATTCAAAAGAAACACAGCAAAGATTACAAAAAAAAATATTTTCTGTGGAGTTGAAAATTTTAATCTATTCAGATTTGTAATGCGACCCCTGGTGGGGGTCCCACATCCAGGCTGGGGACCACCGATGGCATTATGTGGAATAATGTGGAATAGGATGCAACAAATCTTTATATGTACTGTATATACCAGACAGTCCAATCTCCTTGCTGATTGGTAAAAATGGAAACATATACTGTCACTCTCACATCATCAGTTTGCAAACTGGTGCCAGACGTTGAGTCTTTCATGAAAAGAAGGGACATTTTTAAGTTAGCAGTACAAATATGTTATATTGATGTATGATATATGTATGATTATTGGGAAAACATTGTCACTATATAGGAATAGGAAATATAGGAAACTACTGTCAAGAGTGATATCCTGTTACTATGGTAACATCAGGCTGCGTGAGTGCATGGTGTGAATTGCAATTTTCAGGTGTTGGAAATGAGAAAAAAAACACTTGGCAAATGAGTTCAGTTAAAGCAAATATCTTTACACTCTTTATATTTAGGATAATGTTTAAGTTATTAAATTAACATTTGAGTCTTGTTTGTTTGAATGTTTGACACGTTTAACTTATGTGCACATGCTGCTCAAGCATGTGTTTGATCGTAGACTGCTGAGTATGTGTGCATGTGCTAATGCTCCAATAAGCACCTGCGAATATGAATTCTTCCATTTCACCGCACAAGAGTCTGTGTGTGTTCTCAAACACAGGCCGTACAGTACGTGTCGGTACTGACATGTGTACACACACGACTCGTTTTCTTACCCAGGGGCATCGGACGTGCGCTCCCACACATCCCCCTGGTGATCTATGAGTGTTAGTCTGTGTTTCTGTGTATGCGCAGTATCAATGTCAACTCTGTTCCTCTGCTGTGGGACTCTGGAGGGTTGGAGGAGAGTGGGTGGAGGGGGGAGGTAGTGATGGTCGGGAGGGGGGGGCTCCCCTGGTTGCCCGCCTCGTGTTTACCTTGGCAAGGTCGCACCCCCAAGGCCCTGCCCCTGTCCGTTGCTGGAACAGACCAAGGCCTTATTGCCCTCCACCTCAGCTGGGAGCAGAACATACCACAGTAGCCGAACATGGGAGCAGGAGCCACCCCAGCGACTGAATGGGCGCACTGTGGAGAGAGGGCTGACCTGGCCCGGCGTGGCTAGCTCACAAATGCTCGTCCACATTATGCAGAGGCCACAGTGTAAATGATGCATTTAAAGAGAGCCGAGGATCCGCTCAATGATCGGACAGTAAGCAATAAGGAGTGGAGGTTTTGGTTGGCTTGGCGAGAGTTTTTGCTGGCGTTCTCTGTGTTAATACACTGTGAGTACAGTGCTAGCTGGTTATTGCTGCCTTTATCCATTTTTAGGAGGCCCACCTTGACTGTGACATACGGCATCACAATGTCATGCAAAAAAAGAAAAGAAACATTGCTCAGTGCTTTAAGGCAAAAGCCCAGACAGAAAAAAAAAACCTTTTTATTTATTGATCTACCCATTATCAGTTGCATTTTGACATTTCTCACAAGGAGTTAAAAAGTAGCTTACTACCAGTCTGCTCTCTGGTTGGGTTTCAACAGTTAATTGGGCGAAGCTGAAGTGTGCTATTTTGCACCTGAAACCACACCTAACGCTGAAGTTACATTGTACCGACACACCCTGAAGTACACCTTATCATTGCAGCAAGGTGCACTGCAGTTAAACCACTGGGGCTCAGCATACATTGCTTTAGTAGACAGTGCTTGATTGTTTTGGACGTTGTTATAGACAATATGATATTATGGTGAGACAGCTGCCATCCAGCTGCAATAGAATTACTTTTTCCATGAAAGATGCATTAATCTAAAAACTCACTTGGGGGAAATAGAAATGAGGTAATACTTCAGAGTAGTTGGGAAAAGTTAAGAATAAGCCACACAATATAAAAAAAATAAAGCTATGACGCTGAAAAAGTCAGACAAAGCCAGGAAAGTCAGGAAACAGCCCCAAAAGTCCTAAAAAGTAAGATACAATATGTCATCCCAGAAATCTTCCAGGGGTGGACTGAACATCACAGCCTGATAATAAAAGAATAAGAGTGTGTGATTATTCCAGGGTGGATTTGTCCATCTGTCTACATATCCTGTGTGATATTTTGTGTTTCCTCCCAAACTGGGCCAACATTCGCTCTCAGAGAGATCTTAGACGGCAGGGCAAATATTAGTCCTACTGTACTGTATGTCCTGGATCTGTGGAACTCTGAGAATGCAGCCCACACACACACTCTTTCATATAGTTTGTAGTACACACACAGACCTACAGTATACATGAATGTGTTTGCATAAAGCTGTCATGCATTATTAACAGCGTATTTACAGTAAATGCATCGTGTTTTTTTATGCTGAGTCACTTTAACTTGAAAGGTCACTGCAGTCTTCACCAGGCTGTCAACCTCAGATCAGCCACTGCAAAAGCTTTGTGACTGCGGGCTTCAGGCTTACTGGTCGTAAATGTCTGTGTGGCTGTTTGGAATGAATCGGGTGCTTTCCACAGCCTGTCCTGGAGCTTGTGAACGCAGCACAATGAGGGTTCAGTTGGGACTCGCAACGGCTCGGTATGTTTGATGGTGCTGCACGTCACAGCAGTGGAAAGTGGAGGGAAAATAAGCAATGTGGTAATCAGGGCTTGACAGATGTGGGTTTGTGATAGCGAAGCTGATGTTTTTGGATTGAAGTTGCTGGTTGTGAAAATTTAATGATATTTATGAAGAAATTTGATTTTTGAGCCCAAAAAAACTAGATGATAAAAGGAAAAATCATCAGAAGAAGCTTTTAGACCAGGCATCTAAAACCGATTCCATAAAGGCTGGAATCAATTAATCAGCTGATCTCAAAAGGCTGGAATCAATTAATCAGCTGATCTCAGTCTTCAGCTGATAACTAGGTGATCCCTTGATGTTGATTGGTTGGCCTGATGTGCTCCTCCTGGGTTGGAATGAAAACCTGCAGCCACGCGGCCCTTTATGGAACCGGTTTGAGATGCCTGTTTTAGACCATATGGAGCTAAATAGTTACTTTGTCTGTGTTAGCAGCTCTGGATCATTGGCTTTAAAATGAAAATTTATAGCTTTATAACTAAAAAAAAGAAGCATGACTAAGAGTCTACAACCATGCTGCCAGTGGTCCTTTGAGCCAAATGCTCACATCAGCATGCTAATATGGTCACAATGACAATGCTAGTATACTGATGTTTAGCAAGCATGTTTAACATGCTCGCCATCTTAGCTTAGCATGTTAGCATGCTAGAATTTGTAATTAGCAGTATAGTACATCATAGTATGTAAAGCTGAGGCTGATGCTCATGTCAAGGACTGGCCCAAATTACATTTTTACCTGTTGGTGGTGCTAGATGAAAAGGATCACCAACGGGGATGCAAATCATCCCGTGGGAAACGTGGGCATTAGTGCAAAAATTTGTGCCTCTCCGTCTTGCAGAAGTAAAATTTCTACCTGTTGGTGGCGCTAGGTGAAAAGTCAGAGGATCACAAAAGTCCTTAGGATTCATCCTGCGGGAAACAGGAAGTGGGTTTCATGGCAATCCAAGTAAAAGCACAGATGAATTTTGAACATAGCTGTAACAGACAAACCAAAGCAGATTTGAAGAGAATAGATACAGTATCTGTAACTTAATTCATGCAGAGCACATTATTTTGGCAAACAGATTTGAGGCACTGAAAACGATAATCACACATGCACAGAGACTGTGGATATGCTGTATGCAGGCGCACAAAGAGACAAGGACACATGCTGAAAGGATGGTTTGTAAGGTGGAAAAATAGCCTCATTTCAACATTTATTTCTTCATTAGTTTTCAACAAATGGAAAAGCATTTGAAAAGAATGAATCATACCTCTTAGCCTGAACTTATTTTAGTACTAAAGACATTTCCTGTGCCCAGAGACAGAGGCGCTTTCATTACTCACCGGGCATGTTTGGTATTTCCAAATGATACTAGAGACCCTTGACGTCTTATTTCCATTTTAGCTAATGAGGCTGACGTAATGACCAAATGCATGGAATATCCTGGATAACATGGAGTATGAATGTAAGCGTACAGGAGTTAGGAAAAAAAAAAACACAGTGGCATTCAGGGGTAGAGGAAATGATAATAAACCCGTTTATTCATTCTAACACTTACTTCACTGTTCATTCAATGAGCACTCCTGCTAGAGAAGCTCGACAGTTTGTAGCATTTTCTCTACATACTCTACTTTCACTTTTCTTTCTTTGATTATCATAATGCTCAGTGATCAGCAAGTGATGAAAGAAATGTCACTAAAAGCATTAAAATGGCTTTCAGTAGCTTTGAGCTCTGCCTGTCCTTCCTGTCATTATCTCGTCACACAAATTTGATTCCGGTGTTGTCAATTTGGGTATTTCTCAGGTAACGATGACCCCCCTGCTTCTGCTGTGTTTGTCCTTGCCCCTCATCTCGGCAACAATACTGTATGAAGACCATGAAGGTAGGTGTGCGCTGACTGTTAAATGAAATATCTGTCTAAAGACCCTTGGGAAACCTGACTGTTTGAAGACAATGAGAAGTTAAAATTAAGCTCTATTATGAAAAGGTATTCATCTTTTGTGTAATGTACTATCTCATTAATTATATATGCTAGTGATGTATTGGCCAAATCACACTTTTTTTTCCTTAATTTTGAGTTTTTTGTCTCTTTTGAACCATTATTTTCCTTGACATTTCCCGAGAACCAACAAAGGGACCCTCAAATTAACCATAACCTGTCTTTCTAGACTTAGATGGCACATTGCGCGTCAGCATCCCTTTGGAAATGCCGCTACGTCCTCTGCTGGGCAGCAAGGTAGTGGTACCTTGTTACTTCCAGGACAACACAGTCAATGACCCCGGAGCCCCGACCATCGCCCCGCTCTCCCACCGCATCAAATGGACCTACGTCACCAAGGAGAAAGTCACCACGATCCTGGTGGCGTCAGAGGGAAAAGTTAATGTCGAGACAGAGTATTTGGACAGAGTGACGATGATCAACTACCCACTGGTGCCCACTGACGCCACCATGGAGATAACAGAGCTGAGGTCCAAAGATTCTGGCAAATACCGCTGCGAGGTCATGCACGGCATTGAGGACAACTATGACACTGTGGACATCCAGGTTCAGGGTACGCCACAGAAACATTAATGGTTTCATTCAATGTAGTTCACTAGAAACGCTCTTTGTGCACATGGACAGCCCAGTATGTATTGAAGGATCAAGGAGGTCTGGGACAAAAGCTACGTCAAGACCTTCTATGCCAATCATTCTGTTGGCTTCAGGTTTAGACACCTTGACTCGCGAGAAATCACCTCTGTTTGGTGTTTTGTTGGGCACAAACAAGAATCCTCCACATAAATTAACTAACATGATGATTTCAAAGATATTTGATCACAGGGCTCCTGTCTTCTGCTCACTTTCTGCATCTTGCAGGTATTGTGTTCCACTACCGAGCCATCTCCACCCGCTACACCCTGACGTTTGAGAAGGCTAAGGCGGCCTGTATCCAGAACAGCGCCACCATCGCCACCCCAGCACAGCTCCAGGCTGCTTATGATGATGGATACCACCAGTGTGACGCTGGATGGCTCTCTGACCAGACTGTTAGGTAGCTTCCATCCATCCATCATTTCTAAACTGCTGATACTGATCAGATTGACTATGGACACACCGCAACCAGACAGATTTACAATGACACCTGCAGGAAATTCAGAGTCTCTAATTCACCAAACCATCGTGTATTTTAACTGCGAGAAGAAATCCGAGCAAACAGAAAGGACGGGCTGGCCAGCTGCTCTTTTTGTTGCTGATGACATGATATAAGCCACTGAGTCACTGCGCTGCATTAGTCAATGCTGGAGAACTCTTTAATGAAGTAGTTTGTATGACATGTTGGTCAGCCACATCTAATTGAGTTTTTTTTTATAGCTGTTCTGAATTGGCTCATTTGAAAGCTGTGAAAAATCTACTGTGAGACAGAAGGATAAGATGTGCTAAACGTACAAATATGGATAATGGCGTACATCTTCCTGCTTGCTTTTACACCTCTGCACACCTGGCCAATTGCTGTGTGAAGTGGGAACAATTGTCTGACTGTTGGTTATGTAAAATTCTGAAAATCGTCAGACACAGCCCCCCAAATGCTGACATCAGGAAGGTGTGGCGGGGGGTTCAAATGCTGCAAACATGCTGACCCTTTTAGTCTTAACACAGGCATTTGGCAACCTGATGGGACAGTACATTCAATATAATGTTTTGATGCTTTGACAAACTCCGACAGCATCAATATAAAACAAATAAATGTCTTAGCAAGCACACCAACAGTTTTGCAATAAAAAACAGTAAAAAAAAAAGTATGTTACCACAAACTTTACACCTAATCAATCTTCTGGCTGACATCTCTCTTGACCTCTCAAGATACCCTATCCAGGAGCCACGGGAGCGTTGCTATGGAGACAAGGAGAACTTCCCTGGCGTGAGAACCTATGGCGTGAGAGATGTCAACGAGACTTACGATGTGTACTGTTTTGCTGAGAAGATGTCAGGTACACTCATCTAACAAGGGTAGCAACAAAAGCTACCCGACCCACATGAAAGCTCTTTATCGTATACACGACTGTGGACTGTCATGTCAGTGTGTTTGTCCTCCTCCTCTCTCCTCCCAGGCAGAGTCTTCTACTCCATGTCTGTGGAGAAGTTTACCTTCTATGAGGCAGGAGATCAGTGTGCCAAACTCGGTGCTCGGCTCGCCACCACCGGAGAGCTGTACCTGGCCTGGAGGGCCGGCATGGATGTGTGTAACGCTGGCTGGCTGGCGGACAGGAGTGTACGTTACCCCATCAACATCGCCAGGCCTCAGTGTGGAGGGGGGCTCCTAGGAGTGAGAACCGTCTACCTGTTCCCCAACCAGACAGGATACCCCTACCCAGACTCTCACTACGATGCTATCTGCTTCCAAGGTAAACCCTTCATGAAGACTTGAGCAAAAATCTATTCATTTTTGACGAAATAACTCATAGCTGTTTTAGGGTGGATTGCTCCTTTAAGATTTTAGGAATTTCTGGGATTGTTCTGGGATTGTAATTAACATCATTAACCTGGTGTTTGTCGACAAAGTTTAAAAATGTCAGTTTTATTAAGCTATGTTTTTCTCCTCAGCTGCTGAGGATGAAGGTGCAGTGCCCATGAGGACCACTCCTTTCCCAGACATCATCCGCATAACACCCGCCCCAGGGGCGTACCCAGGACTCACCCCCCGACCTGGGGGTGAGGAGATCATAGGTGGCGAAATCGATACCCTCGTCCCACTGCCCGTCCCACCCAGCGTGACGGACACATACGTTAAAGTGACCCCTGTGGTGCGTGAGCCTGGACTCGATCTGACCGACGTAGATGCTGAAATGGCTCCCACTGGTAAGTTAGAGATGTACTTCATCAATAACAAAACCCTTTTGATTTCTTTAACCTGCGAGTATTTCAGAGCAGGACAAAGCAAAAAAAAAAAAAAAAACAGTTTGAGAACAACTGTGGGAACAACGATGCGCTCTACAAAGCTCTAGCCTTTGGTGAGGACTGAAAGCTTGAGGGCTGAACCTTCACCGCTTCCTCGAATGAGACAGAGTATTCACCTTTGCATCTTTGCAAGGGTACTGAAGGATACTAGTTGTGCCATTAAAAATTAGATAATATCAGCTGCAAATTTTGAACAAAGAGTCCTGGACAACCTTGTTGACCCATTCCAATGACCTTTTTGGAAATGGACACTGAAAAAGGAAAAAATCATTGTCATCAAGTTGAACTTGATGGTGCATTTCAACTGAAACAGATATTTCCACAAGATGTTCAGTTTTCAGTAGCAGGAGACATCCTAAGAATACCAAAACTAATCATTGTATTCAAGCAGCAAATCTCAGCACTGCCACGTTCAGTTCTTGGCTAATCTGACTTACATAATCATAGGGCAGCCCATAAATGACCACAGCAAGAAAAAGACCACAATCTGGCGAAAATACATAATGAGGAAATCAACATGATAGAAGAAAGAAGGCTGAGCTTGAAGAAAAATAACATAAAACAAGAGTTTTTACCTTCCTTCTGTCCTATTGTGCTTCTTTTCATCCCTCCTTCTCATTTCTCAGGTGTGGTTTTCCACTATCGACCCATCACCGGTCGGTACACTCTGACCTTCCTAGAGGCTCAGCTTGCCTGCCAAAGTATTGGGGCCGTGATTGCCAGCCCGCAGCAGCTTCAGGCAGCCTTCGAGAAAGGCCTGCACCAATGTGACGCTGGCTGGCTCCGCGACCAGAGCGTCAGGTGAGCTTTGGATAGAGAGAATATATCAAAATACACAATATGATTCACATAATATGAAAAGCAGTGATTTTTCCACTTATATGGTTCAGCATGATTACAGATTTTGAATAATTCAGTATAATCAGAATTTTTGCAATCCTAACAAATGAAATCAAATCATCTCAAAAATCTTAAAAACCATTGGTGGTCTTGTTTCAATGGGAGGATTTGTTGTTATAAAATTTGAAACCGATCAAATTGCTGTTTGGAAATGGTTTATTTTGCGTGAAGAACAGACTCCTGGAGGGATGTTATGTCACAGTATTAATATATTGAACCAACATCCTCTTTCCTGCTCAGGTATCCCATCGTATCACCCAGAGATAACTGTGCTGGTAATCTGCCAAACCTCCCAGGAGTCAGATCCTACGGCTTGAGGCCAGCCAGCGAACGTTATGATGTATTTTGTTATGTGGAACGTCTCCAAGGTGAGGATCCCACTCACACCCAGAGACGGAATTACTCAAATTCACATTTAATCCATCTAGCTTCCCGCCTGCTTGAATTCTTCTGAATGTTCGCGAATGCTTCCGTCATTCTCCCAGGTGAGGTCTTCTTCACCAGTGACTACGACAGCTTCTCCTACGAGGAGGCCGTGCAGCACTGCCAGAAACTCAACACCACCCTGGCCACCACCGGGCAGCTGTATGCCGCCTGGAACCGAGGGCTTGACAAGTGCCGTCCAGGCTGGTTGATGGACCGCAGCGTCCGCTTCCCCATCACAACCCCCAGGTCCCACTGCGGAGGCGGTCAGGTTGGTGTCCACATCATCTACGCCTACCCCAACCAGACAGGATTTCCTGATGAGCACTCACGCTACGACGCCTACTGTTTTAAAGGTAAAGGTGCTTTTAGATTTATGCTTCTTCTTTGAGACTCTCAAACAATGCATATTCACATGAGACGAGATGCCTCTCCTATAGTTTTGGCATATTCTTTGGAATAAAGTAATTACAAACCAAAGATATAGCAATGCAAATGACTTCTAGCTATTGATTGCTGCCACTGTGCTTATGCATGCAACCAGCTCACTAAATCACTAACTATGCTCTCAAAATGGATAGAATGCATAGAGAGCAGTTGTATTATGCAGCGAGTGTCTAAGTAGATATGACACATGAACAACAATATTTTATATATTATATTATATATTTATATTTTAACATTTATTTTGATTCAACACAACTTGATAGTGTACTGCAGGTCCCAGGTAGAGGTACATGTACCCCAGGAGATACTGCAGCTGCCAGGGAGTATGTGTTGAGGAGCTCAGCTGATTTGAAAAAGCAGACTAAAAGTAAAACTGCGAGAAAAATGTCTTAAAAGTTAAAAGTAAGGGGTAGACGGTTGAAATATCCAACTAAAAGTAAGAGGCAATAGCTTGCAGCTCTGGTCTGGTTTCTTGGTCTCCCAGCGCTGTTTCTGTCAAATTTATTACATTTCTTAAAAAAATGCATCACGCTTAACTAATCTGTTATCTGATTTGATCCATTTCAGCTGAAATTCCTGTTGTTCACGTTGAAACCAGTGTGAATGTGACGATAGTGACGGAGGAAGTGATCAAAAAGACCACGGTCGCAATTGATCAGTTTGCTCCCACAGGTAAGACAGACGCATTAAATCTGTTCATTGAATGTGTTAGCACGTCGGCTTGGTCTTGTAGTTTTAATGCTTCTCAAAATACATGATTTCTCAAAGTAGTTTGTCAATTAACATCATCACTGAGGTTTCCTGTACATCTTCATCATCTCAGCTTTGCTTGATTGTTTTCAGTTGAAACTACTGTACTCTACAACGAAACTGAAATCAGTGTAAATATTACTGAAATAGAGGAAATTATCAACAAGACAACCATCACAACTCACCAAGTTGCACCTACTGGTAAGACGGAAATAATTATGTGAATGAAAAGTGTCTTTTCTGCAGACATGGTTGGAACACAGTTATGTCATTTAAATAAAGCTATATTTCAACATAAAGTATCTGATGTATTCTTGACTGGATTCTTAATATTTCCCCCAGTGAGACCCATTTTACCTCCAGTCCCTGTTGACGTGTCTGGCTCTGGTTCAGCTGATCATTCAGCCAGTGGGGACATGTCAGGGGAGTCTGGGGACATCTCAGGGGAGTCCAGCACCTCCGGCGCCAGCGGTGAAGCCTCTGGTTCAGGACAGGACGTCATCTTCAGCGGACGCACTGACGTCTTCTCTGGAGATCATTCTGCCTCTGGAGGTCCTCAGGAGGCAGAAGGGGGGAGTGCTGTCATCTTCACATCTGGAGAACTGGGCAGTGCATCTGGATCTGGGGAGGAGCTTGACGGACAACACTCTGGCTTCAGTGTGTCAGGATCAGGTTTCACCAGTGGAAGCGGGGACATCAGTGGTAGCGGTGGAGAGTCAGTGATCATCATGGTGGATGGGAGGATGGTGGAGGTGGTGAAACACCAAAAAGCCACTGAGCAGGAGGTAGGCCAGGGAGCCATTGATATCAGTGGAGCTTTCTTGGAATCAAGTTCATCCGGATCAGGAGGAATGTCCGCGTCAGGCTCTGGTGGATTTTCTGGCATCTCGTTTGTTGACCACAGTGCCGTTGATCTAACAGTCCAGCCGTCTGGTGAGCAGGAGGTGTCTGGACATCACCCCTTTGGATCAGGGTTCCACAGTGGCTTACCAAGTGGTTTTCCATCTGGTCTCTCAGGAAGCGGTTCTGCCTCTGGGGACTCTTTCCAGCATCGTGGTGATGTCATCTACCTAACAGACAATGACATGATGGAGGTGACCGTGCCGCCACTGACACGCCACCCTGAACAGGGCCGGGGCGTCGTGGAGGTAAGCGGGGAAGGAAGTGGGTCAGGGATCCACCATGAATTCAGTGGCAGTTTGGACCAAAGCTTGCATCTCTCAGGAAGTGGAGCCCCGCATGAAAAGCCAACCGCTTACACTGAGTACATTGACAGTCTTGGCCAATCAGGACATGGAGAGGAGAGTCAGGAAGGCCGTGCAGGATCAACAGTCTATGTAGTGACTCCAGACGTAGCCTACACCAGCCCAACCACAGCACCATCAGTGTCATTAGAGACCCCTGCTGTTGTGGAGCAGCCTGCAGTACTGGAAGGTATGTCGTAAGTTGCTGTAACTCTGGTGATACTGAATCATAAAACATGTTCAATAGTTTGGGAAATGCACTAATTTGTCCACCAAAGTATCGTTTCTCACTTCTCCTTGTAATGCAGCACCACTGATGAACTGGAACTACAGAATCAGTCATAAAGTAAAGTCTCTTTCTCTCTACTATCAGCCTCTGCAGACCCCTGTGATCCAAACCCCTGCAGTTCAGGGACCTGCTCTGTGCAGGGAGAGCTCGCTGTGTGTCAGTGTCCTCATGGTTTCACTGGTGAAGACTGCTCAACACGTGAGTCAGCAAACAGCCATAACAGACATGCCATTTAGCTGAAGAACCAGAGGCAGTTTGGTTCCAATATACAAATTCCATCTTTTCTGTATTTTCAAAAGTGTTGTGATGTGTGTGCTTGTGTGTGTAGCTGTGCAGGGCTGTGCCGAGGGCTGGTTGGAGTTCATGGGCAGCTGTTACCTCCACTTTGGAGAGCGAGACACCTGGTCTGAGGCTGAGCAACGCTGTCAGGAGCTCAACGCCCACCTGGTCAGCATCAGCTCCCAGGAGGAGCAGCAGTTTGTCAACTGTGAGTAGCTGTGTGAGTGTCAGAGTGGGTGGGTGTGTGTGTGTCCAGTCGATGGCATCTGAGTGCGGTCAAACTCACAAGCATGCAAGTGTGATTTTTTTTTTTAAGAGTCTGTAGCTTGCATGTAAAAACACATAGCAGTAGTCATTACGTTTAATATGACAAACAAAAAGATATCTGACAAAACGGGAGAACTTTTAAAGGCTAGAAATGCTGGATGGGTCATGTCCTGGTCATGGCTCCAGTGACTTCTACTGGTTGCCTTGGGGCGTGCACACAGTGGTCTGGAATCTGGTCTGATTTTAGCCTCCATCTAACAAGGACTGAAAGTTAATGATAAGTGCATCCATCACTTCCTACACATGCTAATCCTATTCATGTCTGTCTCCAACCTACCACAGCCAATGGTCAGGACTACCAGTGGATTGGACTTAATGACAAAGATGTACAGAATGAGTTCCGCTGGACAGACGGCAGTCCTCTGGTGAGTTTGGCTGCTTAACAGCTTCTTCATCACATATCTGTTTAATGTGTTGATTGATCGTCTTTATACCTTCCTCAGACCTTTGAGAACTGGAGGCCCAACCAGCCAGATAACTACTTCAACTCCGGGGAGGATTGCGTGGTGATGATCTGGCACGAGGGCGGACAGTGGAATGACGTGCCCTGTAACTACCACCTTCCCTTCACCTGCAAGACCGGGCCTGGTAGGTTTACTGGGTTGGAATATGTGTCTGGCCAAGAAGTGATTCTGTTAATTATTTCTAGTTGGAAAACATACAGTTTGACCATCTGATAATGAATGAACTGGTTGTTTTTTAAATTGGTTGTCTGTCTTTCTTTACAGTCATGTGCGGAGCTCCCCCTGAGGTGGAGAACGGCCGGCCAATGGGCAGCAGCAGAGAGCGCTACCCCGTCAACTCTATAGTCCGCTACCAGTGTGACGCAGGCTACACACAGCGCCACCTGCCTGTGATACGCTGCATGCCGGACGGACAGTGGGAGGAGCCGCAAGTGGAATGTACAGAAGGTGAGCTGTCAGAGAAATGCTGAGACATGGATTTACTGTCGCATTGCAAAAATATTTGAGTCTTAAAACAATAACTTGCAAGTGTAGATCAGTAAACAGCTGAATTCAGCGTCCTCTGCCAAAAACAACCAAAACAAAGTATGGCCGCGATATGATGTAAAATAATAAAATAAAAGACAAAACCATAAACAGGCATTTGGCACAAATGTTGACTTAAACAGAGTTCAAAAGTTACTTTTGCTACATCTTAGATCTGGTTGATCCAAGTTGCACATTAAGGGGTTTCAGCATATTTTCAGAGCCTAAGCGTGTAGCCATCATAGCTACGTCAGCGATGAGATGATGGAGGAAATAGCTAACGTATGCCTTCTCAAAAATCTAATCTAACTAAGCATTGCGGCTACAGAGGCACAGAGACCATAAAAATTACCTGCAAATATTGTTGATAGAGAGGACAACATTAAGAAAATTCCACAAAGACTCAGTAGTTTTCTCCTTGCCCCTGCCCCTTTTCTCCTGAGACAAGAAGTTTCCTCAGTTCAGTTATAAGAGTATACGCATCACCTGCAGTCACTTTAATCACAAAGCACATGATAAACTGGCGACGGTGCAGTTAGTTCATTCAGTGCCTTAAACCACTAGGCTACATTGGTGCCAACTAGTGCATGTTTCCAATCCACTTAATTCACGAAGAAGAACTGGATCCAGACTGGGGAGATTCAAGCCTTGACAGAAGCAAGGCATTCATTGAAAAGTGTGTGAAACTCAGCATCAGTGAGGACTGTGTAATACTGTGCATGCAGATGATACACCTCCTGTAGAGCACACACTCAAACATTACACTGATGAACAGTTCATGGTGCATAGCTTTGAAACCCTTTAGCCACACCAGTCACTTCAGGGTAATAAGTCTTCTGGCAAGTCATGTTCACATGATGTCATCAGTATGCATACCTTTTCTCCCCAGCTGGCGCCAACAGCAACAGGCTACACAAAAGATCCCTCAGGAGAAGAAGTAAAGGGGTCAGCAGCCAACGAGAACACAGGAAGCTGCTCTGAGCGGGAATGAAAGGACATACAACAGAGAGCCACAAAGGACCCCTCTTGTAAAGAAGCATGGACACCAATGCAAATGCCCGACCAAAAAAGATAACATTCCCTACCATGTATATATACACACACACACACACTAAAGCACATTTAGACAGTGATGATGTAAGTGACTGACGTTTTGGATCTTTGAGTGTCACTCTGCACCTTCTAAAGGCAGTTTTCTATGTATTTATACTGTCTAACTTATAGCTGTGACCCAGTATTTGGAAGCATTATCTCAGTGCACAAGATGAAATTTTCTGCAAACAGTTGCCAGCATTGCACACGAGGTGACGATCAAATCGTCATACAGTGATATAAGAGGCTTTAGATTGACACACAAAGTCCAAAACAGCCCAATAAAAGTGTTTTTGATTGCAGCTGGATTCTCTGAAGTGAAACACATTGTTACATAGATGTTTGTTACATTTTTAGGGTATTTTTCTAGATCTGTTTCTCTTAGTGTTTTTTATTTCTTTTATTTGGTCTTAGACTCCAAGAACAACAATTGTGTGCTTCAGACTGGTGAAATAAACTATTTCTTACATTATAGGCAAAGGAAGTGATTTTCAAACTTTCTGGTTGCGACCCCTTAAAAACCAGCAGTGACTCTGTTACCCTTCTTACCTAAAATATGGAGAATGGCGAAGTTTGGATTTGTTTTATTGGAATTATCAGAGGAGGCCTTGAGGCTTACATAAATTCAGTATTGCATTAATTCCAAAATCTAAGTTTATGTAGGGGGAAGCCATGACGATACATTGGTGCAGCTTTTAAAATCACTTTTCAAGACCCTAAATTATCGCGTTACAACCTCAGGTTTGAGAACCACTGGTCAATTACACCACCGCAGTAACAGATATACTGAAATGATTGTGCTGTTCCATTTGATGATGAGTAGAGATCCGAGTAAAGACGTGATTAAAGTCACTGCAACAGACCTGGATTGAAATAGTCAGCACTCATGCACTTTTAGGAGTCTTCAGTCACTTCTGTGCTCATCATTTGAATCCAGTGCACCTTAAACAGTAGGAAAAAACACATAAAAAAATCCCCAATCCTCATCTGTAGCTGACACATGACAAGGAAACCGTACTGAACAAGTGAGATCTGCAAGGTGACACTGAATGGGCTGGCTTTTCTGCAGAAGTCCACCTCATTGGCTCATCTGTTGCAAAAGATGCACACCCAGTTTTTCAGGTTGGGGGATGTGACTTATCAAGAGCAATCACTGACCTCTGTGCCTGATGTGAGAATCACGCTTTTATAAGATTCAGCGTCTGCTGAATGGATGAGTTCCTCTCTGTAAATGTTCTCACTACAATTCTCTGAACAGCAGGATCTGTCAATAACTTGCACAGAGCAGACAATTTAATTGTTTGATTCATTTGTCATCAACCTGATGATTTGTTAGTTAGATCTGTTAATTAACTGGTAAGTTGCAGCTACTGAGTTATTTATCAGGTGGGTATGACTGATTTTGACAGCCAGCTGAACATCTTTGTGGAGGTTTCTGGTTGAGTTTCATGTGACTGGGTCTTGGAAACAGAAATGTGCTTGTTAAAACTCGCTGTGAAGACAAATTGTAAAAAAGAAAATTAGAAGAAAGCAAATGGGAACGGTTGAGATGGAAGAGAAGGTTATAAAATGTTGACCATGACCTTTTAAGGTCAAGATTTGCTTCAACTCAGAGAGCAGATACTTGTGTCCATATCTGATTTCTCGCACGAAAATTCACAAACACTGTAACGGCAAACACACACGCTCACACACAGTCAGACTGGTACTCTCATGGACACACACACACACACTTCAGTAAGCACACTACAGAATATGAAAGAGGACGAGTGAGCGTGACGACGCCTCAAAGCCAAACACCTAGCTTGCTCAAAGATCTGTACGTTTTGTACAAGTAAATAAATGAATTAAGTTAATTTGGATGCTCCTGCTGTGAACTGGAATTTTACGCAACAGGATATGCTCAAATGTCAACACAGAGCCAACATTTAAGTGATTATGTGTAGGACTTAACTTTTGACAAATAAACCAAAATATGTTTAACATTGCAGACATTTCTGTTGTGACTTCCCGAATCCTGATGTGAACATACAGTATACTGTACTGTGCTGTGCCAAATAAAACTTGGAATCATCCGTGTCTGTGAAATTATTGTCATCGTGTGCAAATCTATCACTTCTAACCCAGGAGTCATTGACATTTCATTCTGAGCAACAGTACAGGGCTCTTTGCGCTGTATGCACGGACTAAATCACACATTGAGATTTTTCATTTTCTGGAAACATCATCTTTCCCTGGAGCCGTTAAATTTGAGTAAACTCTCCGAGCCAGAGGAACAAACCTGGCATTTAGTTTGTTTTTACCTTCCTGTGGAACCCAACCGTGAAAAAACACGCAGTAAATAGCTCCTTCATCAGCCTCTACAGCGACTACCTTCATCACTAGAGTCGCCGCAAACAGATCGGCTCTGTGAGCGTGTTTGTGCGTAACAGGGAGAGCAGCCCTGTATGTATATCGGTGCATGCGTGGTTGCATGTGTATATGGGTCTATGTGGTGTGTTTGCACAGCCACACTGTAAGTGTGTGTGCGTTTATCTGTTGTGTATGCAGAATGTGTAGCCATGTAATACCTGTGTGTGTGTGCTTGTATGTCCACTCATATTTGGCCAGCAGGTGTAAATAGGACGTGTTTATGAAACCTGTTGGCCATGTAATCACTGGGACTTCTGTTCACACCCGGATGCCGGAGGGCGTACCAACGTGTTCGACTCTTCTCATCTTAAAGTGCATCGCGCCCAGACAGGGTGACGCTGTTTACATACAGTAGCTGTTTGTATGGGTCAGTGACCCATCTCACCTCTCTACCCCGGCATTCCTGTTTGGACTGGAAGTAAAACTGTACGGCACCTTGAGAGCACACCAGCCACTAGTGGTTTATGAAGGCACCAAAACAAATTGGAGAAAGTGTTTCATAGGTAGAAATCCAGCAGTAAAAGGGCATCAAAACAGATTTCTGTGCATGTTATGCATTTGAGACATGAAGTTCTGGTCATGATTGTAGGAATGGCCTGTAGGTCCAGTAAGTCAGTCCAACACATATTTCGCATGGAAATGGATTACTTTGAAATATAGCAGAGATACTTATGGGCCCCAGAAGATAAATCCTAAATGACTTTGGTGAGATCCTGACTGACATTTCCTCTTTCCAACACTTTAGTTAGAGTCTGGTTCGAGACCTCCAAATCATTACCACATCTGCGACCTGTTCAGCATAACAAATAGGAGTCTACTTCAATTAATGACAGGGTGCCTTAAAAATTATGCTCAATTCCTGTCAGGTGCATGTGTATTCATCAGTTAATTAATGCTAATACTAGTGTGGTAACATTTGAGATATATTAAATGTTAGTATCTTACTATGCTATGTGCTGACATTGTTTGATTGTATGCTAACCTTAAACTGCTTGCTCTAAGCTGTTAGCACGTTACTTGCTCCCTGTAGGCATGCTAATGTTAGCACACAGCTAAATGCAACACTGTTCAGAAGGATGAGCTACAGTTTTGCTTGAGATGTCTTAAAACAGCCGCCGTTCAAGTTACGCTCTGGTGCCACTCAGGCTAAACTCAACATTCATGCCCATCCATCTAGCTAATGTTAACGTTTCTGTGATGCAAGCTAGCAGGAGCGCTAGCATGGCTATAGAGTTTTAATCTCCACTTCTAAAAATAAAAGTGTGCCTGCATTCAGTTAAAAGGCTGAGTGGTTATACAGCAAACATACTGTAGGCTACTGTAGGAATTTCTAAAGCATGGCCTACCTGCCACCAAACATGTCCGCAACCTGAGCCTGGCCATGCATGTTGCAAATCTGGTAGTAGTTGTCTGGCTAGTAGGCTATATTCCGCAAGTTTGCTATTTTCTTGATGTTGGCAGCTTTGGCTTTATTTCACGGATGAAGGATTGAAAACTTTCCACAGCTACATGTCCACGACACCAATCACATCTGCGTGATCGTATGCACATGGTGCAATTTAACATTTCTACCTCCAGGTGTCTCCACCTGTGTTGCATCAATGCTGATCCTCCAGTCTCTCCACACACACCCTGATCTACCAAACTATGTCAGTTATACAGTTATACATGTGACACCCTCAGACTGCAAATTTGTGGTTCAAATAAGGTTTTCTTACTGCACGATTTACAGCAACTAAATCACTTAATTTCTTCTAACAAATGTACCTCACATGGAAATGTCTTTAGTGTTTTATTTATTTGTAGAAAATTGTACAAATGCATAGACATATAGAGTAAAAAACGAAAGGTACATGTACGTATTGAAACACTGTTTCTTCTTCCACGACGGATGTAAACAAGGTAGTTTAAATATTACAACAATACAGATACTCACTCATAACTTCTGTCTCCATCACAGAGCACTACCCTTAATCACCCAGAAACATCAAAAAGAGATGAATTATACTTTATAAAATGGGATACACAGAAAGACAAACAGAGATTACAGTATATTTCACAGTGTTAGAAAGACAGAAAGAGTCTGTGGAGAAAGATTTGAAAAGGAAACACTCCTTCAACCAACACGGTGCCCTTTAGCAAGGCACTGAACCCAGAAGTCTGTGGTTGTAGTACGAAGCAAATGTTTAAATGTTTGTTGTTGTTTAACTGCGATGCTCTGGAGAGCACTGCTGACAAAGAGGATGTAAACGTTTCATTGAATAAATACAGGGTATATGAAGGACTGAGGTAAGGTTAGGGAGCAGTGAATTCATCCGAACATGAAGGTTTTTTTCTGAGCCTGAACACCTTCCCTGAGTTTGAAACGAATCATCTGTGAATTAAAGTCACTGCTGGTGGTCGATCACAGTCGAAGCTGCTCAGCCGAATTTCAAGACAGTTGCAAAGAATTTGAAGCTAAATTTGATTTGTGAGGCAAAAATAACTGGATCTCACGAAAATGGGAAGATGTTCTCTGTTTTTCTTATACACTATATGGCCAATAGTATGTGGACACCCCTGTTAATACACTTTAGTGTACATGTAGGTTTAATTAATGGTAACCTCAATGCCACAGGAAAAGACACATATTTTAGACAATGTTGTGCTTCTAACTTATGGCAACAGTTTTGGGAAGGTCCTTTCCTATTTCAACATGGCAGTGCCCTCATGTGCAAATTGAGGTTCATAAAGAAATGGTTCTCACAGTTTGATGGGGAAGAATGTCACTGAGCTTGACCTTAACCAACACCTTCAGGATAAACTGGAATACCAACGACGAGACAGGCCCAATCGCCCAACATCTGTAGCCTTCCTCACTAACGCTGTTGTGACTGAATATATGAGCTGATTCCTGCAGACAAGTTCTAAAACCTTGTGGAAAGCCTTCACAGAAGATTGGAGGCTGTTATAGCAGCACATTAATGGCCATGGGGCATTCATTCGGAACAAGATGGTCAACAATTACACATGGGTGCAGTGTTTGTGTCCACATACATCTGGCCATATAGTGTAGACATTTTGTCTAAGTATAAGTGGCATCATCACATGATGGATGTACGTAGTTTAGCAGTTGTTGAGAGGAAGTAAAGTATGCTGAGACATCATTTCCAGGCTACTAATGCTAACCTCTCATGCAGAGCTTTGAACCTGTACACTGTCAGTATGTTTGTTTTTGACTTGCGTTGAGCCAAAGCTTCTACCGATAACAGTAGACGCCAAATTTCAGGTATGGAGGCGGGAACCCAAAACTACGCACCCCTGGTTCTGGTGGGCCGCAGTTTGCACGGGCCTTTGTGATAGGATAACGGACACTCCCATCAGCCAACCAGCCAGCGTCACAGCGGTCCAATCCCATCAGCCTCCAGGCGGCGTACAGTTGGCCCACTTTGGCAATCTGACTTCCATTACTGGCACAAGCCTGGACCGCTTCTGTGAAGTTGAGCTTGGTCGGGTGCTTTAGGAAATACACAGTCCCTAAAGCAGGAGAGGATCATGAGTGAAGAGTCATCTAGAGATATATACACGCTGGAAGCATTCACACACACTGATACTGACCCTTGACAGCGGCAGAGAAGCAGAAGGCATCATAGCTGTGGAGGAGGCGATGCCGTTGTCCGTAGCTGCGCAAACCGGGAGCTAAGTCCACGCCCCCACAGCCGTCACGTGGAACTGTGATTGGATACTGCACTGTTCCATCAGCCAGCCAGCCGGCGTTACACCAGTCTAGCCCCTCCTCCCATGCTGTGAAGAGCTGCTCAAATGTAGCCAGAGTGGCGTCCTGATCCTGGCATGCTTGTTGGGCCCCAAAGAAGTTAAAATGGTAGCGTCCCTTCTGAGAGTGGTAGGGGAACACCACGCCTATAAAGGGCAGATAAGTGCATTATAACAGTTTGTTCTATGTTTTTGTGGTTATATGTAGCACTACATTAGCAGGCCACCTGGTGGTTTGAGAGACTGCCCCGTTTTCAAAGGGTCTCATCCAAGGTGAGATGGTGCATCTTGCATCTGAATACAATAAAACAGCAACTTTAAAAGAAACTCTACACTTGGTGAACTGATAGTAGTAAACTGTCGCTGTGCTGGTCTGTGTGATAGAACATTTTCAAGCCTTTTGACGTTCCTCCATGATGTAAAAATTAATATGTTGTAATACAAGAAGTGGTAATTTACCATATTTGCTGTTTGATAATTTTACAGATGTCTCTTTGATAATGCCGGTTTAAAGGGAAATGCATTCTGAGCCATAGAAGATTTTTTAGTTGCAGTACTGTAACTGACCATTGGGTGTGCTGTATCAAGTGTTGGTAATGCCAGAGACGGTTCAGAAAGGAGATGAATGCTAGGATAAGTTCTTGTATCTGAGTGACGTGGGTTTCGCCACTGCCCCGTATGTTTAGGAGACTTGTGGCAGGTCCTGAGTCTATTCACTCTAGTGGGAGAAGTGAATGTGAGCACAGATTATGACCAATTATTTTGCACCACAGTCACCCAAGTAAATATTAGACCCATTTTTTACAAGTCACATATCTTTCCAACACTCTGACACTGTGAATGCCAAATTACAGACAGACAAAGGAGGAAAAACTTGTTTGAGACCTGTTTCTGTCTCAGTAACACACTCTTGTGAGGTCTTGTAACACAGCTTCCAAAGAGGCTCTATAACAATTTAAACATATTAAGACAGAAGATAAAAACAAGCAGCAAAATCAGGTGAACACTTTTACTGTGCCAAGTGTTGTACTGTTTTGACGTCCGTCCACACGATGTTCACTACACTTCCAAATGTGGCCACAGGGAAGTGTGTACATTTCATACCATTTGAGAAGCTTCTAATGCATATTTGCTCTGGGGCCTCCTAGTGGATTAATCCAGCCATCCGCTTATCTACCTCAAGTGCTTTATACTGTATGTACTCCAGGAGGAAGCTGTTTTATCAGGTCCCATCCTGAGCCAGCCAACACTTACTGTTTTGCATGTCAACATGAAAGTACAAAATGAAAGTCAAAAAACATTTTGCAGTGTCAACATAAGCCTTTTCAGTTGATATCTCTGGCTGCTGCTGCGCTCTGAATTATGTTATGAATTATGTTATGAGGACTTTTGTCCCCATTAGGAAGGTGAATCCCCACAATGTGACTGTGTAAACAGATCTATGTCCCCACAAGATGATTGATAAGGAACCACACACACACACATTCCTCACCCCGTAGCTCCAGCTCCACTGTCACACTCTCGTCCTCCAGGCCATCAATCACCTCACAGCGGTATCTGCCCGTGTCGTTGAGCTGCAGCTCATTGATGACCAGAGACATGTCCCCTGGTGCAGAGCGTCGCAGGCGCACGCGGCCCCGGAAGCTGCCGTAGCTGCGGTGACGGTTGCCCATGGCGACCATAACCTCAGTTTCCCTGATGGAGGCTATAGGGGAAACAGGTGCACTGATGGTGTTGGCAGGCAACCAGGACCATTTGACCCGGGTCCTGCGTGGACTGGTCAGTTCAGGCTCATAGTGGTAGTGACAGGGAAGGGTGACACTGCTCCCCCTGGTGGCCGACACCGCAGGCTGCGGGGATTCCACGTGGAGACGAACCCCATTGAAATAGACTGAAGAAGAAGCACAGGCATCGTGTGTGTAACTTTGTTTTCTAAATGTGGCATGATGTTGCCTGTGATGATCCTCTTGTGTTGCCGTACACAAAGCAACGCTTCTGTCTTGATGAACTGAAATATTTGAAAAAATTCACATCTTCGATTCACTCCTTTGCACTAAATTGTGGGACAATACTGCACTATTAACAGCCCACTCAAAAACTGTGATTCAAAAGTGAATTACTTTTGCTTGCAAAAAATTGTATGAAATTGTTACACAGCTGTCTCTACTGTACTACTCAACAATATTTCATTCACCTAAGCTGGTGTGACCACCAAACACAGTGTGTAAGCCCCTGCAGGACTAACTCTGCCTTCTCCCAAACTATTTGCATTGATGAGGCAGTGCACTTTCCAAACGTCCAATATTTTCCCTCTCTGACAGTGCTGCAGCTGGGTGCATGCGACCACAATACCGTCACTAAGGAAATTAAAGGAACTAAGCAGTAGCCATTGTCATAGCACAGTAATTAAGTACAAATTTGAGGTATTTCAGCATTTTTAAGAACCAAACAATCAATTGATATATGGAGGAAATAATCAGAAGATTAATCTATAATGACAACAATCACTGGTTGCATTCCTACACAAAATACTTTTGTTGTATAGTTAAGTTTGCTCCACTTCAGCTATAAATACGACAGTAAAATGCTGCTTTTACATTAATACATGAGTAATAATCTAATTGTATAATTATATTATTCGGTATATAGTCATCTTTTAGGCATCTCTCTGCATTAATCTGCACATACATTTACTTCATTAACATTTTCAATGCAGGACAGAGTATTTTCAGAGTGTGGTATTAGTACTTTTACTTAAGTAATGGTTCTGAACACTTCCTCCACCACTCACAACTGGTAAACTACAAAGTATGCAAAGCACTTGAATCTGCTCGGGGGAACTGACACTTTATGTTTAGGGCAAAATAAACATATGAAGATTTTTTTGAAAAACCATTCAGTAAATACACACACGCACACAGGATGAAGCCGACTGCAACACAAACCACATCAATCACTGACAGAGCTTGTTTCCATAACCCGGTTGACTGCCGGGCCTCCATAAATTATAGCTGTCTTCTCCTCACATGCAGGTGTTGTGATGTACACAAATGAAGCATGTGTTTGATCTGTCTCACACATGCACACACATACACACACACACACACACACACACACACACACACACACACACACACACACACTTGCAAAACTCACCCTTTCAGACGCGTGCACACACCCACACACACACATAAGAACACACAAGTGGACCTACTCTCTCCGTTTCCGTTTCCGTTGCTGATGTCCTGGTAGTGAAAGCCATTGTTGTACGCGGGGATCCTGCCCTGGCCGCCGGGCAGCAGCAGGTACACGCAGGTGGCCAGTAGGGGGCGCAGTAGACTGTGCATGATGCTGTACTCTGCCGAGCCAAGAGTTGCAATAAATACTGCGCTCTTTATCTATTCAGCTGCCATAAATACCAGGGGCAGGAACGGAGAGTGCATTGTTTGCATAAAAGCCACAATTAGATTAATGCTCAAAATTTTAATTCGTTACAGCGACTGAAAATAGAACAAAAATGTCCCCAAATAACTACAATAACTCACAATAACTCAAATATGTCTCAAGGGAGACGCGACTTTGTTATAACCCAAATTCACAATATCAAAAATGAATGCTTTTGAAAAGCATGGGAAAAAAACGCATTTCTAACGCGCTAATTTATTAATTTAATCTGTTTAATCAGAGTCCACATTCCTTCGTGGTAAATAAAAGTAATCATTTCACAGGAAAAATCTATAAAACCTTTAAAAATCAAGTGCATGGACATATGAAACGTTTCAGGCAACAGCAGATCGATTCTGCGCTTCTGTAGAAACACAAGAAACTTTCTCACATCTCATTAGACAATATACATTTTCCTCACTTCTTTTCCTCGCAGTTGTCCACTTCTCTGAACTTTAAACCATTTCATTACTCCATTTGTCATTAAAGACATGATTAGAATTTATTCAGTGTCTTCCTAACGCGGTTGTGCTGCCGTAAGAAGTTAAAATATTAACCATCGCTCTGAGATCCAGCGCACAGCCTGCTTCAACACACAATAAGCGACCGATCTCCGGTTCAAAACCGCCTCATCAGCGTCTGTTTACGGGAGAAAAAAGAGTCTGAAGTCGTAAAAAGTCACTCACAGATAAGCAGCTGTCCGCCCAGCGTGTCTTCAGCTCATCCCCTCCTCATCCTCTGCTGTCTCTCCGCTCACCGGACCGTCCTGACACTCACGCGCGGTGACGTCACGAGACGAGGCATCCTCTGTGGGGGCTCCGGCGGTGACGTTATTATACACGAGCCCGCCGTGCACGCGCCCACACAACAGATAAACCTGCACTAACTACAGCATCAGTAATAATACTAAAGGCCTGAGGAAGGTGGAGGAAGTATTCAGACACTAACAGTACAAGTAGAAGTCCTGCACTGGTATTTAAGTAAAAGTATGTAAGTGTAACCAGGAAAATGTACTAAAAGTATTACAAGTAGAAAAATGGAAAGTAGCTAAGTGCATTTGCTCAAGCAGGCTACTGTGCTTAAAATCTTATTTGAGTATTTCGATTTTATTTGACAGCTGTGGTTACTGGTTATTTTTCAGGTTCACTTTTTACAAGAACAAACATATAATAAAGCATGAAATAAAAGGCACTGTTAAAAAGTAGTTTCTAATATTTTTGGCTCGTACTCTCTTACAAAACAGTTTCCATTTGGGGTCGCCGACACATTTCAGATGTTTATGAGAGAGTGATTTCCTCTAAGCTTCTCAGATGGTTTCATTTAATGAGGGCCCAATGAGGTCACATTATCCAATATTTCACAACTCAAGCAAAGATTTGGGGGAAAAAATCAACATTTGTGCAGCAGAACTTTAGCATTTCTTTCCTCTTCCATTAATCATCTCATGACCCCTTAGATTTATCTTGTGGTCCTTTGGAGGGGCCCCAACCCCCATGTTGGGAAACACAGGACAAATACATGAATTAGTTGAAACTCGCTCCACCTCCAGCCAGCCAGTAAAATGCTGTCTGCACATTTAAAATCTAATAACATCCTATTGAATAATCCATCAGTCACAGGCGATATTTTTACTGCAGAATGAATACTTTTACTCCTGATACTTTAAGTGCATTTCACTGATAATACAGTGCTTCTACTTGAGTAGGTTTTTGATTGCAAGACCAACTTCTGTTGTATTACTACTTATATATATATATATATATATATATACATACATATTTATATTACTATATAGATTTAAGACATTTCATCTTGCTAATGTGTTGATTTTGCAATAAACACTACAAAAACTGTGCAAAGTATTAAAGTAATATTACTAAACGCCACCTTTTCCTTTACAACAATACAACAAGTAATAAACCTGTGCAGATACCAAGACCACATCACGGCATCTTGCACACAGATGCAACCTGTATTCTGCATTGTTGCTTAAAATTAATGGGGGCCAGGTCAGGCCAGTTGACCCCTTTCTTGACCCCGTCTCATCACACTAAAAATGTGGCCAAACCTAGCTGATATTCTTTTTCTCTGCCGTATTTCAACCATTTCAGCCACCTGTATGGCATATCGGTGATCCAAAGTGCAAATATAAAGCTTAAACATGTGGCTTGTAGTTTCACATGAGCATTCTTTCACATAAGCAATAACCTCCTGGTCATTTTTACCAGATTAAGTCCATTTAAAAGCAGAGGGAAAAACCTCATTAACAGTTAACAATGCAGGTGTGTTTTACTGCATTTTCTCTGGATGATGCAACCCAGACCATGACCTGATTCTGACCCTGCAGGTTTAAAATATAGATGAGGGATATCATCAGAAAAACACTTGTGTTCAGGTAAATCCTTAACATGTTAAATCTTTCGCATGTGATGGAGAAACTCTGTGTTTAAGAAGCATTTCATGGATTTCAACAAATAACTGAGATTTATGGCAGGTTATTTGTGAGACAATAGCGTGGGTCAAGTGTAATAGCTGTTCAGTCTTGTCTCTTTTTAAATAGCAGCACTGTTCAAAGGCTGCCAACTTCTGTATTCGTGGTATGTTGAGGCTGACAGAGCATATTCCATGCCCCTGTTTTGCCATGGCCTCAAGTAGCACAGCAAATATGGCCACATGAGCTCATATTTCAGTCATTAGCTGAAATAATAGCAGCCGCGGTGGAAAACAAGAGCAATTCCAGGTCTCCGCTGGGGCCTGAGAGAATGTGCTGCTGCGCCGCCGCCCGAGTATCTGAGTGAAGTCTGGGTATCACTGTGCAGATGGAAGCTGCCCTCCTGACACTGGCACACTGAATCCTAAGGCTGCACCAGATATTATTGTTTTGCACGACACCGGCGTCCCCCACAAGAGCCACAGCCCCCCAAACCAAAAGCCTCTCTGAGTCCCGCACGCAATACTTTCCTCTTTGGGCAGACCTCTGCAGCCACTGATGTTTTTCTAGTGACTTGACTGAGACCCAGCCGACATAGCACGAGGGGGGTGTGATGGTGGGTTTGGGGATGTTGAGGAAAAAGCTGCCTCAAGGCCCTGGAAGACATCCAGGAAGTTCTTAGTTTCATTTTACATCAGTGTTGTGGTCAGTCATCAAGGATGGTTAGCATTCACACTGATTATACAATTTGTTTATTTACCGCATTCAAATATTTTTGCCGTCATACTCTTTACTTTTTAAGCATGAAGTTGCATAACACAAAATGCTAACTGCAGTATAACATTACAGCCATGCTAGTGGCTCTGTGAGGCTGTACTTAGGCACAGCGGTGCATTGTGCTATATGCTAAGAATAGCGTTGCAACATCCTCCCACTGACAATGCTAACATGCTGATGTTTAGCACGCATAATGTCCACAGAGCTCGAAATATTAGTTTAGCAAGTTAGCATGCTATCACTTGCTAATTAGCTTTAAACATATAGTCACTCTTGCAGGTAATTGGTCATAAATTGGTGAATAGGTGTTGATAAATGAACATTTCAGATGAAAAGTTAAGAGAATTCAAAGTGGATTCATCCCGAGGGGAGCATGAACGTCACAGCAATTCATCCAATAGCTCACACAAAACCACAAATTTCAACCGCATGGTGGCGCTAGATGAAAGGTCAGGGGCTCAACAAAGTCATTACGATTCATCTTCTGGGAACCATGAATGTCTGTACAAAATTTCATGACAATCCTTTCAGTAGTTGTTGAAATATTTCAGTCTGGAGTCTTCAGTGGTGGACCAACCGACGGCCTTTATGCCACTAGCATTGCAACAAACTCTAAAGTACTGAAGGAGCACAACCCTTAACCAAAGCCGAACAATTCTCTCACTTTCTGTTGTAGCCAAAGGTATGTGAACTTCTTTTTGAGTTTGTGTGACCTCGCAAACAGTCAAGTTACAATAACGTTACAGTCACGGCTGAAAGTCGATAATCATCTAATGGCAGAAATCCCAGATCCAGGATCAACACCAACATCTCATCAGTTGCGGTTTGCCCAAAGCTGAACTCCTCATGCCAGTTAACCCTCAGTATCCATCCTGTTGTGCTCCACCTCTTCCGTTCTTTCCTTTCCATCCACAAACCCACCAAAGAAGCTACAACCCCTCCTGCGAGAGAAGTTGTGGAAATTCAAATGTTGCATTCATAATATTGGACAGACTCACAAAATGAAAGCATTTCTTTCACATCTGTCACAAAAAGAGGTCAGATGTACTCGCTTGAATCATCTCTGGTTAGGGTTTGGGTAAAGGTTTTGAATATTTGCATCTTCACTCATCGTCACTGATGCCAAACACCATGAATTACAGCTTTGTTTTGGTAAACCTTTCAAGCTCACTCCTTCTCCTCTCTCCATCACTCATCACTTCCTTGAACTGTCTTCATTGCCATTTAAAACATGTGCTTTGAAAGTAAATATTTATGGTGGGCTCAAAAAAGGCCTCGATTCCTTGAATGGGATTTCCTTTTCAGCCAAACAGCTAGTGTCAGTCTAGGGATGGCAATGTTGATCGGTCGGTCCGCCAGGTTGGTCCAGACTAAATATTTCCAAAATATTCCAACAGCTATGCATTGTCACGAGGATGATTTTCGGCTCCAAGACAATGAATCCTACTGACTTAGGTGATCGCCTGACTTTTCCTCCAGTGCAAGAGGTTGATATTTGTGGTTTTTAGTGAAATCAATCAAATCAAACTGATTGCCATGAAATTTGGTACAAACATTCATAGTGCAAGGAGGATTAATCCCTCTGATGATCCTGAGACAACTAGCGCCACCAGCAGGTCAAAGTTTTCAGTCATCCAGTGAAATATCTCAACGTCCACTAGATGAACAGGCATAAAATTTTGTACCGATACTAGTCTTTGCCAGATGACTTGTATTCTGCTGATTTTGTTGATGCCCTGACTTTTCCATTAGGGCCACTGTAAGATTGATAGTAAAATTTCTCAACAACTATTGACTGGATTTATAGATTTTGGTTCAATAGATAACTTTCCCATTGAGAGGAACTGCAATAACTTTGGTAATCTCCTGTGCAACACTGACATGTTCCCCTGTAGTTTGGTTTATGACCAAATCCCGGCAACACTAACGACATTCCAGTCAGCCTCAGAGGCACTCTCTGATTTGTTCTAATTAGCAAATGCTAGCAATGCTTACATGCTAAAATGAAAAAGTGAACATGGCAGAGATCATGCCTGCTAAACATCAGCAAGTCAGCATTGTCACTGATTACATGTGTAACCTGGTTACTTCAGTGCATGCAAACACACATATTGTGAGCCTGCTAGCATGCTGATTAGCATTTAGCTCAATTCAAAGTTACAATTAGTGGAGTGGAATAATGTCTTCGAGTGTTTTGAAAAAGTATTGCTCAAATAAATAAATCTTTTTAATATGGATACTATATTGCTTTGTCGTCAAATTAAACTTAATAGAGATTTAAATGGCGGTAAGATTAGTCATCAAGAGCTCTTAAAACCCTGAGACCTCCCCTCAATGTGTGTTACCGGCTGCAGCCCTCGCTCTCAGCCCGTGTGACAGCCGTTTCCCCTCCCTGTGTGTCTCTAAGCCATTATCTCCCAGTGTGTTTGAAGAGAGCAGACCGGTGCTCTTCCCAAAGCCCCAGATGAAAGGTTTTGGCCTGGGGCCCCAAATACCAGCAGCCCCTGTGAACTGCTGGGTGACTGTGGCGTTGGAGGGGTGTAATTTCTGCAAGGCAGCAGCATTCAGGCCCAGAGAGGTGAGCCGAGTCGGGACCAGAGAGGCGACATGAAAGAGGACGAGATGACTGTGTGTTCATGTCTGTGAGGTTTGACTGCAGAGCCAAGCAGTTGATCGTTTCAGTATGTGCCGTCACACGCTGTCATTAGCAGTGACTCCTCATAGAAAGGATAGTCAGTCACAAAAGGTGTGTGTGCATGTGTGAGAGAGAGTGTGTTTTACTGTGACTGAAATGATTAGAGAGGAAGACTTCAATAAAAGACCAACAGGAGAGTGAAATGCAGGGCTCAGGGTGACAGTTTGCAGCTTGATTAAAAGATAGAGGGTAAAATGAGCTGTAATGACAAGCAAACACTACAATTTCCCACCTTTTCCTCACCCACTGATGTAAGTTTAGCATCGACTAAACATGCAAAAAGGAGTAAAGTTATGATCATCACTATATAAAACCCCTCATCACCTGTAGAATCAACAGTTTCGAGCATTTTTTGAGCAGAAATAACATAGGATTTCCCCTGCTTTAGAAGACGTCCCCTGAGATGTTGTCTGTGTTGGTACCTGATATCTGAAATAGCGGTTGTTTTCCAGGAGCGGATCCTTCCTGCGGTGCCTCCAGTTTCCTGCCTCCTCTGGCCCGACGCCTTTGGTCCATCCCTGGCCAGCTGTCATACCAGGAAACCAAATGCAGAGAAGCCTGATGGAGGTGCAGTCAGCCGGATTAAATTCCTCATATTTTCCAAGACAACTCTGGGAGATATTATGCAATGTCTTGGTTCTGATAACAGACTCGGAAAATAAAGAGACTTCTGGGAAAGCTGTGTAAAAGAACCGGGGGGTCCATTTTCACATTTTTTTATCGGTATGATTTCCTTTCAGCAATCAATCAAGATAATTTTCACTGCCCACAGTCTAGATTCCACACATATTTAAACATCTGATACAGGAGCAGAATGTTTTTTCATTGTATTTGAGATGTAATAAAAATTATTTTTATTTTAAAAAAGTTGATATGTAAAATAATGGCTGATTAATCCCCTAAGACATTTTGTTTCCCTCAGCAAAAAAATAATACAGCAAGTGCCTTCAATAATGAGCATCCAGTGATTTTATCTTGATGCTTATTGTAAAAATACTATTGACAATTTTCAAATGACAACTCAACAACTCACTTTACTGAAATATGCCAGCAAATGTAGCTGAAAGCTTCTGAGCAAGTAAAATCGACCTTGTATTAGTTTTTTTATTATTTTTGGCCAAGAATAAATGTTTAAGTCCTTATTTTAGGAAGTCTTTTCAACAAGGATTAATTTTTCAACTAGCCAAATAATAATTGGCACATGGCGGGAACCATTAAAAATGTAATTAGTGGAATATAAAGAAGCAGCATATAGAAACAAAGCAATCATCCCTCCACTGAATACTGAGTCCTTCTTAAGCTGCGCAGAGAAAGAACAATAATGGGAAGAAAAGACGGAGATTTGGAGGGGACACAGAGGAGAAAGCTGTCATTATTAGGTCCTCAACACTTTAACTGCCAGCAACTCCAGAGGGAAAAACAGCTGGTCTGCTGGGGAGGGCGAGTGGTAACTCGATGAGATCATCTGACAACTGTTGTCTTATGGTAATTAGCCGGCATTCACTAATAGAGTGTAAAAAGTGACTTAATCTGCTGGTACAACAGCTTTTTTCCTCAAATATTACTGCTGTGCTGAAACACTGCAAACAATGATTCAAGAACTTTACAAAGCGGTTCCTCCATAATTTAACCGTCACAGTGTCACAGCATGGATGTGTTTCTTATGGCTGTGTGGTTCAAACCTTAGAGGGATTTCACCACTTTAGTGTGACCTTCAGAGGCTGTAATGAGCCTGAGAAGGAGGCTCCGCGGGTGGAGATACCTTTGGAAGATTGTATGGTGGTATAAAGAGAGATTAGGCCCCTGGGGTGTTTAAATGCTAAACAGGCAAAACGACCCTCAGTGGTTTTGGTCTTTGATCTTCCACCTTTTTAAATGGAAAACAGCCCCAATTAATTCACCATATGATTAATAACAGAACCTAAATATTCCATCCAGTGATACAACTAGAGGTGCAGACTATTGCTGCGCCATTCAAGCCATTTAGAGTCCAACAAAAATATCATTTTTTTCATTCCTTATTTATTCTTCATTTTAAGATACAAAGGCCAAACATAAAAGGAATCCTCTTAGAAACACAATACTGGAATAAAAAAAACAACAACTTCAAATCCAGTTTAAATTCTATGAGGTCAACTGTCAGTATAGCAAGAAATGAACTCATATAATACCAAAAAACACATCAATGTTATCAATTACTTTGATCAATCATAGAAAACCTGAACAGCGGGGAAAAAAGATATCTACAACACTTTGAATGTTGATGAACACCTAGAAAAAAAAATGAAGCTATGTCACCAATGATTTCAATCGGTTGAACCTAAACAGAGTAACACGAGTCAATAAAATGCATGCAGACGTGGATAAGGGTGACCGCTCATGGAATCGTCTGCAACAATAATAAATATTGTACAGTGTTTGACACCAACATCTATCCTCGACCTCTCAGTGGCACTGCTATCCCCTCATGCATTTTTTAAGGATCTTGAATTAATATTCATTGTTATCAAAACTAACACAGTATAATATTGCACAAGCCCATAATTCATAATTCATGGGGTGGAAAGGTTTAGAATACTGTGACGGGGGCAGCAGAAGCAGATGATATGGCGGGTCGTGTCACATGTCCAGTGAAACCGTAAAAATCAGGTTTAATTTGGTTTCTCTCTTACAGTCTTATCAGCGGGGCCTCAGCTTTCAACTGGGGGCATAATGTTGGACCCAAAAATAGATGGTCTGCAGCAAACATTAACATTCACTAATACGGACAGATGCACTGTACACACGCATGTCGCATATTAATACTGAACAACCGACTTTCAAAGCTCAGTTTAATCCAACAAAGAAACTGAACTGCGAGTATATTTCTTTTTTTTTTTTTGTAGTAATGAACATGTTTACTGTTTGTTCTTCAACGCACAATTCTGTTTTTTTTCTTTTTGGTTTTTGGATATTTCAAATGTCAAAACACAAACATCAAAGTGCCATAGAAAAAAAGTGGAGCTGTGTGAACACAGCTAGAAACACAGCCGAGTGAGTGAATTAGTAGCGTGTCAGGAGCGTTTACTGTACGTTATGAGCAGATCTGCTTTGACCTGAGACGATCACATCCATCAGAAATTTGCAGCCGCTACGCTATTGTTAATCTCTCAGTTTATGATACTAACCAATTAGTAGCACAATTATTGGGTTGTTATTGATTTAATACTGCCAGTGTAGTCATTCCAAGAATCATGTGAGCAATGAAAAAAAAAAAAAATCTATTTGAAGTGTCCAGACCTGAAGTGCGTCTGAGAATCAGACAGCGAGAAAAATCTCAACACTCGCCAGAATCATTCCACTCCAAAAAAGTCAAGACTAATGAACTATAAACGGACCATAAACTTATTTTTTTAACTAAACCTCGTTATGAAATGTAATACACGTCTGCTGTAGCAGCCAATGACATCTGAATAATGGAACAACAGCGTCACATGCAAGCGAAGATGTGAAATCAGTTTCTAAATGAGAAATCTATGACCTCAAAACACGAGTTCTCCTTCCTTGTTTTTGGCTGAACGTGTCTCAGTTAACGGCTATCAATCATTTTCTCGGGAGCAATAAGGTGTCTCCTCTCTTTCACTTGACAGTGACCTCGAACTCTTTTGTCCTGTGTGTCTAACATCCTGTCTATGAGATCACATCTGTTTGGCTGTAATTCTTCATTGATGGATTATGTCCCACAATCACAGAGCTCTAATGTGCTCGATTAATGCTTCATTCTGTGTGCCTGCCTCAGTGCACTGTATGATATATCTTTAAAAACCGACAGAAACAAATATCTAAGAGGGCGTTGGCACAAGATTAGTTGATGACTCTACCCTGATTCGGCCTGAGGCCTCTAAATGAGGTTGTGGCATCAAACAGAAATAGATGGAGTCTGAATATGCTCTCATATGCATGTTCAGTTACAAAATGAGGATTTGTATACTGTGAATATTGGGATGTTTGCTCTTCTGTTATTGGCTGCTACTATATTACTATATTTACACCTTGGATGTTCAGTTCAAACACATGTACTGTAGGAAACATGAACTAAAGATTTTACTTTCAAACCACTGCAGGGAGATATCAGGAACACTGACGGGCACACAGTGGGACACCTTCAAATCTCTTCTTTTTTCTTAAAAAAGACAAAAACATGGCAAATTTGCTCGTAAATTGGTTTTAAACTTGCTATCTTTTTCCACTAAACAGCAACAAGCATGTTTCCTATCAGATTTAAAGACAAAGGTTACTTGCCAATATAGTAATCAGATATTCTTACACGCAGATTCACTTCTGTTAAAGAAATGTAACCAACCATCAGTGTCAATATATCCTCTGAAGATAATATATATTCTGTGTGTCTTGTGTGGAGGTGAAGTGTTGGGTTATAGGACGTGTGCAAGCTGTTAAGTGGAGCTTATGTACATCACCAGCCGTGGGTCTTGGAGGTTCAATGTTCCAGGTAGAACTGATCTAGGATCAGAGTCTAGGCAGCACCAACTGATACAGCAGCAGTCCTGTTACCCCTGACCTCTGGCACAGGGATGCTGGGGAGTTACCACCTTTGATTTAGCTGGTAGGTGGAATAAAAATTGGACCCCAACTCTGCTCGGTAACGAAGAAGATATAAAGTTGTTTCCTGGAATGATCACAGATTTGGTTCAGGTGGAAAAGAGGAGTGATCAGTTCAGGAAATGAACAAAGAGGGGACACAGTGAGCTAAACTCAATCAGGGCCCTGGTAACAGTGGTTAAGGGTAACATGTCCCACCTGCAACCAGGCAGGGTCGGGGCGGTGGTGTGCTACTCTGGTGTTTGCTGCCCCCTAGGGCTGAGAGCAAGGCAGTGCAGGTGTGGCTCAGGAGGGAGAAGGGAGGCAGGGGAGAAGAGGAGGGCGGGGGGGAGGAGGTAGAGAAAGGAGCAGGAGAGGGGGGGCGGCTCCAGGGCGGCGCTACTCGTCACAGCCCAGAAGCTCGATTCGCAGGGTGATGCGCTCGTGCCACTCCCACGGCAGGATGCGGACATATCGTCCGTAGAACGGGGGCTCGAAGATGTTCTTTTTGTGAACGTTGTTGTCGCTGTTGCCTGGAAAGATCTGGACAGAGAATAGCAGCCAATCAAAACAACACAGATCATAGCTGCTGTAAGTCTCAACAATCCAGATAACAGAAGATTTTTTATGCTGCTTGTTTCCTTAACGAACAAAAGTATTTGTGTCTTTGGAGTTAAAGCCAGTTTTATTCAGTGGACAGCTTGTTTACTTTTCTTTGTCTTATATAATTACATTTTTTTAAACATTATTTTTCATGATTAAACCATGATAACATTAACCAAAGGCTAACAATGAGCAAACATATATAAAAACACTCTGTCACAATAAAAGAGGGATAAAAGCCAGTGAAGGCTTCAAATTTACTGAGGAAAAGCTGTGAAAAGCAGAAAACCAACAAGCTAACTGGACACAGACATCAGAAAAAAATCATTTAACATGAACAATGACAAATAGTAAACCTTATAAACTAACGCAAACAATATTCCATGACGTACAGACTCAGGTTAAAAACTGAACTTTTAACAATTATTTATGTTTCATCGATTAGGTCAGAGAAAACTATCAGCTCTACATCCTTGACATAATGACTTCATTTGGTTGTACTTGCTGCACATCTGTCAGGTGAATAGATTTTTGGATGCATTATGAATGAGTGCAGAAAAACTAATCAAACCCAGTGTGAACATAATTGGTTCCAGGCGTGTAGACGAATACGTCAGATAAATGCTTGGCTGTTACTCATTTTTTATAGTTTCCTTTAAGACCACACAAATACAGAACCCTCTGCAAAAACATGCATCCTTTACTTTTTTCACAAAATCCAAAACCACAAAGGCATTTTTTATTAGATACTAGATATCATTATTATTGAGTATATATTCTTTTATCTTATTAATTAATCAAATGTGTCTTTGTTTAATTGTCTCAATAATGTATCTCACATGGTCTCATAATAATGCTATTTTCTCTATTTGAAATTTCACATTCGGTTTAATTCCTGCTGTATTTTCGTTTTTTAATTTCCACAGGGATCAATTCAGCTTTTAAGTTTTCTTACTCAACGTTTAAGAGCATGTTGTCTGGCCACAGCTGGACTGACCTTGTCTGTCTTTGTGGTCTCGTCCTTCACGATGGTCCAGGACTGTCCATCATCACTGTGAGCCACTTTGAAGGATGTGACAAATTGGATGGAGCCAAAGTCTTTGGCCCCCTGTGTGATGATTCCTGTGATCTTTTTGGGAGACTCCAGGTCCACCTGACGACACAGAAACAGCATCGCTTAAGAAAATGCAGCAATAGGCAAACAAAAAAAAACAACATGCAGCTCTCCTACCTGCAGCCACTCAGATCGGTTGTTAGTGGCAGCGGTCCAGGCGTTGGTCTTGCCCTGTTTGTCCAGCCGGGCGTAGTAGGGGTGCCAGGTGAAGGCCTCGATGCCCCAGGTGCGGAAGGTGCTGGAGGCCGTGATCTGGCGGTTAGACACCAATCGGGACTTCATGCCCATCGGCTCTGAGCAACCTGAAGTGTTTGAATACACTGTGAAGGTGAGACCAGGCAGAGAGACGGAGGAAGAGACAGAAAAAAAGAGGAGTGGAAAGAGAGAGAAAGAAAGTATGATAGACAGGGGACGGACAGGAAGCGGCCCAGGCCAGCCAGTGATGCGAAGCAGCAAACACACACCCAGAGGTGGCAATGACGTGGAGGATGGGAGCAGCAGATGCAGCAACAGTGCATACAGGCGAACATGAAACCATGAATGTGCAGCTTTAGGCTGAGTGGAGCTCACATTGTGGGATCTAACAGTGGCTTCAACTATTTGCTTCTTAACATCTGTGGTTCAGGTTGATCATGCCCACATTATTAAGTTACACAGTGATCCTCCAGAAGCAGAATGTGAGTAGAAACAAAGTTGTGGGGCCCACTGTACAATCTACAAAGGCTGAAACAGACTTTTTGAAAGAGTGTGGGTTAGTGAAGCAGCTGGGCATGCAGGACAGATGAACAGAGGGTCAAAGATGGATGAAACATGTTTACAATTCAGCTGTACTGTCCAACATCATACAGCTGCTTATTAAACACCCTTGCTCATTTTCAGAACATCATTTTACACTTCAATTGACTGACTCAATGGTGTGGTGGAATCAACTGAGTTTAAAAAAACAGATCAGTAACCTTTGTCTTTACAAAATTTAATTATAAGTATTCTGCATTTAAGCAAATGTACTTTTAGAAGTGCAAATGTGTCTAAAAAAACTCATGCATGCTGGCTGTGATCTCATGCCAGAGTGACAGGTGAATGTCACAAAACAATATAGCAACTTTGGAAGCATGCACAAACTGGGAGGTATGACTTTTGGGAGAAGAACAGACACTAATCTGATTAATAAGACGACATCGAGAGAGATGAATAGTCAACAGTGGAAAGAGGCCAGCAAGTTCCAGAAAAACCACACTGGCTTTACATAAAAGGAACAGCAAGATGAACAGAAATGTGTCGCAATACAGAAGACTGAGAAGAACCAATTATTACATTTTCCTGCTGAGGTGACAATTTTAAATGATGAATATGACCAATTCATTCTCTGAATCGTTAGCATCAAATGTGCAGCATGCTTTCCAGCATCACTATGGTAAAATATGGTTTTGATAAATACACATCTGCGTTCAAAGTTACTAAGTATTGTAGTCCTCTGAGTAATATCCTTTGAAATATGATCATTCACTGAGTGTCGAGGGCTGAAAACAATTCGTGTGGAAACATAGGAGGTAAACATGTGTGTGTTGTATGCTTTCTGTGTGAGTTTACCATTGAGCTCACAGCCCACCAGCTCCATGCGCAGGGTGCAGGCCTTGCGACACACCACAGGTATAATGCGAATGTGCTGGGCAATGATTGGGGGGTCGAACAGGTTGGTCTTGGTACCATCGTTGTCCACGTTTCCAACAAACACCTACAAAGAAACGAGAAATCAGCAAACTGTGTCAAGTGTACTGTTAATTTGTTATTTGAACTGATGAGTGATATTGATGATTGATATTTAGCAGCAGTTCGTTAGTAAATTTATGTATTGTAAACATAGCAATTTGACTAAAACATGATGTAAAGCACAACGTAAAGAATTAATCTTTATTTAAATCAGACTTATGGACTACAGTGCACTGTTTTCTGAGCTGTATTTTGTCTCCTTACATGGTCCTTCCTCTCTCCTTCTGTTCTGTACAAGGTGTACGTCTTTCCATCCAGGCTGGAGGCCACCTTGAAGGCCTTGATAAACTCGGCAGTTCCCATGCGACTGGCACCCTGCGTCACGATGCCTGTGAAGCGCATCTTTCTTTGCATGTTGATCTAAAATTAAGGAAGTAAATTAAGTTTTTTTTTTCAGAAAGAACTTCTATCTGATAGTTCACCTTAAGAATCAAATGACATACAATGAAGGCAGGCAACATGAGGATGGCGAATAGTTTGCAAAATAACAAAAATATACAGATGCTGAACAAAAGCCTCTTCATGAGTGTAACTCTCTTCACCGTATCCAAAAAGCAAGTTTTATTATTCAGTCAGTATTTCTGGTAGCCTGGTAGATCTACAAAAAACAAACACATCTCAATATGCAAACATTTATCCATCTGTGCACTAGTACAGCTTCTGTCTACGTCAGTCTACACGTCTCACCTCTATCCATGGGTTCTTGTCATGTGCAGCAGCGCTCCAGGCGTTAACTAACCCCTTGTTGTGAAGGCGGCCAAGCTCAGGTCCCCAGCGCTGCAGCCCCAGCATGCTGTAACGGACCGATGAGGCTGAGATCTGGGACTCAGCGATGCCCCCTCCCTCCAGACCAAGCAGAGAAATACAGCCTGTAGGGGAGAAGTGGGGGGCAGACTTTGACGTCAGTGAAAGGTTTCCCACTGTGGCCCTGATGTAAATTCGGCTTATGATAACCTTCAGAGAGCTGACTAAAGCTTTGAATAGCTTAGTTCATTTTTCAGAAATTATCTAGATTTGTTGGCTACATTACATTTGCAATAACCTGAAATTCTGCTACTGTGTGTAAATTTAGACATTTTCACACTGTAGAGAAGAATATACAGAACATAGAGACTGGTCACATAGACATTCAGCCATAACTCTTGCATGTACTGTACCTTCACTGAGCTGTGTAAACTACACAGTCATTAAGGATGCAGAGCTTTGAATCAGCTTAACTGAATAAAGTATTGATTCCCCATTTGGCAGGGTCTCTTTCTGCTGCCTATTGATCATCCTAAAATGCAGCAGCTTGGCTGCCTTCCCAGTCCCATCAAAGTTAATGTCTTCCTTGAATAGTACTTCTTTCAATTAATGTTTCCATTAAACTGGCAATAATACATTACATGTCTATTCATTGTTTCTGTATGTGTATGTGTGCAGTTTGCTTACTTGAATAAATCTGAAACACACATTTTATATCCTGTACTTTGTTGTACTTTCAGGAGACTAAGGTGACAGTAATTGGTAACATGATGTATTTTTGAGCATTGACTGATCACACTTACGCAGCTGGCAATGTTTGCCCACATAAGGGGATGGGCAGTGGCATTTGAAATCTCCCTCCAGGTCCCTACAGGTGCCACCATTCTCGCACGGCTGGCCAGCACAGTCATTCACATCTACAGAGAGATAAACCACATTGTCATTTACTGTAGTCACACATAAACAGTTTACTGGTCAACTGTAATCAGCCAGTCTGGAAGCAGATCACAGTTAGTCAGAAGTGTGAGTGAAGATCACGTCATGCTTAAGAGAAGGGTTTGATATTTCTTCAGCTGCTTCACACTGAGGTTAGTTGAAGCCATGCCAACAGGACTGGAGGTGTAGCAGAGACAGTGCTAAAGAGAGGAGCTTGTATCTTGTCATTAGACAGTAAATGTAACCTTGGTCCAAAATATGTGGTATCAACGAACCAGCTGTACCAGGAGCTCATGTGGTCCGGGTGTGGAGTATATAATGGAAAAGTCCATCCGAGTATTGAGTCAAGTATCATTCAGGGCCATTTAAGTGCAATGTATGCTTAACTGCCTTGTAATCTTGTGTATTGCCTCTTGATGGCGCCCCTTCCAACACAATCTGTCCAGCTCGAGGTCTGTGTTACATGAACAGGGGAGAGGAAAACGAATCAGCAGAATGAAACAGGAGTCAACTCAAACTCCTTTTCATCTCTCACCCACATAACTGTCAGTGTGACTAAACCAGCTTTGAACACGCTCTGTATTGACCACATGCGCGAAGAGTAAGGCACAAATTAAGCTGGTTGTATAGATGACTGCAAACCAAAAGGGGGATTTCACTGAGTCTCTTGGTGCTTTAATTCTCAGTGGTTGTTATTATGGAAGAAAATGCACGCAAACAACCACAGCACACCGATGTTTTGTTTCTATCCAACAAACACACACGGCAGCATCTCCCTACCCACATGCTCTCTCCATAAATAGCTCCGTGTCCAAACATTCATTTTCACACAGTCACAGGAGGAATACAGTTATTGTGAAATATGCATCCACAAACTCCGGATAACGAGGTCCACAGTCATGTCACTTCTGGCTCTGGGAGTTTATTGAAAATCACATAAAATAGACTATTTCTAGCAGCAGCTGCAGCTGAAAAATTTAATCATTAAGCTCTCTACACTATGTAAATAAGCTCTGATCATATCAATGTCTAACAACAAGTCAATAAGTAGCAGCTACCTCTGTATCTGGATCTGTTGATATATTTTTTAAGGGTACAGACAATTTGACATTTTAAAGTATTCTAAATCCAGATATTAATAGTAAAATAAAAACACTGTTACAGATGGTATAGTACCTATTTGGTTATGTCAGTTTTGGATACACACAGTTAAGTTGTGCCATCAACTAGAAAAGATCAAAGGTCAAAGGTTACTCTTGTATACATGATTTCTTTAAGTTTCATTAACAACAGGTAGCTATTTCATTAAGATGGATGAAAAGATCAGTTATTTGCTGCATGGGGCACAAATATAAGCACATAAGTAAGTAATAAGCATTCCTATCTTCAGATATTAAGAAGCTGACTAGACAAAATGCTGACATGCTCCATTTGTCAGGGAATCAACAACCAATCATGTGTTCCTCCCCTTGTGACAGACAGACCAAGATCTCTCTGTCATGTCAGAGAAGACACACCGAACAACCCAGAGGCCTAGATCAGTAATTGATGACAGATTGACTGAAACTCTGGGCCTGACCTGCATCAGCTGGTGGCTCTCTCTCCAGTAAGAGGATTGGGCACCAGGAGGACTATACAACCTGGTCTGCTCCGGGGTCTAATCCTTTTACGCGGCAACCAGAGGGGGGGCAGCTGAAGGAGGAGACTTGAAGGTTTGTTTATTACTGGGGCTACGTATGCCTGAAATGTACACAGTCATGGTGCTCAGATTAACTGTAACCATGAAATACTTATAGAGATGCTTCAGGGAGAGAATGTTGTAAAATGTCAACCAAGACAAACAATCTAATCAGCTGTTCTGTACTAAGCAGTATCTGCTATCAGCACACTGTTTGTACAGACAGATAGATTTTAGGGGGGGGGGGCATGTGCGAGACACACCACCACTCCATGGCCTGTATCCAACAAACCCTGTAGCTTAGAACGGAAACAGCACACTACCACAATATTTAGAGTGTCAATATCTGTCCCAGCATGAAGCGAAAACCAATATTCATCTCATGCGGCTTGTTTGAAATCTGACCCGAATCAATGCAACGCCAAGGTCAGCTGGCAGTGCACGTGGTGATCAGCAAAGCCGTCTACGTCCAGGATCTGTGCTGCACCCAGCAGGACTTGGGCCTAAAAAAACTGTATGAGCCTATATGCGACGGCTCAAACCTGCTTTTGCGTTGCTGTGCAAGAAGAGTGGATGGTGTTAGATGATACATTCTCCAGACCTCACAGTGTGAGGCCTCAGCCCACAAGGTACTCAAACTGAGTCCTGAAATTAAACCATCTGTGATGTTTACACACTTCTCTGTTAAGCCAAAGAGCAGCAACTATGTGAGGAGTGAAACTAAGAAAAGTTATTCTTTTACCCCCAAAAACATGATGTCCAAAACTGTATAAAAGTACTCAATGTATGGTGTAATTGTGATGAACATCAACTTTCCACATTTTAGACAAAACATTTGCAATGAGACTGTTGCAGAGAGGAAAGGTTAGTCTTTTCTTCCAACAAACGATAACATGAAATAAGAAAATTACATATTTTTAATCATTCCTTTCATAGTTGCCATGGTAGTTGCCATGGGGGGTGTCTACCATGGTGACCAGATAAAACCACAATGGCAATGTCAAATAGAAAAGGCTGAAAGGTTTCCAGATGTGTAATTTGCTGTGCACAGCGTGGACTGGCTACAGTACACCAGGGAGTGCCAGCAGCTCCCAGAATAGCTTTGAATCTGCCAGGGAGTCAGTCTCTGCTGGAAGGATGCAGAGCTCTGAGATGAAACTTCCGATGTCATGACGTGTATTTACAGAGCGTATTATTTAAAGCTGCGTTTCTGAGCACTAACTCTGAATAGATCAAGGGACGGTGACATCAGATCCCATGCACTGGTAAATGACAGCTGTGGTTTCTAAAACTGCCATGTCTGCAGCATTTTAAATGTCTATGTTATTCTATTTCTGCAGCTTGAACTGCACATTTACTATTACTGTAAGTACCACTCACTTTAACTCAGAATGTATATTTGCTACAGTAACGCGTATGATAGATTTTCTTTTTCTTTCTAACAAATATACAGAGGGAACCTCAAGAACATCTATGTCAGTTTGATGACACTTTATTTCTCTGACTGTGTCATGACTTCATGTCCTTGTGGCTTAAATTACAGAAAGGGAAGTTGGAAGTTCTGCACAATGGATTCCCCATGCTGAACATCTACAGTTTACCACATTGCGGTAACGTAAATACATAAATATAGTTGTTATAGTTTCTGAAGAATCTCAAGCAATGCACGCAACCCAAAAACTGCTGAGTTACAGATGTGAATATGCAGTGCTTAAATCTATGAGTAAATACCAGAATGTTGATGAAAAAAAGCATATTTTGAATAAAAATATGTATTAATATTTCTTTACATATTTACTGTGATATATATACTGTGTATATATATATGTGTGTGTGCGTGTGTAAATACACACGCACACACACACACACACATATATATATATATATATATATATAAAAATAGAAAGGATTCTTTCTAATTTAAACCAACTTGACAGCAAGGCTCAATAATTGGCTGTTTATCACCAGTTTCCACGCTGCAGAGTTCTGTCATGTCAGCTGTACTGATTTCATATTTGTAAGAGCATCTTCTGTGGTTAATTTAATCACAGCCCTCACAAATCTGTTGCTGTTTTCATGATGATGTTTACTCAAAACACCTCATAGCTGCTTCTTTTCCTTAAAATCATGCTGTGTTCCCAGGTAAGCAGCTCTGGGGACCTAACAGGACAATCTCGCTTGTTTAATGCAGACACTAGTAAACCAGGAAATACATGCCAGGCTTACACAGATCCATGACGGCACCACGACACACGCAAACATGCATATATATATATAAATTATACATAGATGCACCCTGTACTGCACAGGGGGCATAGAGCCCAGTCTGCCCACGCCACCACATCCTGGGTGGAGCTGAAAATTCTCCCAAAACAACTGCAAAAGCTGCACACGCATACACACCCCCTTTGGCGACTTCCAAGAAGCAAATAACCACCTTAATCTGTTAGGAAAATCTGGGATTTAGAGACTGTAAGGAAGAAAAACATTCCTTCCCTCACTGTTTCCGTCCATCTGCTTTGGCCCAAAGTGAAGTGAACAGCTAGACGTCGCTCTCTTTCTCTGCATCTCCATACTTGAGCTCCCCCACACACACACGCAAACACACACGCATACACACTCCTTAACTGCAAACCATAAAGGCTTTTAGGCCAATTTGACAGGACAGTCAGAAGTGCCGCAGTCAGACCTGAGTAGTGAGTGTGACATTGTCAGGAGGGCAGACTTAATTCACCGTTCCGCCTCCACGTTCACTTTTCCGCCCGGCAACAGTAACAGCGCTGACGTTGCGAGCGCTCAGCGTGGACCGCCACTTTCTGTTGGCTAGGCTGGCACGAGGGATGAACCGTGTGTGTATGTGTATGCTAAACAGTCTGTATATGAGATCATGAGCTGTGTGTGGTTTTTCATGTGGGATGAGCAGCGCACACGTGATTAAGCTTTTCCTGTAAAGATTTTCTTGCTCTCTTGATCTGTTTCTCAGAGGAATTTTAGTCCTTGAAGGAAATTTATTCAGCAATGAAGTAAATTATAACTATACTTTGATTAAAAAAAACTCGTTTTTGACTTCTTTCCCATAACTGACAGTAGGCCTCAAAGGAAAGGATGGTGTGGTTTCCTACCCTCCATTAACTCGTAACCTTCCACTTCTTTACTGTTGCATTCTATTTATAGTTTTCTAGATGCAGTGTTTGTGTGAGATACACTGCATCTTCATACTCTTCTACCTCTGGCTCCAGTTTTCCAACACCTTCTTATCAGGCTCTGCGTTTGGCTGTTTTCTGATTAAAAACCAGTTCATCCTCCAATCACGTACTCCCATGCACCCTCATAGCTGACCAGTGAAAAGACTGTGGTGACATTTATGAACTTTTTTTTAAATCAATTTCTGCACCAAAATGCATTTCTCAATGTGCATTTTCTTGTATGAAGTGAGTGTGAGGATTCTGGTTAAATGTTTAACTCCACTACACCTCCCCGGGCTCACCACAGTCACTGGCTCTTCTACAGCCCGTCTCCTTCTCTGTTTCACACAAACCAAAGAAGTCGGCTGCCATGAGCCTCGCTACTTGCACACACACACACACACACACACACACACACACACACACACACACACACACACACACACACACACACACACACACACGTACAAATTAGAGAGCACTTAAACTGTCACAACACAGTCATCAGTAGCTGTGAATGGAGGGGCACCTCCCTGACCCAGCAGTCCTCAGGGGGGTTCTCATAAACCAGCATGGTCAAATAAATTCCCCTCATCATTATCCTTGAGGCATTATCTAATTAGTGTAAATGCCTTCTACACAGAGGGCTTTTATTCTGACAGCTAAGCTAAAAGTACCAGCCAAAGAACTTGTGAATGTATGGATTTTGATGAGCTGTGATTTGTGGTTCTTAGCCGTAAAACACAAACAGCAAACGCTTGACTGTATTTTTTAAAAGTCAAATGAGAATGTTTGAAGCATAAATATGGGTTGAAGAATTCTAAATTAAAATAGATGGTAACTTGGAAATAACTTAAGTGTCTCAGAAGGCATAGTGCATGCATAGCTTCACTGAGGTTTGAGGCATGAGGGAACTGAACAACAAATCTTTTCGTATGAAAGGACATCTTCCTGTCAGGGTGGGAGAACTGATTAAAGGCGGTGTGTCCAATGCTGAGATAAACTCACTGGTGGTTTTGCTACTAGCCTTAACTCTGAAACAAGTAGAGATAGAGCTGAACTCAGCAATCCTCTATCTGTGAGAGTGTGTATGTATGTGCATATTGTTTGTGTGTGTATATGTGCTGTTGAATTCCTCAGCCTACGCATGCAGCCAAGAGAACAGAGAGCACCTGGATCCAAGTAGGAAAAGAGACCATAGTGCAAAAACAGAAACACACAGACAGATTTCTCTGCCATTTCCACTGTTACCTTTTTGAGAACTTAAATCTGCCCCTTGGACACCTAGGGTAAAAAGGCATACATGATCAAACACAAAATACAGATTATTAAGGAGTCTTAGAGTCTTTTCCTTAAAGTCCCACTTGATTCCTGCTAAATTACTTCTTTGTGCACTCTTGGCCACTGTTATTCTGCTGCCTTCTCGCGCAAACAGTAGCCATCTGTGTCTGTGTGCAGGGCTGGAGGCAGTTGGAGGAGCGCAGCACATGTTCCCACCGTTGCTTCCCTCTCTTAGACTGACCCTGATTGAACCAACCTGGTCTGAGTGACGTGTGAATGAAGCTCCCATAAGGACGACAGCTGTCTGTCGGGTGGCCAGCACACACAGCAGCTGTCTGCATGTTAGTGTGTCAGGTTAGGCAGATAAACAAGGACCTCATTAGACTTGCCTAACAGTTGTATAGAAATGTATATCTGCAGTCTTTAAAAAAAAGGATACAAGCAGCAACAGTGAGACTCCTAATTTAGTGTGCTGCCGTAGGTGAAAGCAGTGAGGATGTAGAGAAGCATTTTTCATGAAATGATCAAGACTAATAATTGTGATTAGCAATTGTGTTTTCAATACCTCATCAGACAATCTTAATTACAATTTTAGTAAAAATAAAACAGCGAGATGGCACCTAAGATATGCCCACTGATCTCGACATTTTGCAGTGTTGTTATGAGATTCTTTCAGTGCCCACTGATAGGGAGCCTTTCCATGCATGCCTGACAATAAAACAAATTTCCAAGGGTCATGATACATAATTGTATGATAAATATCCAAATATGAGTAAAACCGATCGTGAATTGTGTCAGAACTAAACTATTACCCCTGATCTCACACTTTTAACACAACTCTACAGGAAACACTAATAGTTATTGAAGAGCTATTGATCCTGATAAAGCTATTGAAGAGGGAGCACAGACTTACTGTTTTGGCAGTGGACTCCGTCAAAGCCTGGCTGGCACTTGCAGACGTATTCGCTGAAGACGTCGCCTCTGCGGGATTGACCGGTCACTTCGCAGATGGCATCATTCTTGCACGGGTTGGGGTTGCAGGGACCTTTTGGACGAGAAGAAAAACATATTAGAGGAAGAACAGGAGGGCCATGTTTAACACAGACTGAGAAGTATAAGTTTGCTTCAGGAATTGGATTAGGGTGAACAATATATATCCACATAAATTTTACAAAATGCAATTAATCTTTAAGGTCAGCATTTGGTTAAATTTTGTCAATCTGCTCTCATTTAAAATTACTCATTATTGTGCTTTAGAGCTGCAACAAGTCTAAGTACCAATAGGTGTTCTGTCTATATGTCTCATCTCACCAGCAAACTTGAAAAAAAAAAAAACTTCAGATCTGACACCCATTTCAACCTCAGAAGCATGGCTTACCAGTCTCAGTCTCATTGCAGGTTTCTCCAGTGAAGCCATCAGGGCAGATACAGATGAAGGGAGCTCCTGCCCCAGTCACACATGTTCCGCCATTACTGCACACGTTTACCTCACAGTAATCACCTGGATTGGGGGGGGGGGCACACAACAATAAACACGATAAGCAACTTTTTTCTCTCTTACGATAAAGACAAAATTCACTAGATTTGCTTGTTTTATTAAAAACTGCAGTGTGTAAAACGAAATACCAGAAACGAGAAACACTGTAAAATAAGGGCATATAATAAAAGTGGTTGTGAATCCAGTTTGATCCAGCTGTGGTTTGAACGCTTCATTTCACATTCATGAATGTCTGACAGCTCAGCATTTCCTGTCGAACATCTGATATTCCCAGGCTCATATTTCAGGACAGGAAGAGGAGGATAAGATACTTGGCAGCTGTGATTTGTGAGTAGTTTTGGCATTGCGCATGTTTATACTGCATTTAGAACATTTTGTTCCTTGTGCAGTTTTCAAGCATTAAAAAAAGTTGGTTTAAGTCTACTGGTTTAAGTTTTAAATAAGAAAGAGTAAAACATGTTTTAAGAGAGTACAATCATGTTTCCTCCCATTATCAAGTTTTTTTTTCACTGCATTCCCTTGTTGTGCTGCTGAGTAAAGAGTAAACAGCCTGCTGCTGGTCGGATGTGATGGTCTGAACAGCTGAGTAAGCCGTCACTACACTGTAAACACAACACAAACACTGGATGCTTCCACCAGCATCACTGCTGCCTGGCCTGAACCTGACAATCTGGCAGCTCTCTGGGCACGAGGGAAATCATGTCAGCTCGCAGTGGGTGGGAAAAAAAGGAGGCATGTAGCGGTTTTCAAACGCATAAAGACTGAATGAGCTGTGATTTACAGTCACAGAGAGTTTTATTCTAAAAGGAAACTATGACCGCACTGCTTATAAAATCATGAATGACAACAATTTAAAATTAAGATACATGAGTGAGGTAGCACAGTTCCTGACAAAATGGATTTTAGTATCTAGTATGCAACATGTTGAACAATAAACCAGTAATTACATTTTTCTGAATATAGACACAGTACATAGCATTTTGGAAGTAAACTTTTCAATTATACCCTGTTTTGACACTTTGAATAATGAGGAAGTAAATAATTTGGAGTCTTTTAACACCCATGAAGACAGGGAGGACATTTCCAAGTCAAGACTTATCATTTGGATAATTGTTTAGGAAATTGAGGTTGGACGCCAAGTGTGAAATTGATGGTTGCAGTACCACAGTGTCTGCCATACAGGCTAAAAAGGATCTCTGACCCCGTTTTTTTAGAGTTTTGGCAGCATACCTCCTCCCACCTCAAATAAAGCAGACTCATGGGAGTAGATAAATATTTTTTTAGACTTCTATAGTAAAGGAAAGTGGCGTTTTAGTCCTGCAGAGGGTGTAATTCATAGAGGCCACAAGGCCACGGCTGAAAATGGCATTTCGAAGAGACTTCTGACTTCCTGTGTATCGCTGTGTCCTCTCAATCTTTCTAACCCCACACTGCTGTACAAGATCTGGACTCCATTTAGTATCCATTAGCAATTGAGGAGATAGATAGATTTGCATTCTCTTCACTTAGAGAGAAGGCAGAATGAGAAAGAAAGAGATCAATTCTGCCAGCATCCTGTTTGGCTGTTTATCCCCTGAACTGCACTTTCCATGGATGTCCAGTCTTATCAGTGCTTTATCCAGTGTCATGGCCTTCAAGTGCTTGCACATCTCATGAGACTTTTAGGCAACAGGCTAGGCTGGCACCACCAACACAGCCTTATCCAAAAGTTACTGTTTATTTATCTTTGGGAAGGAACACAACCTCCCTTCCTACATTGGCAGGCGGCTCCCTTCAGGAAACCCTCTCAGTGATGAGAAATAACGATGAATAAATGACCTTCCAAGGATAGTTTTATGGAACAATCTGGCTGATGAATTTAAATAAAATCCCAAGATAAGAAAGACAGCCAACTTCATTTAACTGTCTCTGTAAACGTAATTTGTGGTCTGTCCCAGCTGAGGGGTAATTTAGTGTGAAGCTTGCCTGGGTTCATTGAGGAAATGAAATTTGTGATGTATTAGTCAAGGTGGTCAGCCAAGAGACAGTGGTCAACCACCAGAGCCTCCTTAAAAATCCCAGAAACTGCCACTTTCTGTAAAAATGACATGAATATAAAATTACACAGGAATGAAGAAACAAGTGTTTTTGTCCCCTATTCAAAACTATACATATAAAGAACATATGCAGTTACGTTTTAAGTGGTTTCCACCCCACATCAACTGTAACCTCTACTGCTGTTTCACAGGAAACCAGAGACTTCCCAATTATCTTCATGAGCATAAGATATATATGTTGCTGTAGTTTCACTTCAGTTTATTGAGAAATCCCTGCTGCATTTTGCTCATGTTAAAAAAAATGATATATTTCCACAGTACCTCTGCGTGATATCTAGCCTTGCAGAGAATTTTGGTTTTATGTACATAGGTTATGAAATGTTTGTCTTCTCTCCACCCCAGTACAGTGCAGGTGAATGAAACTTAATTTGTGGTTCTCAATGCATTGAAAAAATCACATTACTAAAAATCAGCAGTGACATCTCTTTCTAGAGTCTTACGCTGTTGCTCAGGTTTTATTGGAAATATTCAAGACAGGGTGGCCATAAAAACTGTTATGAACAGAAACAGAAATGCATCTGTTGAAGATTTTGATGCCACCTTTACATGCTGTGAGCACCACAAACAAAAATCCATTCATCTGCGTCGTGTTCTGGTGACAGCAGAATTCTCATGAATATTGTTGCTGAAGCAGTGACTCCTACATTTTTTATTACAAGAAGCACAATTAAAACAAGGCTGAGCATGTTAATGTTGTCTTGATTTTTCAGTTAATGTGGGCGTGGACCTGTAAACATAGGCTGAATCCCAAAACCAGTTGTTTACATTACAAAAAAACACAGATAGTCTCTCTGATACAGTGTGATATACTAAAGATATGAATCATCTGAGGGTACTGCCACATACATCTATTTTGCAGCATTAAATATTGCAGCAAAAACACATTTGTACATTTGTAAAATTTACACCAGTGCATAAACTACCCAACATGGTGCCCCACTTTGTCCTCATCACAGTGACAGATTAGGAAGGTATGTGGAGTTATGTTTGGCAGGACAAGCCATTTCCACAGGGCATTGTGCTTTTCTCACTCCTTATGAGTCATGGTCTGTGCCTTTCCCATGATGCCTCAGCCCAAGAATGAGCTTCAAATACCAAACCAAAAACACAGCAAAGACAGTTAGAGTCAGAGTTGTATAATGATTTAGTCCCCTATGAGACCAACTAACAAGAAGGTATGAGTGATTCTGCAAAAGCTTGAGCCTCAGATATAAGGACACAACTATAGCGTCTTTCTTAATGCAAACATCATCCTAAAATAAAGTCTTATTACACTGAATTTAGGTACTTTTAGTATCTCATCAGTATTAGCTGTTATGGTCTGATACTACATGATGTGCCTACAAAGTCTGCATATAAGAAGCTTGCACTGACTTAAACACTGACATACTCTTGCCTCTGTACATGAAATTTATCACTTGCAACTTGACTAAGAAGGCTTTGAGAAAACTAGTTTCATATGTTAAACGATTGCAGCGATTGGCAGTTGGCTGCAGGTGGCTGGGTTTGGCACGAGTGACCCTAGAAAGCCCTGTGTTTACTTCTTGGAAACAAATGAAAGGCAGCACAACACATGCACACGTCTACTGTAGGAGGTTCACAGAATAAGGAGTCACTACAAGTTATTCAGGTGCTACTGAGAGGATCAACCGGGATCTGAGTTAACACACTAACTCTATGACCATAACAGAGCCTGGGAGAATGGACAAAAAAGAAAGACAAGACCTTTTACAAAGCTGAGCAGACATCACAACAACACAGTAAAACCTGCTCTAGAAAGTCATTTAAGGGCTCTGCGCCATGACTGAGACTGAAGACAGGAGAGCCATTTGAGGACAAAAAGAGTGGGGGTGGACTCTTTGAGGACACTCGCTGCAGCTCATATTAGAGAAGCAGTGACTGGTTATGGTGATAAATCAGTGCTTCGGATAAAACTGACATAAGTGCGCAGGCAATCCTTAATCAGTTTGATGTGGTGCAGAATCATTTTAGGTTCAGTAGTGGTTTAGAGAGGCTTCACGGTCAGAGCATGCTATTTGTTCCTTAGAAAAATACACAGTGCAATGCGCAGTCAGAAGTACACAAAAAATAATACACTTAGACAGTTTAAGAAGGATTTTAAGGCATTAGCTTGTTGAAAATAACTATGAAGAGAGGAAAGTTCATTTGAAACGAGCTTATGATGTTAAGGTTGTAATGAATCTATACATTTGCTAAAGATCCGGTGGTCGTGTAGTGAAAAAACACACACACAAGTGTGCGTGGTTACGTCAGTGCTCATATCTGGAGTATCCTGAGGCCTGACAACAGTAAAGACTCTGCCCTCTACTCTGTCACGCACACACTGGCATGCTGAAGCGTATAGGCTGGCAGGCAAGTGTGAGAACTCAGTGTTCCAGAAAGTCAAGGGGAGACACACACACACACACACACACACACACACACACACACACACACACACACACACACACACACACACACACACACACAGTGCTTGTTAAAACTGTTAAAGATGTGCTGAAGCATAATAAGAAGGCTTGAGACCTGTAGACTGCTCATCTAGTCTGATGACCTGCCACTGCCAACTGCACTACTGGGTGCAACACACAAAAGGAGGAGGGAACCTGGATATGTGTAACAGGATGTGGATTTATCAAGGCCAGGCCTACCTAAGTCCTTAAACGACCAGTTTTTCCGATATTAAGATCAGCAGGACTCCAGCTGCAGGTGAGCTTTCTGTAATCTGCACGTGCTACTCCAACAACACAGCCATCTGCTGCTGCTCCAAAAAAATAAAAAACAAGGGCCAGCCACTAAAAATACACACACGCGTCACGCACCATCAACAAAACAACAAGCTTTTCTCTGAAGTACTGTGACTGAAAAAGAGCCTGGAATAGTAACACACTGCCAGTACCTACTGTATATACTGTATCAATACTGTCATAAAGTTGTCAGTTTTCTCTGATAATATCAACACAGTGAATTTGTGTAAACAAATCTTTGTGAATTAAGTACCACCGATTTTGTCCTTGGCTCAGTGTTAACCTCACATGACAGCGTGTAAAATATTCAACATGGCAGATTGGAAAGTGGGGCGACAGACACTAATAAAGCGGCCCAAATTAGAAGACACTCCATATTGCAATGAAACATTGATTAAGGAGGCTATTCAAAATTGAAATGGGAAGAAAAAGTCCTGCGGGATTTGGTGGGAAAAGTACTAATAAAGTCATCAGTGCTGAAGATGACAGCAGCCTGAAGGGAAGACCCAGTACAGGCAGATGGTAAGAGCTAGATTTGACAATGGAACGCACGCACGCACGCACGCACGCACGCACGCACGCACGCACGTAAGCATAAATTTGCACCTTTTTCCAATTGAAAGGTGTTAATATGCACCTGCCTGATTCCACAAGTAATACACATAGACACACACTCCTGCCATGCCATTGGCCCAGCTTCTGGCTATATTTAGCCCTGGTTCACTCAGTTGCCCTAAGTGGTCTTGTTGTGAGAAAAGACTGCCTCAGCCCGGACACAGAACGCCATTTTCCACTACTCTCCCCTCAGCAGCAGACAGACTGGACAAGTGAGCTACAACCTGCTGAATTGAGCCTAATCAGGTAAAACACAGGGGGAAAAAAACCCTCTCCTCTCAGCTCTTATTCTGCCCTGTAAACATTTTGCATGACACAGCAGCAACAAGTCCCATCCCCCCCAACTCCCTGACAGCGTGGAAAGGTCTTAGTGAACGCTGTTGTGGGTGGAAGTTCACTGGCATGTCTGTATTGGCAGCTGCATCCGGAAAAGTGACTCAACGTTGCGGCCAGTGCAACCACACCTATTCTCTACGGCCGTCCCTTCCCTGAGCATCGAGGAACAAACATGTTGGGATGTGTGCTTCTCTTCAAGCCACGTGCATTTTTTTCAACTTCAATTCAAACAAAAAGGCTAAAAAAAAGTGCATCAAACATTTATGTAAGGATACACCAAGGAAGATTTTGCAGCCTGTGTTTGCACGCAGGACTATACAAGGACATTACAGGGTAAGAAATGGAAATACAGTCCAAATCTAAGTTGAGCAGAATAGTTTTTGGGTGGTAGTAATCAATTTGGCCCACCTTGCATTTGTAATAAAAAATAATATTCTACCTGGTTCCAAGTTATGTATCTACATTAATCCCCAAATCTGTTGTCTCGTAATGAAGTCATTGCATCTGCAGCCTGCAGTGTTTGTCAACATAATGGACCAACAAGCATCGGAAAATGTGCATATGGCTCAAAATTCAATAAGGATGCAGTAAAATGCAATGTTCTGGTCTTGTCAACTACATAGGATTACTGGGGGGCTCTGTTTCTAAATCAAATCATATGAAAATGTTTCATAAGTAGATTCAGTGTGACATTCGCGTTCAGTAAAATAATTCTGACCCCATGTCAAGATTACTTTAATCACATATCTTACGTAATATGATCAACTTATTTTATACAAAGCTTCCCTGCACATTTTCAAATACATCTAAGGATGGAAAAATACCTGCCTGATAATCAGCATTGATCCCTGATAGAGGGAATATCAAATGTCTGACTTTTTGTCAGCTCAAAAAAGTCAAAAGTCAAAATGTTTCTTCCAACAAGTAATACGCAAGCTGTCTATTACACAACACCAACCCAAGTTATGAATCCTGCCTTTTTCCAAAGTGTAAAAAATGCTAAATGGAACAGGAACATTTGGAAAATACAACATCACACCAAGGAAAACATGCTTGTGTGACATGTGATGCCTTCTCCCTGGTGTGTGAGCAGAAAATGAAGGCGGTAGAATCAGGCCATTTCATCCTTTGTCCATCGGCCTAAATGTGTTTGATGCACGGAAATGCAAACAAAGCCCACCGCCAGTGGCATGAGGTTAACAGTGGACGAGTATAATAGGCAGCCTGTATGTGTCATACTCCTTAAAATGGCACTCTACACAATAAATGTCCCGAGGTATCATTTCTGTAACATACATTCTGACATGAGTACCTGACCTACAAAACCTGAAAAACATGCAGATATAATCAATTCCAAATCATTGATTTTGACTCATTATTTGTGAAACGTCCCTGAACACACAACTGTCTCATCTTGCCGTTTCAGAGCCAAACTGTGTGTCACTTCTCACATTCCCACACGTCCTGTCAACTTGTTCAAGGATCGCTTGAACTTGCCCACCTACGAATGCCCACTGCTCCGTTACTTTGGTGACGGACTGACGGCGCCCCACTCGCGCCAGGCTGAGATTAAATCATCACATACCGCACACACTGAACAAGCGGGTAAAAAAAAATACACACCGAGGGTGTCCAGCGAGTGAACAACTGAGCACATTTCCACTGAGTAAGTCGTGAAAACAGAGAAAAAGACGGCGAACGAGAGAGAGAAACTTTAACGTACAAGTCAAGGGAAAGGGCAAACCTCGGGCAGCAACGGTCCGAGGACGCTAACGGCGGCGGTCTGAACTGTAAACAAACACAAAAAGGCAACTTACCGTTCACCCCAAACACCAGACAAGCTGTGAAAAGTTGTACCCACAGGAAAAAACTTGTCTGCCCCTTCATAGCTGCTGTTTCTGTCAGTCGTGGCGTGGTTGTAGTGCGTTAGTTGAAAGGGACGACGGCGGAGGACGGCGGCTCTCGGGACGCTGGTGCTTCTGAGGCTCGAGCTTGTTGTGAGGCTCTAAACTCCCAGGCAGCAGGCGTAGAGCAGGAGCACGTGCGCTTCAGCTCTCAGCCAATAGCAGCCTGGCTTTTAATTGAAACCCCACCCCCTCTCTCCAGTAGTTGATTTACCCTGATTACCCTGGATACAAAGGAAGCAGTGGCTAATTAAATGCGAAATTAAATTGAGAATTTCTTGATTAAAATCTTTAGCATAAAACCCTTCACATGAAATTTGGCAATTGCAGTCACATTTAGCCTATGACCTAATCAATTAAATGTTTCCATTGGGTTACTTAAGGCATGCTTTTCTTCACCAAGAAATCAGCAGTGGCAGAGTGTAACTAAGTATATTTGCTCAAGTACTGTACTTGAGTACAAATTTGAGATACTTCTACTTTACTTGAGGCTTATCTTTTCGTGCAACTTCTCCGACTACATTTAAGAAGAAAAAATAACTATTTTTTACTACATTTCACTTAATCTGAAATGAGTTATGCATAAACTATGAATTAACTTTATTAATTTTTTAAAAGTTAAGACCAGCAACTGGTTACATTAATGCATCTTTAATCCATAACACGATCTTAAATAGTTCTTGGGAAATTCCCATGATGCATGAACTCCTCCTCTGAAATGCAAATAAAGGCCAGCGTTTCATTGTGGAAAGCTGAAAGGTTCATCTGTGGGCGTTTCTTGAGCTGAGATCCAGCAGTGGGTCAGAGATGATTTTTGTGCTCTCAGAGGGAGTGGGTGTGAGGCGAAGAATAGTTTTTAATGGGTTGTGAGTTTGTGAGTGATGTCCAAGAGTATCAAACTCTTTCAGTTGCTCAGTCTTGATGAGAATTGTTTAGATGTTTCAGTGAAGGCTAACAGTCACATGATTGTGAGCTTAGGAGGATATGATACCTGCTTAATGGCCTTGGAAGTATCTTTCTGGCTCTCGTCCTTACATTTCTTTCAGTGTGTGATAAAATGTGCCACACACTACAATAGCAGCAACAATATTTGCAGATGAACTCTACACACTTTGATTGGCAGGGTAAACTGTACCCTTCTGTAGCCTAGTAACAAGCCAAAGTGATTTAAATGCAGCTTAAAGTGATCTCACGCTTGGCGACTAGCTCAAATACAGAAGAGAAAGGCTGCTGTGCTTTGATGGTCTGTTCCCGTCACATGTCCATGCTTGGTTTGTCGCTCTGTTCACATGCACGTTTTGATCAAATGCAGTCAAAAATGAGGGTTCAGTCTTGAAGCTATGCTGTGTGAAACCTATAGCCCTTCCTCCCACATACTGGACCAAAAAAAAAAAAAAAAACCTCCCCTCAGCTGACCTTTTCACATCAAAGCTAAATCTCACTCAAGCTAGACGGAGCAATACCAAGCTCCTCTTATGTTCCCACTCATTAGTTTGATGAGCAGCAGGTCAAACAGAGGGCGAATATACTGTAATAGGGGAAGTGAAGGACTCTGTGACCTCAACTCCTACTTGAGGAGATGAGAAACATAGAAATGAAAGAAAAAGTATTTCTCTTTAGGAGGTCAAATTGAATTGGGAAAAGTTTATTCCTCTTTCTGTCATTTAAATTCCTTGCAAATGTGAATGCAGAACATTATCTGGGATATTTTCTATCAAAACAAACTAAGGATATGATGGGAAATGGCAGTAAAAACAGCTCCCTCTGTTTGTGCACAAACTTTATGTTATAAAATGAGATGCTAAGAGATGGTTACAATTAGACTTTTGAATGAATTCTTACCTATTTTTAAGGTAGGTATGAACTGGAACGTCTCCTTTTTCATAGGTTTATACTTATTGAAATTAAAAGAGGTGCCATTTTCAGCAAATCAGTTTGCACTGTTTTGGCTGTTCTGCAGTGAGGGATTTGTTAAATCCTGTGTGCCGCAAATAAATAATATGCATTGTAAAACATCTAAAGCTGTTTTGTAATCCTGAACTACATTTATGAAAGAAAATCAGAAATAAATAAAACAGGGGTGACCTGGTGATTCAGGGGTTTACAGTGCTGACCATGACCTGCATCATCCCCAGGTTGAGTACAGCTGTGGATCTCTGTTGCATGTCCTTGCAAGTCAACCATGCAAAGCAGTCAACTGCCCCAGGGCCCTCAGGGGGCATGAGGGTCCCATATTCACTGTGTGCCAGTTAATTTTGTATGTCGCAAGGCTTTTTGATAATACTGTATGCACTATAAAGCACAATGTGACCTGAATGCTGAAGCCCCTAAAGTGACATCTGCATTATTACCTAATCTTGAGGTCCCTGTTTCATAGAGGAGCCAAATTAAAATCAAGTTTGATCAAGATTTTTAATGTTTCACTTTATAATGTGCTTAAATTTATTCTGATACTTATTAATAACTCCTAGATGATGCATGCAAAATGCATAGAGAGTGGGAGAAACAGGGAGTTTTTTCCCCTCGGCTCCCCACAGTGCATTAATCTAGGCTTGTCTCTCTCACCTCATTTCCTGTCATGTCTCCACTGTCAGCTATCCAATAAATCTTTTGGGATTTTTTTAATGAACCAAATTAAGCATACCACAGCATTAGATTTAGCATGCATTATTTCCCTTTCAGCTTTCTGCAGTCCATTTTGTAAAACCATATCTGTGTATACGTCTATATGTACTACAGTATGTCTTTATACACCTTCCAGAATCCCAGACTCATCCTGTCCCTTAGACATTTAATATCACCAAACTCAGACTTGAGAGCATCATAAAAAATGTTTCCAGCAGCCCAACAGCAGGTAACAAGCACAATTAGCCTCATAAATACCTGATAAAGCTTTAGAAAATGTGAAAAGTTGATGCGCACAGCAAAATGCAGGGATAAGAGAGGCTTTCCCATCCTGTAGCTCAAGATTCAGTGATTTGCTTCCTATGAAGACAATGCTTCCATCATGTTGAAGCGTGCTACAGCAAAGATGTTTAAAACCCTCTTGGTTTTTTTTGCCACAGAAAAAGAGTATTAGCAAAATCCCTAAACTGTGAAACTCAACAGGCAGAAAGAAAAAAGCTGCTTTAGCTGTACAGTCCCGAAGCCATAAGAACAGATCATGTGCACTGTGGGCGGGTTGACGTGGAGCAGCCGTCAGATGTGGTGAGACTCCACAATGGCAGCATCCTCTGATGTTCCAGCTCTATCTGACAGGGCTCCTTCTCATGACTGGCCCTCACTAAGTCTGAGCCAGAGGTTAATGATGGTTTGATGGAACTTCAATGTGACAGAAGCCTGTTTGATACTAATCCTCAATGTGGAGCGCAGCATAATCCTGTAAACTCAAACCTTGTGAAAATGGGCCATAGCTAAAGGGGAAAACTACGGACTCAAGGAATTTATCAGAGAATTCAGAAATCTGTAACTGGTGTGAATTTCCACTTCTGTCTCCCACACAAAAACAAGATCAAGCCCCTTTCACTTCTGACTTCATCTGGAAACACGAGCCAGGATTCACACTTATAAGCAACGTCATAGACAAAGAAGTGAAAATGATTGAAGAGGGTAGTGTACATTCCTGTGGTTTCATTTCTTTGGAAGAAAAAATCCTACAGTGGAGCTGAAACCTCATTTGGATGTTCATAGTTCATACAGCTGTTTTTGCTCAAAAGGTTCATTAAAATTGTGCCAAACCAAATGGGTGCAACAACATGAACTGAAGTGTGGGCTCTCTAGTTTATCCGGCAGTAAAGATATACACTGTATGTGTGTAAAGAAATATAATGAATTCAGATAAGCAAATCAGATTTTCTTCTAAAGAGTGACCTTCTCATTTAATTGCTCATCTGCACCTTTAACTATCAACGTCAGTTAAAACTCAGACATGTGGCCGCATTTGTAAAAAAAAAAAAAAAAAAAACATATCATGTATCTAATATAGATATATTAGATTATCACTTTCACTTTATTATCTATACTGTTGTTGAATTGTGTGATTCCTCAAAGATTGTTGCTAAATTTAAAATATTATGTTAGTGGTTTGGTAATTGTTGGGTAGATTACTGTGAAACAATGTGAGATGTGTGATAACTATGTCATAAACAAATTAAATAATAAACATAAACTGTATTATTATAAACCTATAATCAACTTCAGAGTGATACTTCACAAATATCAGTAAAAATATATTAACAGCATGACTAGGTCACAATGAATGAAAATGAAGTCATCATACTGCTGCGTCCCATTAGTGAATAGCGCCCTCCAGTGGTTAAAAACACGATGGACGCGTGTCTGATCACTGGAAAGTGAAGTAAGTCAACGCAACTAACAGTCAATCTACCTGCATTTTTAATCTCTTATGGTATCACATATACTATAACGTGAAACATTATTATGAAATTTACATATACAAAAAGATCTTTGTGTGAGAAGTTGTAAGTTTGTATGCTCTCATACAGTTATATAATACTCTAGATATTAGTTTTTATTCTAGAATAATATGCCATATTGTGTATGTAAATGGTTTTTGTGTGTGTTAAACTGTGGGCCTACAGTGGTGTACAACAGGCGGGCATGGGTCTGCTCAATGGAACCGCAGCATGTTACTGTAAGTTGGACCGCTGTAGTTTCTGTGAAGTAGGAAGTAAGGTACACCACTGTTAGTCATGCTGCCTTCCCGTGCCGTCGGATGTCCTGCTTCAAAAACTCGACGAGGGCGGAAACCCAAATAGGCTATGACTAAAGGCAAAAGGATTAAATGCGTGCATGGGCGCTGATAACTGGCTTATGCGCACACGGAAAGTGATGCAAATAAGAAGCTAAAGTCTGTTATTTTCATTCCTGGCTGAAGTTAAAAATTGTATGCCTAAAGTCGGAGCTTGGTAAGAACACGTGAATGCACCCTGAGCTCCCTGGTCAGTCCCTCTGTTGTAAACAGACGGTGTCCAGAGACGGAGCTGAACTCCGGGTGGATCCGACCAGAACCGGGGCAGACTATACAAAACGCGATGGTAAGACCGAAAATGGTGTCTGTGGACTTAAAAAATGTATATATACTTCACGTAATGTCCGTTTAGTGTTCCTGTTTGTTGAGGTCTTCGGTTTCACCTCGACCCCCTTTGGAAACAGTTTTACCTGAGTGACAAAAGAGTAGAAGAAACTGAGGGCAGGGACACCTGTGACTGATATTTAAGCGAACATAGCCGGCTGTTTGTTCCAGTTTCTACTAGTTTTAGTCGTGACGGTTTTGTCCAAAGTACTTTTTTGAAGTTAGAATTGCGAGTGGCGTGCGAGTATCCGCGCGGATAACTAAAGTAGGCCCATCTATCTATCTATCTATCTATCTATCTATCTATCTATCTATCTATCTATCTATCTATCTATCTATCTATCTAGCGAATAACACGATGTTTTTTCAGCTTCCTCTTGTAGTTTTTGTTGAATTGAATCCACTAAGTTGTTACTGAGGAGGTTTAACTGTGTTTTCCAGCACTGAGAGTACACCATCGCACTTTGCGTTAAAAAAGGAGGGACCACGACCACTGTTTCTTCTTCAAAGCCAACAAGGTGGGCCACAGCGGTTGAAATCATGCCTAATGCTATTAAGTGTCCAGAAGGAATTGATCAATATGAGTTGTACGATGGTCAATATCAGTATCAGCGCTTTACAATTGAATCATCCAATACCTGCTATATTATGCCAAGAGCCAGTGTTTCTACATGTTGTTCCACATATTGTAGGTTTGCTGCAGAGATTCTGACACAGCCCTCAGACCAACATGAGAAAGTAAAACTTCCCACTGACCTCAGACCATGGACATGTATCCAGGGCCCGCAGCTCTCTGAAGAGAGAAAGTGCCTTTTTTTGCCCATGGACTAACATACAGCACCAGTTGACTCTGAGATAAACAGTCAGAAATTAATAAAAAATTAAAGAGAGTTTAGTTTTACAGACTGTTTAATGTAGATTTTGTCTGGTGGAAATCTGCAAAATAGCAGCAGGAGTCTTACAGGTTGATATCTGATTTTTATCTAATAAGGCCAAAACCATCAAGGGAAAACTGATACACAGTATTTGTTGGTCTAGTTCTATTTTTATTAGTAATTTTGTGCTGTCTAATTCCACCTCCTGTAAGCTCTTAAGTCTTTTTAACTTTCCTAACACGCTGCATATAGGTCCTCTCCCGTGTCCACGATGACGACCCTCCAGGACGGTGACATGAACACCATCGGCCCGGAGCTGCCCGCCATGTTCGATGGCATGAAGTTGGCAGCCGTGGCAACTGTCCTCTACATCATCGTCCGCTGTCTGAACCTGAAGAGTACCACAGCACCACCAGAGACCACCTACCAGGCTACACCGCTCAGCCGCTACCTTCTCAAGTCCTGCCCGATGCTCACCAAAGAGTGAGTGTTTATCTTTATCTAGTCCCAGTTTTAAAGTGTAGGAACACTGGATGAATTCTGCATTGTTCATCAGCGTCTTGATCACCTGAGATACAGCTGCCACATCATCTGCATTATCTTTCTGCCTAATCATCTGGCTAATCAACAATTAAGCCTGCTGCTATCTTATGACCAGTGATAGAAGGGAGGTCACAACAGAGGAGATAGATAAAGAGTTCATACTGTGAGGTTCACTTACATGGCTTTTCAAGACTGCTGCGAAAACAAGTAATGGAACATTCGACAGAATAATTTAGAAAAACTTTAGACTTGACATGTCATTAGTGACTATATCTTGTTGACTTTGGTGTGACCTTAGAGAATTCATTTTCACTCTATTTAGTCTTCCCACACAGTGAGGAGAAAGAGCAGAAAAACAGATGGAGAGCAGCGAAAGTTGGAAAAAAACAGCTCACTTCTTTCTAACCCAACACCACCAGATTTTTTTCATTTCCAAACTTGTAGCCCCCGACCCAGGTGACTCTGAGACAAGTGGCACCACTTGAGGCAGTTTGTCAGATCACAAAAGGCTGCATGCTTTTTTCACATATATAGTGGCACTCCCAAAGACAAACAGACTTTGTGTAATCAACAAACATCGACTGTGTAAAATATGTTTAATAAAGCTAATGCTAAAGGTCTCTTTATGCCAAATGAACATACATGAGCAAGTACATGGGAACAAGGTGCCTAGAGTTATGTAAATTGGCAATATGAAACCGTCAACTACAAATAAAAATAATCTCTAGCTCAGAGTCAGAATGACTGATGGTGCCTGTAGATTTGTTTGCCACCTCCTATAGTTAGAGTGGTGTGTGTGCCTGTCTGTAGTTGAATAATCTTTGCTAAGACTGTGTTAAACATCTTCAGGAGAGAGCTCACGGCTGTAATGTAATATGGAGCTCGTCCTTCTCTTCAGATACATTCCTCCCTTGCTGTGGGGTAAGAGTGGTCATCTGCAGACAGCTCTGTATGGCAAGATGGGACGCGTCAACACCCCAACGCCCTGCGGGGTCCGCAAGTTCCTCCCAATGCAGGACGGGGCCACAGCGACCTTTGACCTCTTCGAAGCACTCGGAGATCACAGCACAGGAGGTCAGATAGAAGCACTAGTCTGTCGGGTAAAGCCGCAAAGCAGCTGGCTTTGAATTTACTGCATGTTTAGGATTTAGTCACACAACTGCTGATCTTCTTTCATATGTTGAAAGCTTTATTTTTGAAGACCTTGCTAGTTGTTGACTTGTTAAGCTGTTTTTATTTACATGTCTTTCCTCCTGAGTTTTCATGTGCTTGTTTGGGTAGTGAGCACATTAGCCTCAAGTAACAATCAGCTCATACTACAGTATGCACGAGCAGGAAGACCGCTAATGAACTCCCTCGAGTGAAAATGCCATGCATTTTAGCAGCCAATTAAATCAACATGCAAACACACACACAAACACATATGCACATACACACACACACACACACACACACACACACACACACTCATAGCATCCATTTTATGCCCACACATGACTTCACTTTGTATGCTTGTGTGTCTGTGTGTGTGTGTCAGATGACATTACCATGGTAATCTGCCCTGGGATCGGTAACCATAGCGAGAAGAACTACATTCGGACCTTTGTGGATCACTCCCAGCGGCAGGGTTATCGCTGTGCCGTCCTCAACCACCTGGGAGCTCTGCCCAACATGGAGCTCACCTCGCCGCGCATGTTTACCTACGGTAACCAGGGAAACATCACATGGTAGTCAGTGATTTATTGGTTACATGTTACAGTCCAAAGCATAAAGAGGAAGTTGACGTCACTGCATTTTTTATGTTGGATTGTGAAAGAGAACTAAAGTCAGTGGAAACAAAGCAAAGAGAGTCAACTTTGCAACACATGAACACACTGAGAAAAGCTTATTTTACGACCTGGAAGGAGACAGTGAATAGGGGAAGTATGGAAGATCTTTAGTGGAAGGGGCAGCAGAATCAGAGCCTTTAAATTAAAACAAAACTTTTAAATTATTTAACCATCCAATCTAATCTCATACTTAAGCACTACGACCGTTGTAAAAGTGTCTGTCTTTTCTTCAGGTTGTACCTGGGAGTTTGCAGCAATGGTGGGTTACATCAAGCGAGCTCTTCCCCAGACACTGCTGGTGGTCGTGGGCTTCAGCCTGGGGGGAAACATAGTCTGTAAGTTCCTGGGTGAGAACAGATCGAACCAGGACCGAGTGCTCTGCTGTGTCAGCGTCTGTCAGGGTTACAGCGCCCTCAGGTTGGTTGAATGCAGGACAAACAAATCAACAGACCCAGACCTGGATGTGACTAAAAATGCATAGATTAGGATACTGGAGTGGTATTAAAATGTCAGTCCCATTTCTAAAACAGTTTTTCAAAACCTTTGAATATACATTATGATATACATTAGAATATACATTATTTTGAGTCTTACGTCCAGACCATAATGTCTGTGCATTTATGCATCTGTGTGTTTGTAGGGCCCAGGAAACATTCCTCCAGTGGGATCAGTGCCGGAGGCTCTACAACTTTGTGTTAGCGGACAACATGAAGAAGCTCATCCTGTCACACAGGTGGAGAAACAGCTTGTGCAGATACAGATAAATTCATCACTCATCATACTGTACACACATTGTGGCATTGCTTTGCTCTGGTGTGACTATCAGAAAGCAACCAGACAAAGCTTGGATCTTGCTTTCTTAAAGTTGTTTTCTCTACATTAATTGTTGCAGCAGATTTCAGTGTCAAGAAAGTTGGTGACAACACAGCAAGATTTTCACTCTATTTAGTCTTCCCACACAGTGAGGAGAAAGAGCTGAAAAACAGATGGAGAGCAGCGAAACAGCTCACTTCTTTCTAACCGAACACCACCAGATTTTTTTCACTTCCAAACTTGTAGTCTCGCGACCCAAGTGACTCTGAGACAAGTGACATCACTTGAGGCAGTTTGTCAGATCACAAAAGGCTGCATGCTTTTTTCACATATATAGTGGCACTCCCAAAGACAAACAGACTTTGTGTAATCGACAGATATCGACTGTGTAAACTATGTTTACTGAAGCTAAGACCTTTGCTAAAGCAAAGGTCTCTTTATGCCAAAAGATCCTGCTGTCTGCTGGTCTAGTGTAGAGAGGAAATCCTTCCTAGATGTCAGTCACATGCTGAAAAATTAGGCTAATTGTGTGAATTCCATCAGCCATGACTTGGGGTTGGTGTGTTATAAAGGTGTGTGTCTAACAGCCATTTAGCTTCCTGCCCTTATTTGTCTAAAGCCTTTTTTGTTTTGCTCAACAGGAGCAGTTTGCTTGGCTTGAACTCCAGCAACATCGGCGACGCAGACCTGAACAGACTGTACGCAGCCACATCTCTGATGCAGATCGATGACAGCATCATGAGGTGAGGTTTAGGTGGATTTTGGCTTAGATTTTGGCCGCTGATAGCTGCTCCAGTCTCCGCAGCTCAGATCTCTGCCACTGATGTTATCGCACGATTTGTACTGCAGAAAATTTCACGGCTACAGCTCGTTGAAGGAGTACTACGAGAAGGAAAGCTGTGTGCACTACATCCACAACGTGAGTGACAAGCGTGTAAACGTTTGTACAGAAAGCTTGATTCGACATTCAGTTTGGTTTACTTTGATGTACTGCTAATATCAATACTTCTACTACTGCGTTTACCTCTGCTATGCCTTTAGTAATAATATGTGTCTTATATACTATATCTTTAACTAGTAGCACGTCTCTACTACTTTTCTGTTATTAGACCAACTTTTCTACTATAACAACCATCAGGACTTCTAATAGCGCTGAGCCTAATATAACCCTTGCTGCTCTTGCTTATGCTACTGCTTCTGCTATTACCATTATTTGCTTCCTCTTTGGGAGTTAGATGAGAAGGCTGATACCATCTCATGTCTTTGCATTATCAATGGAGCTACAACCAGGAGCTGTTTAGCTTTGCTTAGCATAAAGGCTGGAAGCATGAAGCAAATAGCTAGTCTATCTCTGCTCAAAGCTCTAACAACTACATACCAGCACCTGTGGTGATCAGTAGTTAACACATTGTATCTTGCTTAGAGGAAATTATGTGGTTTAACAAACCGGAGTGTCTTTGCTGGTTGCCTGGCAACATCAATACCCCTGTCATTCTCCCGAAACCACAAACTGTCATCTTGAGCTAGGCAGTCTTCACTCTTGATGCTGAGCTAAGCTAATAGCCTGCTTGCTGTAGGTCTGCACTGAAAGCACAGACATGAGAGTGGTATTCATCCTCTCATCTAACTCTTAGAAGAAGATGAATAAGCGCAAAAATGTCAATTCATTTTATGTATGAGTGAATTAAAAAAACACTTTTTTTTTTTTACTGCTGCAGCTGAAGTTACCTGGCCTACTACTACTGCTTCTAACACCATTACTTCTGCTTTTACTGTTGCTTCTACTACTGGTACCACTACGACTGCTGCACTACGCTGACTAACCCACTTTTATAACATCTTCCACTAATACTACTACTATTACCACTGCTGCTGCTCCTTCCAGAAGCAGTGTGCGAGCAAAGTCACTCAGAAACAAACTGTCGTTTCATGTCCAGGTGACTGTGCCTCTTCTCCTGGTGAACTCCTCAGACGACCCGCTAGTTCATCAGTCGCTCCTGGCTATTCCACGCACGCTCGCAGGTTTGTCTTAATAGACAAGAATCATTCATCGCTGTTAGATAAGCAGAAGTATTTGGGGTATAATGTGAAGGTGTATATTGCTTTGGTCATGATATAGTTACTCATCAATAACAGTAATATGAGGTATTTTGAGTGTTTCACCCAAATGGATTTTGTAGATTAAAAACAGTCATATGGAAGTCTGTAAGTATAATCTCCTCCTCCACACATCTAATTATGCAGCAAAGTGTGAAGGGTTAACTAAACTGTTGCTATAACGGCTCATATGTTGTTTGTTTTGAATATTTTGCGTGTTTCCTCGATGACTGCAACATTAAAACTTTGTCCTCAGGCTAGTGTAGAGCAAATGAACCCGTTGTCCTCCCTCCACTGGAGCTAGACACTGGAGTCTTAAGTGTTGATAAAGTCTTGTCGCGGCTATCTGCCCAACACCGCCCAGCACAGACAGTCTTGTTGAATTTTTCAGGGCCATGTGATACACCTGGGCAGAATTATATTTTTTTCTTTAAAATTTTCTCATCATTACTTAAAATGACTCAGTTGTAGTTATTTATACAAGGTCCAAACTTTTCAAGTAATGTTTTCAGCTGTCTTCTCTAGTTTTTAAGATGTGTTTTCTTGAAAATTTGGCTTTTCAAAGAATAGATTTGGTGACAATATTTGGATATTGTATTATAGTTAGAGACATGGTGCAGGTTTTGCTTCCAAGTAAAGTAACCCCCAATATCCAGTTGATTTGAAGCATGTTTATGTGTGTGTTTGTAGGCACACACACACACATAAACAGGAGAAAGTGTTTAGGTGGTGTAGCGTAACAGAAAGGGAAAGAGGCTGGCGTCTCCAAACGTTTTGGCCACTGGCCTCACAGTCAGTCACCGAGCCAGTTTAATGATACCTCCACAAAGCAGGAGAGCTTAATTATTTACCTTCACGCTGACAAGAACAGGGTGCCTTTAATTACCAAATGGCTCGAGATGTTGGGGCCACTGCGCAGCACTGTGAAATCAGGGAGTTTACCTTTACCAATGATTTAACTGTTATTATGCTATTAAAGCTCCAGTAAACGATCATTTTGGTTATAACATTGACTCAGATCCCTGCACAGTAAAATAGGGTTAGGGTTAGGAGCTGTACGGAGCGTTATAGCGTCTTTCAGGTGATTGTTTTGCACTCTTGAAACTTCACTGTGTTGGTTCACTCTCAGTGTTCTCACAGAGTTTTTCTAAAAACTCACTGTAAACCACCAGTTCTTCACCAGGCAGCAGACGGACGAAGTTAGCGACTAGTTGGTGAACATAGTGGAGCATTTAGGAGCTAAAGAGCCAGATATTTCCCTCAGGAGTTGGTTGAGACCGAAACAGAGCTAAAAGAAGAGTAAATATTGGAAATATTTCAATTGAGTCAGTTTGCTTGCAAGAATGAGATGATTCCTTCATTTTCAGATGATATTGGAGCCAGTATATTTAGCAGGACTAAGTCCAGAGTAACTGGACTTGCTTTATATTATTGAATTCTTACATCCTGGTGATTGGTTCATGGCATCGGTAGCTCATAAGGCTCGTTCACAGACAACCCAAAGCAGCGTCATCTTCCTGTCACAGTCACTTCCACTATGCCTCAGCAGCTGTTTGGAGCGTTGAATGGGCTGACACTAAGTTAGATGTGAGCCATACTTCAATAGTAAATACTGCTAAATAAAATAAAAATACTCCTTCTCGTTCTGTCTGTAGAAAAGATGCCCAATGTGATATTTGCCCTGACCCAACACGGAGGCCACCTGGGCTTCTTTGAGGGAGCCGTGCTGTTCCCTCAGCCCCTCACCTGGATGGACAAGGTCATAGTCGAGTACACCGACGCCATCTGCCACTGGGAGAAGGACCGGCCGGCCTGCCAGAGGAGCAGCCACCAGGACGTGAACTCCTACCTGCAGAGCACAGGAGTAACACTCAGCGGGTAACAAAGACGCCTGGACACAAAACAACAGACCAAAACTACAAAAAGACACAGACACACACTCAGTGTTTTGTAACGATGATCGTACATATCATATCAGTAGGTAGGAAATCACTAAATGAATTAGAAAAGGCAGGCCGAGTGGAAGTGAGTTCACCAAGAAGTAAATTGAAACTTACATCAGATAATAATACTGGAAAATGTCATATGACCCCACGGTGAGGTGTTTCTTCCTCGTTTTCTCATTTAGCCTCCATGTAACACAGCTTCACGCTCTGCTGGTCTTTGGCAGCTGCTGCTTCTTAGGTTTGGACAGCAGGGTGACCTTTGACCTGCGTGTAGAAAGAAGACAAAAGTACTTTTCCACATGTTGCTACTTCTTAGATACTGCAATGAAGGGTTCAAGTTCAAAACCAGATATCTCTGCTTATTTTCCTAAATCATATTTTTTTGTGCACTCCAGGGAATCTCAGTCAAACTGGTCTTTTCATAAGATATCTCAAAATATTTTAAAAATTGGGATGTTTTTTATGTTTGTGTGCATTCAAGTGGCATTGGTTTATTCATTACAAAAATGACATTTATCTGTTTTTGCAGTTGAACTCTTCAAATGTTCATAAGCCAGCTTACATTCAAATTATACATCTAGTGTAAATCAGAAAAACTGGAAAATCATCTTAGTGAAGCGCGAAGGACATTTTTATTTAGCAAATAGTCTGAAGCCTTAAAAACCATAACCATAATATGCACTTCAGAATATGTCTGATGACCAACATCTGTCACATTTTGCATATTATTGTTACGTAGTTAAAAGAATTGAACTTGTAAAGCTCATGACCAGATTGAAGTGCCTTAATGTAAATATGAATCTGCCGCAAATTTGGTTTCTGGCTTCTCACGAATCATTGTGCTACCTCTGATAAGCAGCAGTATGTCATGATTTATGGTTTACAGTGATGATTTCCAGCTGTTGTTAAGGCTCAACATATCGTCTGTCGTGTTCGGTCAAAATCTTGAGTTCCTTGATATGATATAATATGAACTTGTTTATTTCCAATCAGAGAATTTAGCTTTTTTTATTGCAGGAAAATGTGTTAAATAACACCCAATTTGGTTTATTTATATACATATTGAGGCATCACTGTGCTCATTTTGACACCACTCTCCAGCTTTTCACTGTAAATTTCCGTTGTGTGCGGTGGACCATCAGCCGGTGTTGTTGCTGCTGACCTTCAAAGTAAAGGAATCAGGGTGTCAGATTTTTAAAGAGGTTTAACAGTTGCACAAACACAGACACCAAGAAATGGTTATCTTTGGTTTTGTGGGGTTTTTCTAACAGTGTAGTGGGTTGTTGAGAGGATTTATGGGCAGTTCATACAAACTGGCGCTAACATTGTACTGCTCAAGGTCAGCTTGTCATATTCCAACTAATAGTTCCACGGTACCTTAAAATCAGCAGTAACAGCAGCACTGTAACACCTCGTGCAATAGCATGAGGATGGTCAGGCAGTTTAATTTTCCTAAATGCTGCTCTGATTATTACCACAGAAAAGCTTTTACAATTTTACAATCCAGGACACAAGATGCTGAAAACACATACGTGACTGAGGGGCTGTTGAGGACAGAGCTGGGTCAAATCGTGTTTACAGACACTTTCAACAGAAAGGAGAGAAGAGAGTGCAAATGGGACACAAACAGTAAGCGTATTAAATAAGAAATCCAATTGTGGACTCTCAATTTATGCACTTACCAAACAAACGGACCAAAGCACATTTCACTTTTCAATAAAAAGTAGCTCAACCTTGAACCTTTTAATGATTCTGCTGCATTTTGGCCACATGTGACCTAAAAAAGGGTCAAATACAATGGACGTCTCATATTAGTTATTATTTTGAACAAGGAGCAATTGAAAAGTTTTGTATGTGAGGTTTTTTGGGGTTTATTTTAAGCCGCTTATTGCTAACTACTGGACGGGTGGAGTTTGCCACATAAAACAGAGAAATGAATAAGTATAGTGTATGGAGAAGAAAAGAACATTTTTGTTACTTTAAAACACAGAAGACATAAAAACTGCCACACAAATGTACCTCTGCTGTTTCTCATCTCATGATCAATATATTTCCACGAGAAATGTGCTGAAAAAGGTCTCAGACATGTGCAAAAGAAGAGGCAAAGTTTATGTGCTGATGTTTTATTTTGCTTTCTGTGGTTTGTTCTCTTCTGTTTTGAGAAGTGCCTATGGTGTGAATGTTTGACATTAATCATAGTTTCCTGTGAGTAACATCTTGTCAGACACTGTAAATACAGCGGACTCCACCCAAGTCCGTGCTTGTCTTATTAATCATCGTTTCAACCATCAGAACTGTAATCCTCAATCTGTCCTTCTAAAAGACTTGCAGCAGCACCGCTACTGTGTCTGTATGTGCAATATGTCCTGACTGCACTTTACTGTCTTTACAGTTCCTATTGTTCTGTTTAGCACTATAGTAAGTATCAGCATATGTGTGTAACATGTGTGATCTAATCATGTGTTTTGTTCGGATGTGGTGCACAGCCAGGACTGATTAGTCATATTTGAACTCACCCATTAAAAAATATTTTTCACATTGATTTTTTTCTGTCTGTTCATTGCAACATCTGCTAGGTTTTAGATTTCTAGCCTTGCTGTCAACAGTAATATGTCTTGTATGTGTTTAATATGAGCCACCAGTTTGGTACAGTTGAGACATTTTATAACAGCCATTGAATGGATTGCTGTGAAATATTGTACAGACATTCATAGCCCCCAGAGGATGAATCCTACTGACTCCTCCTGAGTTCCTCTGCATGAGGTTGATATGTGGCTTCGAGGGAAATGTTTCTGCCGGATGGGCCGCAATTCAATTTGGTATACACATACATGTTCAAAATACTACAGTACAAAAAACACTTTTGAACAAATACCTGCAAACCCATCAGCCTCAGCTGTAAAATGTTAGCATGCTAACATGGTGAGCATTATACCTGCTTTACATGTTAGCATGCTGACACATTTAGCTCAAAGCAGCGCTGTGTTGAAGTACGGCCTCACAGAGCTGCTAGCACGGCAGGTGACTCTGAGTCTTATTTAGATTTGGAAATTGATGCAAAGACTACAACTTACATTTATATACAGTTTATTGTACATTTATTGACAGTCTTATTGTTGCACCAGGTAGCACAGTGGGTAACACTTCATAGTATTCATACTGAAGAACAATCTAAAAAACACATGAGACACAGGCACTTGATGGAGTATCAGCCTTGTACTTGAAGGAGAGATGGGGCAGAGAGTGGAGACTGGGAAAGCTGGGGCCTGCCAGTGTTAGGACAAGCTGTGTGGGCGAACTGTGGTCCAAACAAAGCACAACTTAGCAGAGGTGAGAGACAGAAAACCCCAGTCTGCTGTTCAAAGCCAGGCGGTCAGCTTAACATGGGTGTTTTCAGTGAATGTTGCATCATTTATTCCTGTATGACATTAGATGTCATTAAATGTCATTGATTAAATACCACCTCTTGAACTGCCACTTGCTTCCATTCATTTGGGTTTGCTGTGAAAATCAATTGCAAAGCCTTGAAATCTGCCACCACTGCAGACATTCGGTCACCGTTATGTTTGGATCAGTTGTGGTGACTCAGGTGTCAGCACATGCTGTTCTGAAACCCTTCCCTGTTTGACTTTCAGTGGGCTCTGAGATCTCGTGTTTGTGAATCAGTGAAACAGCAGACATTGAAAAGACGATTGTGAATCTGGTCTTTTTGTGTGATGAAAGGTGTTTGCCAGCAAACTCTCAAATCTGGAATATCAGAGCGTCTTTGAACACATCAACAAGGAAGCGTGCGAAATGTGCGAATGTGCGAAAATAACAAATGCTGCACTCGAATAAAGGCACCTAAGTATTCAGCGTGATGGATTGCCAATTTCAAGCCAGTCTGAGAAGGCTGATTTTCACTCTAAACTTGTGTGAAGTGAAGTCAACCAAGAATCAGTTATACAGAATACTGTAGAGTGAAATAGTGACTGAGGGTGAAACTGCCTCATTCCTGCTGGTCTGTGCTTTGTCAGGACCTCTGGAAAACATCACTTGAACATCTCACACACTCGTGACCTTCATTCATAACTTTTTTTTCCTACAACCACACAGCTAGATTGGGCTTTGAGTCTCCGTTATATATAATGGCCCTTTGCCTGGTCGGTGCAAAGCAAGGGAGGACGTTTAGTCGAACAGCTTGGCTGCTGTGGCCTTGCCGTCGTACTTGGAACCTTTTCCGTCGAACTCAGAGGGAAGGATGTCAGCATCAAACTCCTTGTAGTAGTTTTCCAGCTCGTCTCCGTGGACGAAAACCTACAGCAAGAACAGCAGCTGTTAGAATCATTTGGGACTGTGGGTGTTTTCAGCACCTGACTGTCCAACATGTAAATAAAAGGACATTTAAATTGAGTGGATATCTATAACATCCTGTGGTGGAAAGTCTCTTACTCACTGAATACTCCATAAAGGTTATCATAAAGTAGCATTTTGAGGGATTATGGGTATTTAGGCATTATTGAAGTCAGCTCTGCAAACCAGAAGGAATCAGTCACTCAAACAGAAAAACACAGCTCTTCTAATCTTGTCTAACTCACTCTCTCCAGCAGCTTGCTCTTCATCAGTGGTTTGACCACATTGTAGGTGGTGGTGAAGTACCAGGGCTGGTGGATGAAGTGCACCGCTTTGAAACGAGCAGGGAATGAATCCTGGTGGGGGGAGAAAGAGTCAGATGGTTTGGTTGTAATTCTCAGAGTCCTGCAGAAAGCAGACCAAAGAGTACAAGACTGCCCTTGATGATTCCCTTTCCTACTCGACTGCTTTAATTTATGTTTGACCACTGAGCAGCTCTTCCTGCTACAGTTAAATGCCTTGCTCAGTCCTGCCTGGGTTTAGAAATTAGAAATACAGTCTTAAAAAATGAGTGTATAAAAACTTGAGCCATCTGAAAGCTTGGGCTTAGATTCTCCCACCTGCAACATGTCCACCATCTTCTTGAGCTCGGTGGGTTTGATTCCTGACGCCTGCTGCATGGTGAAGCCCTTGAAGTTCTCAATGATGCAGAACCCGTTGATCTGAGTCTCCTCGTTCTCCAGCAGCTTCTCGAGGATCACGCAGTAGGCACGCAGGATCTGAACCCACACACACACACACACACGTTCATTGGCTGCTTACTGACTGAAATCTTGTTGATATTTGTGATCACATTTTCTGTCTTCTCTTAATGGGAAATTTCATTTACATGAAAGGAGAGTTCTGAAATATGCTTCTCCAGGTGCATTGTGGGATATGTGGTCGCCCAGAACCACTCGCTCACCTCATCGAAGGTGATCTCCTCGTAGTCCCAGTTCTCAATGTTGAAGAGCAGAACCACGCGGCCGTACTTGTCTCTGCTGGGCAGGATGCCGGGATACCCGGCCTCGATGGTGCTGCGTACGGCCTCAGGGGTCAGGTTCTCAAACAGCTCGGGGTAATCCTTCCTGAAACGCACGTAGCCTGGATGGAAACACAGAAACACAAGTATTGACTGCTCATGTCATCCATTGACGAAATGACAGAGGCAAAGCAACTATGGGATAACAGTTTCCATTTTAAATGTGTAACAAATTCTATATGCTATAAATGAAAAGGTATGTTGGGTCACGTCATCCCATAATGATCCAAAGGCTGCTTCAATGGCGTTTTATGCCCTGACAATAACAAATGTATGGTGGAAACACCGAATCACTATAATTTCTTTGCATGAAAATGACTGGTTGGAAATGTTGACACATTACTTTGCAAGTGCAAAAACATAATTATTGGTATAAGACTTCAAAAACATGTCATTTGAAGCCTAAATTAACTGTTGTTGAAGAACTATGGAGCAGTGTGCAGCCTGTCTGTCTGTCCATCATTATAAAATACTCCAGACACCAGACTCATACACACAGGATCGTGGGTTTGTTATTGCTTTCTTCTTGTTGGATTCTTAGATATAATCAGGAGAGACCGTTCTCTCTCCTGACGTACCCTTCATGAGGTCGAAGGCTCTGGGCACGTCGTACTTCCTGGCTCGGATGAAGCGGATCAGCAAGCTGTCTGGTTTCTCCCCAAACGTGTCCTGCACCCCCTTGGCCACGTCGTCACCTCCATCTGCCTTCTCCTTAATCATGTCTCGCAGCTCCTTCACCGCCGCCACCCGCTTCTCGTCTGTCTCGTTCAGCTCGTCCTTGGCCTGCAGGGGGAGCCAGAGCAGATGGTTAGCTCACATTTTTGGATAGCTTCGGTATTATTATTATTATTATTATTATAGTCTACAGTTTACCGGCACGCTGTTTCTGTCAGTGATGAACTCAGAGGTTTGCCTTAATCAAATGTATCTGCTCAACTTAACTTAATGTGTTATCATTGCTTCCATCTGAGGTGAGAGCAGGTACGATAGCTAACTTATCCGCATAAAATGCTAGCTCGCTAGCCTAGCCAGGCTTTGACCCCCCCAAGTGTGCGATTTCCGATGTTTTCAACGCATTCTTGCATTTAATTCATTTAAATAAACATTAATCTAACTATTGGTGTGATGAAATAAAACCGTTTCTTAACTAGAGCAAAAACTGTGGCTGGTAAATACAAGCGTCAGCACTGCCAGGCTCTCTTCATCTGCCTGTGACGGCTGGTGTTGAATCATAAACTAACTTCTCTCTAAGAAAAGAATAAGATCATGAACCATAGCTTAATCCTTGCATTTATTCTACAAGTAAGTGTAGTTATTATGTCATTATGGGTATAAATTGAAAGTAACTGTGTTTTGGGACCAGATTTTTCTGACTTGTTCAACATGTCTGGCTACCTTCTGCTTGGTGTGGTCCGGCAGGCTGGCACAGGCTCCAAACACTGGCCCGTGGTCCTTGACGGTGAGACGTTCCAGCTTGGCTCTGAGAGCCTGCTCCTCCTCCGACACCATACGGTAAGTTCCACTCTGAAAAGAGAGCGGTCAGTATTAATGTAAAGGCGGATGACTTACTGGGATCACTGCTACAACTGTAACACTGCTTCCAGCAGTCATTTTGACCCTAAAGACAGCTCTGCAGTGGGTCCCAGCACCACACTGCACACACTACATCGAGGGCCTTGCAACTGGCACAGCTAAATAAATATTAACATCCTTCACATGTGCTTGATGAGTCTAAATGTCTGTCATGAGCTACTTCACAAGGGCGTCATCTCAGGAGCAAAAACAAAGCAGTACATTGTGTGATTGTCTGCACAAGTTGTGTGTTATCGAGAGTACATTTTCCTTCCATTTGAGGATTTTTTCGACATTGTGCGTTCACTTTCCTCTGCATAAATGCAGAATGGTATTGATGTATCAGACAGAACAGACAGTAACTTCACCATGGTGACTTATTTTCATGCTACAACACTACATGCCTGTTTGCACTAATAATTTTGCATTGATAAAGTTTGATATTAGGATTTATATCTGTAAATATGAATGAATAGAAAAGACTACAAATATGATTCCAACATAAATTCAATATCACAAAAGGACTGAGGTTTGATATGCAGCCCCACAAGCTGCAGCTAGAAGTAGTTGATAGTAATGAGTAGAACGTGGCTGTGCTTGTTAGGTCGCAAATAACTGCCTCTGCTCTCCGTGGCTTTAAAACTTTCAGCAGGGTGTTGGCACTACTGGCCACACCTGAATAGGAAATTTCCACAGCGGACAGTTTATCATGGCAGGAAAGGCACAGGTATTATTAATACCATTAATAATGGATGCATTCCATTTCGCTGTGCCAGTTCCAGGGCCCAGGTATTGTGGGCACTCACTCACTGGCAATGGCTTAGTGGCAAATCGCACAGAGCCATCATTGATGTTAGTTACATCTGTGCCTGTCTGCTTGTAAGGACAGTTAACATTAAATCTCTACAGAGAAACTGCCTGTTAATGAGTTCATCTAAGTTTTTTCTACCGTTGAACGTTGCTTGGAACAAAAGCCAAATGCCTCCCTATGTCAATATAATTCCCTCACAAGGCTTGGTTGTGCTGTGTGAGGTTTAAAACATGTCTAATCCACATTAGAGACAAAATGCCTGTCCAGAAGTGTTCCAGGAGCATAATCAATAGGCCTCAGTGTTTGATTAATCTCCCTCACATGAGTCCAGTAAAGCCTGTAAACACACGGCGAGGACTCCCAGCAGACCTGAAGCCGGGATCAGAGATTAGCAGCTAAGGCTACTGTAGGTGCTAACAATGGGCTTTGGTCTTGAGAAATGTTGAGCTGCGGCTGAGTCCATGTTACAGGAAGAAGAATAAGTATTTATCTTGGCGACTGTTTTTTGTGTGTGAGCATTACTCAATCACAGGCCTTTCCAACTTCAACACGCCTGCTACAGCCCATAAATCCATGCAAAATGAGCAAAATCAGACCAGCGCAGTGTCAAGTATGTAAAAGGGCAAGTACTTACAACCACAGCCATATCTCCTGCTCTTTAGATCAGCTTCGTACTGTCTGCAAGGAAATGAAAGGGAAATCCCAGTGAAAAGGACAAAACAATTGGTACACTGTACTCCACATTAATCCCCCTTCATCCCACCCTCTCTGCTGCTGCAGGCTACCTCGATTCAGCTATATTTAGCACTTGGCCATTCCTGGATGATTTATCAGGAGATTTAAGGTCAAGAGCCTTTTGGTTTCATAATCAACAGGCTCACGTATGTTTGATCTCTTTAGTCTTAGTCTTTCATGCAGATAAATTCTGTGTAACCATAAACATTATGATATTCAGTTTGTATGATCCCTAAAATCAACTCAACTCAACAACTCAAATTTTAAGAATCCATTTTTTTTCTTAAAGTGTGCTGCAGCATTCGCATCATCCTCTTGTTGTAATACTAATCAATAAATGGACTGACAGACAATATTTCTGTAATGTTTAATCGATTAATCATTTCTCAAGTAGATTTATAAAGCCTAGCTCTGGCCTCTCGTCTGTCAGGTTAGTGACAGTAAACTGAATATCTGGCTTTTAGACATTTGTTCAAACAGAAGAAGCTGTTTGTAGAGGCCATTTTTTATTTGCTACCCTAGACTGGCATTTTTTAGACTAACATTATTAATCAAGAAAATAACAGCAGTTTAATTGATAATGGAAACAATTGCTGGAAATCCTGTCATCTTTGAGGATTTTTTTCACAGCTTTGACCCGCAGACAAGCATTCATGACCTTTTAAAAATGCAAGTGCTGTGAAATTTTAAATGCAGAGGTTTGTAGAGACTAAAAGACGTTCCACCTGCCATACTGTGTCTCTGTAGCGTATATTTTAAAAGCACTGCATCACCTTTACAGATATTTTTGTGTTATAACTTCCTGGAAGCCACTCAGGCGCTTAAATCCAAAGCTGCAGCACAAGAAGCACTTGCATTTTTGGGATTGTTGCTCACAGTGGGAGCACAGCTCTGAACCTTGCCAGCGTTAGTCCCATGATGCACCCACTGAGCAACATCTGACCAACAACAGTCTTCACTTCATCTCTTGACTAGGATTTAGCACTCAAATACATCAAAATGCAAGAAGAAACTTTGTTTTTGGAGTTAAGGGCAGCCAAATGTCCACGTCTTTCTTTAATTTCATGCCACTTCGTGAAAGAACATCACTTAAGAAAAGAGTGTGAAGTAGCCCATCACTGAAGGAGTCTTACCTGAGGCGGGTGTGAAGTTGCTGGCGGGGAGTCGCAGGGGTCTGTGTGGAGCGAGGAGGACGGGACCTATGATTTGTAGTGTTGGGATTAGTGGCGTCACACCAGATTACATCCGACAGATTTCTTTTTCCTTTCAATCAGCATAAAAGTGGCAGAGGGTGGGAACGAGGGGGGAGGAAGTGATGGTGAGGCCGTTCGGCCAATGGTGGAGGTGCTCCCACGATGAAAGGCAGGGTCAGTGCACATTTTGGATGATGTAATGTTGAGTTTACACCTTAAGTAAGAGGCGGTTTAAGGGGGTGGGGGGATTTGATTGCATTCCGAGGAGACTTGGAGTGAAAAGTGACCATTGTGGCCGCTGATTCCCAGTTTGAGTTCTGCAACGTGATCACACTCAGGTGAGGAGAGGGGGGAGCCTGTATTCAAATGCTCTGTTTCACATGTTTACAGGCATGAATGGGAGTTCAGTCTGGTTCTAATGTAATGATGTTATAACTGGACCAGCAGCAGAATCATCTCACAACAACAGCTGCAGCCTTCTGACCCTTCTGTCCTTGATTAGTCTTGGATTGAAGTCAATTTCTGGAATTCTGGAAGACTGGAATTTATAATATAGTCTATGTCTCTATGTGTAAATAAAAACTCAATTAATCACTTATACAATACCAGATTCTGATTTGCAGCAAAATCTAATTAATGAATCTAATCCACCAAATTCCATGGCCATTTTAGAGGTTTTTGAGATATTATGCTGATATAACAACACATTTTATACAATATGCACATGTAGCAAACTGAGCATAAACTCCATCAGGTGACGGTGGTTAAAGGTGTTAAGCACCAAGGCTGTTTTAGTTCAGAGCGACAACAAGATTTTTTGAGTTGTGCATGAGTTTGTGCCATCAGATTTGTCCACAAGCTCCCACTGTGCAGCATGAACAGACTTCAGTTCATTCAGACAACAAGTTGGAAACTATTTGATAATCAATGAACCCTCCCGTCCTTAAAGCCAAAACATGAGGATTTGCTGCTTTTCTCTTTTTCTCTTTCTCAGCTGTGAGTCACACAAATCAAACAATTTGAAGATGTCAAATTGGACTCTGAGAAATTGTGATGGCCATTTTTTTTTGCATAGACTGCAAACAAGAAATCAAAAAATATTTGGCAGACTAAACATGAGTTGCAGCACGACACTGCTACAAGAGAAAGATAATTAAAAGCAAAGAGAACAGAACAGCAGAAAAGAGAAACGCAGCAGAAAAATCAAGTATTGTTAAATCCTGTGGAACAAAAAATATTATAAAAAAAGAGTCTCACAAATCACAAAACTAGAAATCCATCATTCTGACTGAGGACGAAAGCTTCAAAATGTACTTCACATCTCTTGTGTTTTCATAAACCAGAAATATCTACACATGTGAGGCCACGACCACCGCCTTCGCCACAGGGATTTGGACTTAGACTTGGCTGCACTGATATCAGTTAACATGGACTCTAAACTATCCACAGTTCCCTGTGATCAGATTAGGTCTCACACACACACACCATAACCCACAGAACATACGGACGGCGTGCACGTGCCAGCCAGCTTGATAGCTGTGCTGTGCAGTGTGTGACCATTAGGAGCTGAAGCTTTATATAATGTGATCAATTCTGAGAACACTTCGTTTAGATTTAATCTCAAGTAATTGAGCGGTGAGAGAACAAATTAATTAAGAGCCACTGGACAGTAAATAGTAGTTGCTATGGTTTTTGCTTGTTAAGTGTAAATGAGGGCTTATTGAGAAACATTTAAAAAACAATGGAAACATTAGCGGCGGCTTAAATTTAAGACTTATGGGGCCGATGCAAAGGAGGTGAGGTGACGGGGCCCGTTTATTTCCTGGTGCTTCATCAGGGCAGATCCTTCCACGATTCAAATAGACCTTCATGCACAAATTTTCTGAGTAATCTTCAAAACACAACCTGAGTTACAATCCTGGTGTTCAGGTGCCACTGATCAGCTGAACATATTCTCATTAGATCCCATTTAAAACTAGTTATAGAGAGGATGAGTCTGTTTGAGCCAGACAAACCCAAACATTTAAGCCCTTGAAGTCTTCCTGTCTGTCTGAGATGATGATGCATCAGTGGTTATTTGTCATTTTAATGTGGGGTTTTCAGCCATTGATTTCTGTAATTTTTGTAATTTTCTTCTTTGCAACCAAGGTCCCCAGCTGGATCTGAGCTGGGGATACCACAGCTCCAAGGCCAGCATCCAGACACCCAGACCACCATGGTCCTGTTTCAGTATTTAATAAAAAATAAAAACAGGTTTTCACCTGATTACATCACATTTCTGTAAATGTGACATAACTTCTTTGGCCTGAACGTGAGGCCCTGTTGAGGTTTTCCTCCTCTTGCCTCTCCAGGCAGGCTACGAACTCATCGCTGCAGCCGGTTCCTCTGTTGTGTGGTGATCTGAGATGTTTTGGCAGTTGGCCATTTTTCCTCTCTCTGACCCTGGCAGCGCTAACATCACCAACACACCTCATGACGCAACGCTGAAGGAGCAGGCAGCCGACTAATAATCTGCTAAATCAGGCCTGATCTGCTCAATAAAGCGATTTGGGGAACAAAATTAGATGGATTGGGCAAACAATGCCGCTCTGTTTTCTCCCTATAGCCTGAGCTGTGGGGCCAAGTTGAGGCTTTAGATGTGTGTGTGTGTGTGTGTGTGTGTGTGTGTGTGTGTGTGTGTGTGTTCGTGTTCATGGGTTTCAGTGAGAAAGAAAGAAGGCACAAAGACAAAGCCATTCACAGAGCCATAACAAAATGTACAGCTCCACCTGCAGCTCGCTGTGTTTCATGTTTATGTCAGATTATATCCCACAATGCATCATAATCTAGTGTCATGCTCACAAACACACATTAAACAGCGACATAAAGCTGTGCAGCATTTCAGCTCAATGACTCACATGCGTGCTTTTGTTAGACTGTGTGCTGCACTCTACCTTCCCACTGCAGTGTGCTTTTTTTGGGTCAGCCAGCCTTTACTACAGTGGATTTTGTACCCTATTTGGATGCCATTCGATGATTTTACATCCTGATCCAGTGTTTGTGACACACTCTGACCTGCTGGTCTGGATGATCCCGAAAACATTGCCCAACGCTAACAGAGCCGTGGTTTCACCCGTTAATGCTACCAGCAGCTGCCAACAATGCTGCTGTTAATGCTGACCAGGCACTGGATCAAGTAGGATGACCGTGACGCCATAGTTGGAGTTTTTCCTTTGTAATTAGCAGGACCCTCGGGTCATAATGAAGGCCACAGGAGTACAAACATAAAGAATATACACAAGGTAAAACATCACAGCTGACTTCATCATCATCAGTTTAAAAAACACTTTTTGACACAATGTGTGCTCTGTTTAAAAGTGTAACTCAAGCTTAAAACTAGTTCATCATTTAAATGCAAACTGTACTGACATTTCTGAATATTTTTAAATACTTGTACGCTTGGAGACAGCAGACACTTTGAACATCACATGGCAAATTTGTTAACGGTTGCCTGTTAACAGATCCACCAGGTTTGGTTCACCATCATTCATTTGGAGTCATGTTTGCATCCACCTGATGAACGCAAGTCCAATATTCACTCTCCTTTTAGCTCAGTCTTTGGCCTCCACCAACTCCTGCTAAAAGCTCCACTGTGTTCCTCTGGCTAGCTGCTATCTGCAGGCGGTGCAGTCAGTTTTTAGATCTTACAGAGCTTTCTTTTCCCATGAACAGCTGCCTGCTGGGGCTGAACATGACGCTATGAGAGCCGTGGGTGAACCTGAACAGTCAAGTTTAGGCCTAAAAAGCAAAGCTGAGGGAGAACTGCATCTGTGGGTTGACTACTACAACCTTCACCTTTTACTCAGTCATTTTAAGCCTTATTATAAAAAACGTGGTCCAATTCATCATCATTCAGGTACAAAAACACTCTTCAGCCTCAGTGTTCCCTGTAACATTAAGTCTGTTTGAAAACTTTAAAATACTTCAGTTTTCACGTTCACTCACTGAAAACAAACAGAGTGACTGTTTCATTTTAACATGATGTGTTTTTATTAGGACATCAGAGAGCAGCTTACAATGAGAGGTAATGAAATAACACCATTACAATTCAACACAACTGTTAGAACACGAAACATTAAGGTGACACAAACATTGAGCTGACGGCAACAGTTTAAACTTGTAAAAACGTTTTCATTTTGTCTTGTAGACAGTGAAAACATCTTAAAAGCTGCATATTGTTCCACTTCAGAGCGGCTCAGAGCAGCCACTTTCATTTCTATATTTTAAAAAACAAACTCGACTGAAAAAATGTGTTTTCTTAAATAGCGGTTATCTGTGGTCTCAGTCTCATGTTCTCTTAATAGTTAATTTCACCTTTCAAGTAAGAGCATATTCAGTTAGAGAACTCCAAACTCTGCTTTTCATAAGTTAATAACTAATAACTTTAAGAGCACCAATGTCACAATACAAACATTATCAAGTTTCTCAACACTAACAACTCTGCAGGTAAGTATCTGGTATCACAGCAAAATATATGCTGTTAGGAACTCCAACCATGTTAAACATGTTTAAAAGTAATACATTAGCAAGTGTTTTCATTCAAGCAATTAAGTTAATTTCCCCAGAGTGATACAGTACATCTTCTTTTATGAGGCAATGCAGAAATCTGGTCACACTTCCCCCAAAATACATTTATTTCTTACACTTCTCTTCACTTTATATACTGTCATGTTTTTCATTTACAGCATCTATAGTTATCTGAACCTGCTGTAGTGACTGTGTACTGTACATCACCATGTAACAGGTGTCTGCTGAGGTATTTCCCACAAAGTGTGTCGCATATATCACAAATACTCTCCTCTCATTGGCTCTCAGCTGTGATATCATCTGGCCAGTACTCGTCCTGCATGTAGTGGTTTGAGGCGGCGAAGCTTGGCTCGTGCGGAGCGTCGTCGTCCCTCAGCTTGTTCTGCAGCTCCTGCTCCCACTCGCCCTCCACCAGCTTGTAGAGGTCGAGGGCGGCCTGAGCGTCCTCCACCGAACAGTGACCTCTCCTCCCCGCCTGGCCGGGAAAACACGGACAGGGTCAGCGTGCTTGACAATAGACCAAATTACAATCATGCTGGCGGAAGCATAAAGGAGCTGAGTTATCAAATATTACCACAGGCAGAGCAGCACTCCAGTGTAACTGCGCTTTTTAATTAAGTTAAAAAACTCATAACATATAAATATTCTATTTCTAACAGCAATTTGACATCTGGTTATTTAACAACCAAGACAAGCACTGACATGGACATATCACAGATGAAACACTGTCAGCGCTCTCTGCTGGACAAACATCATTATGACACTTTCTAAATTAAATCAGACATTTTATTGTATTTTTGTAGCCGACATGTGCTGCTACCAATACATCTGTGATTTGATAACATGAGTCAATTATTCTGGCCGTGTCAGTGTATCAGTTCCTCACATTTATTTTTTGGTAAATTCCTTAATTTCACTAAATAGTATCCTTTATGTACATAGGTGGTGTGTAAACTTGACGCTTTCAACAAAAACAAACAAATGTGTCGATGACTTGTCAAAAAGCTCTCTCTGGTCTGCTGAGGCTACTGTCAGTGGAGCACAATCAATCAAATATTATGTAAATTCAGATCACAAGCTCTAAAAAAGCTGTCAAGAAAATAACTCTTGGTGATAACTAAGGGTTTATTGAAACTGCTAAAGGTATCTCAAAAATGTGTATTAAGTATTTGTGAGATAATATAAATTTAACTGGACAGTTGTCTACAAAAACAAACAAGAAATCTGAAAATGCTTCTGACACTTAGGACGTCTCACCTGGATCCTCCTGTTCAGCAGCTTACTGGCCAAGATTTTGAGGGAGGGGCAGCGTTCGCGGGGGAAACCAGCCAAGCGACTGAGTAGACGCGTCGTACTTGTGTCCCTGACCATGTGACCCGGGTGGAGCATGTCCAACGCCTCAAAGTCGTTGTAGATGGAGTGGCCGACGACCACTTTGCCCTCAAGTATACTGAGGACCTACAGGAGAGAAGCCACGCAAGCGTAGAAGAGGAGAAATATAAATGCACCTGGTATGACAGATGGTGAATGATTTGGAGAGTCAGACAAACTGAGTTCAAACTGACCTGACACTTCAAACCACTTCAACATGTTCATATATCACAAGGTCTTATGTATGGTTTAAAATCTAGAGACAGCACAGCAGGTATCTTTAAACACAGCCAGTATTTCTGAGCCCTCATTAGGAGAAGCTGATTGGTACGTTCACGTGCTGCCTGTTTAATCATCATCGCATTTCCATAAGTGTTTGGCTGCTCAAAGCTCAGCAAGATTAATATGGAGCAAAGTGAGAGCCACATAAATACATTAACATACTGGTGCTTTTGTTTTTAAGTGATAAGACTTTATAGGCGATGTTTTGCATAAACAAAAAGCTAAAAATGTCACATTCCCACAGATGGATTTCAGCTCAACATACTATTCAAAGACTGACAGCAACCTGCAGCTTCGTCACTGCAAACCTACTGCAACCACTTTCTTGCTGTAAACAACGGTCACTTTAATTTGAAATCTTAGGAGCAAAGACAACAGAAGCATGCTGAACAAGCACTCTGATGCTCTTTTGTCACTTTTGGACACAGCAGAGAAAATGATAACTGTATGCTGATTTTATGTGTTCATTTTGAAGCTACACTATATGAATGAACAAACAGCAGTTTCACCCAGGGCTGCAAGTAACGAGTATTTTAACAGTTATTAATCTGTTGATTTTTTTCCTCAATTAATCGGTTACTTGTTTGGTTTATAAAATGTCAGAAAGTTTCCCAAAGCCCAAGATGAAATGTATTATTTTGTCAATGACTCAAAGATTTTCAGTTAATTGCCATAAAGGAGCTAAGAAACTAGAAAATAATTACATTTAAAGGCTAGAATCAGAGAATTTTGACTCAAACCGATTAGAAAATAGTTGACACTTAATTTAATAGTTGACAACTAATCGATTAATCGCTGGAGATCTATCTGTATATGAATTATTTTTTGAACCAGACTGTTATTATTGTGATTACTCTATGTGTTGATATTGTGACATCTAAGTCAATAATGTAACTAACTACACCTTTGCCCAAGCTTAAATATTATGTAAATGTATAATCATTGCCTACACCGACTTATTCATTGTACACGCGAAGCAGGCCTCACCTCCTCCCTGGCTTGAGTGAAGGGTGTGGCGTTGTGCAGGTGATGACTCCGGATGCCACTCCATCGAGTCCTGTAGTCTGTGACGGGCTGACGCGGTCTGACATATTTATCATACAATACGTTGCCGTGATAGTCCAGGATGCTGCAGCGCGCCAGCTCGCTGCAGCGCCCACCGGGCCCCGTCCCCACCATCTCGCAGTCCAGCGCCACCACCGTGGTCGTGCACGAGCTGAGGCACGGCGAACTCCGACCACTGGCCGGAGGACTCGCCTCAGAGGAGAAACCACTGTCCACCTCCCAGCTGTCTCTGAGGGCTGTGACTAAACTGTGGTGGTCCGAAGCTCTGGGCTCAGACACAGAGAGTCCAGGTTTAGATATGTTAGTGCTCTTGTTTTCAGAGTTCAGAGTGCTTTGACTTTCCTGGTCTGCACTGCTCCCTTTACTTTTTTTGACCAGTATATATGCATCCAGTGGGTCGTTGTGGTTGTCTGTTATTTTCCTCTTCTTGCTGGTTATTATCTCTCTCTGGCATTTCTTCCTAGCTCTCGCATTCTCCATGGCACAAAGCATCATGGATTTTTTGCACGAATACTGGTAGTTGCTGAGAAGACCCGCCATCCTCAACCACTGAGGCCTGCCTTGGATTCATTTCTGAGGAAACAAAACAACACAAAGACTCTCTGATTATCATTACGAAGGAAATTCAGTAGGCAATCACCATGATGAAGTCCACACATCTGCTCAAAAAAAAAGGGCAGCGTTGTCACTGGGGCTGCTGCATAACCTTGCTTCTTATCTCACTGTGTGTGTACATGCAATGTGACCAACAGACTAAAATGTAGACTATGTTACTAAGAGCACATTTGGGCAATTAAACAGACTGATTCTGAGATCTGATGCAACCTTTATAACTCTCTTTCACAGATTTCACAGACGTGGCAATGCAGAAATATCACCGACTTCCAAGGGCAGGTGATTGACAGCAACACACAACAGTCAGCCTACTCTGTCGCAACAAACTGTGATACCGCGTTGTTTGGTTGTTGAATTCAACAATCAAATAAGCTACTTCATAGTTACTTATTTAAGTTAACGATCAAAGTGTGGGAAGGGTCAGACAAACATTATTAGACGGCAAATGTTCCGTCGTGCAGAAACCAAACTCCATTCAAAATTCCGACACTTTATGCACATGAACTGCGCCTTTAACGCCTGCCTGAATTTGTACTGAATAACTTGACTCGATGGTAAATCCAGTACATGTTAGCTGTATGCATCAAGCAAATGCTCGTTCACAGCACACTTGGTTGACTGACTCGTCAGGTAGGCCGTGAAGGGTGACCGAAGTATCGCTAGAAAAAGCTTATGATTATTTACAAAGACGTGCTCGTTGAGTTGTCCACGTCGAGCACTGGCCATTAAAGCTTCAGCGTGGACACCTCTGCTGCTAACTATCGATAGCCATGGCTAACTAAACGTCAAACGAGTTTGACGTTCTGTTCTGCAACGCCAACTGACATTTAGCAGACATTAGCTAATATAGCTGTATAGAGCTATGTCAAACAAAGACACTAAACTTCATTCCTCGAAGACAACTATCACATAATATTAATGCTAAGATATTAACTAAAACTACTAATATTGAACAATTCCTACGTTACCTTCTGAAGCAGCACGTGTAGAGTCGGGACATGCCTGGGCAAAATTCCTTTGCGCTCACTCTGATTGGCTCTTCCTCTTCTTCGTTTATTTTTTTGTCAGGAAACATTCAGCTTCTGTATAAACGCGGTATCGCCGCCTACTGGTTGGATGTATTACTTACCAGAATAATTGTTTCACAGGTGCAACGTTTCATTGTTCAACCAATTCTGATAGTGTCATGAAAAAGTCACACATGAACGATATTTAGTGATCGAACTAAGGCCATTAAATCCCCGAGGTTCATGTAGCCAAATTCCATTCACAGAAATTCAGAAACACCTGTCACCAAAAACCCACAACTCTATAATGAAAGAAAGGCCAATTTGTGACTTACTGGATAACATACTCCAGTTTAAACTGGTTTCTATAAAAAGCCATATATTCTGCTCCAAAATGTGAGAAATTAGCCATTTAGCAGGACATGTTGGTCCAATCAATCTGCAGTTTATTATGTTGTACAAAAAGGCCTTATTGTACTGAGTGACATGTGTAACACTGTACAAAATCAGCTGCACACCTTTCTGCAGTTTCTATGATGGGAATAACTACATTTTTCCCCCTTTGATCCCAATTTGCTTACAGAGCAACAGAACCAAATTAATATTAATCCAGTTTTCACAGCCACGTGACCCAGTTTATATGACTGAAGTACTAAATTGCTTTGTCTGTGATAAAAACAACAGAAAAATAATTATCACCATTTTTGAATAAATTGAATATCTTTTAAGTTTTGCTTGACTTGGACTCGGGGATCTTCTGGACACTTGTTACCATTCTGACATTGACAAGCCATAATGATTAACCAATTAATTTAAATTTGCACATTAACTGATATGTGTCCTAGATGTATCTTAGTCATTAAATGCAATGACTTAATACAATATTGTGAATTACAAAGAAAAGATTACAATAATCATTAAGTTTAAACTGGCATTGATGTTCATGAATGAGATCATACAGTTTGCTTTGGTTTTGTGGGCCTTTTTATTTCACAATCCTTCCAAATGTACAAAAACAAAGACATGTAACAAAAACAAAAAAAAGAAAAGAAAAAGGAATTCACCATTACCACTTTCCCCTGTGACGACAACAAAAACCAACAGATGACTGGTGTCAAACCAAAGTGCATCAGCCTGAGGTGTGGCACAGGCCAGGGAAAATAAAAATCTCAATTTGTCAAAAGCTGTCCCCTCTTCCCTAAAAATTTGTTTTTGTTTTTAAACATCAGACAGGCCCTGGCCACCACCTCTCCACCTTCAACAGTTTTCCCAGAGCAGCGGAGGACCTAAAGGGGGCGCCGCATCTTTTCGACTCGGCTTCAGAGCATTCGGTAGTTCACTAAGAGAGTGGAATAAAATTTAGTTCTTTCTTTGCATGGATTTCCCCAATCCTCCTCCTCCTGTTGTGGGGGGGGGTGTTGAGTTCCTGCTTGGGGCTTTTATAGCTCTATCTTGTCATCGTCATCCTTCTTCTTCTTCTTCTTCTTCTTGGACTCCTCCTGCATCACCAAGGGGTTGGTGGCCTCTCTCTTCAGGTAAGAGATGAAGTCGCTCACCTCGCGACCTCCCTGAGAAATGAGCGGTGAGACGGGACAATTAGCAGGGCGGATACAAACATGACTGTACCGTGTATTAACGGCCGCTCAAGCAGACGCTCACCTCGTATTTCTTTGGGTTCATCTTCCGTCCAGCCGGGGCAAAGTACAGTGTGGGGAAACTGGAAAAGGAAAGGTCGAGGAGAGTGATCAGTTTATTTTTTTCTTAAGATTTCTCAGCAATTACTGGGACATATCTCGTTTTTGTATCTCTGTCAGGTGACGTATTAAAGTATCTACAGAGTCCACCATGTTTCCATGGTAGTCCAGAACAGACAAATCAAACACTTTAGATTGTGCCTTTTTTCTGCATTTTTAGCCACCACCGCCGGGGAGGGGTGAGGCAAGGGTTGTTCAGTTGGCTGCAATCTGCAACCTCACCACTAGATGCCACTAAATCCTCCACACTGGACCCTTATGGGAAGCCTGAATGTTAGATCGAGGCAACCAATGACTCACCCGCTGACTTCATATGGAGATGGCACATCGTTGGCTGTGGCATCCATCTTGGCAATGACAACGTTGGGATCGTCAGCGAGCTGCAAGAGCAGAGGAGAGGAGAGAAACCGTTGACTGTTTGCAAGCTAGTTCACAAAATCAACCTCTAGACAGTCTGTAGGTTTTGTCTGGTCCTTCTTTCTGGTTGGACCAATGCAAGACAGACAACAACAAATACAACCTCTGACTTAACACTAATAAAACTGTACTAGCACAATGTGGTTTCTATTGACTGTAAAACAACTGCTAATTTTTTTTTTTTACACACAGAAGTACAGAACTGAAATCAAAGACAGACAGCACCAGATTCCCTCTGTCAAGTTTTTTGTTGATGTTTGATCTGGTTTCTTCTAATATCTTTATGCAAATGTTGAAGCAAACACTTCACTTCAAGCCATTCTTTGGATAAGGTTATTAAAACACTTTAACTTAGATGATTATCTTAATCTGGTAAATACTGCAACAGTATTAGATAAGATAAGAAAGAACTTTATGTATCCAGTTAGAAGCCTGTTCCCTCACCTTCTCTCCCAGCTCATTGAATTTGGGCTCCAGGTTCTTGCAGTGTCCACACCATGGAGCGTAGAACTCGATCAGAACGTCTTTGCTGTTGTCGTTGACGATGGAGTCGAAGTTCTCGGCCACCACAACCTGAATGCAAATGAGAGATGTCACAAGTTTACTCCTTGTGGGCTTTTAACAAGCACAGCATGTGATCCTGGACAATAATCAGCTGTATAAAAATGTGAAGCATTATTACTATTAAATGCTTTATGTATATATAATAGTCACTAAGCCAACCAGTTACTACGCGTATACACTGCATTCAACTTTTCACAACTCATTTACTATCTTAAAACCGCAGTACAAAACCTGTATTATTAAAACACACCATAACTGTTTGGATTAAGGCTTCATTGTCTGTGATTACTTGTTTAGTTTTAATAGTACGAGTTTTTGTTTGAGTAGATTTTCAAAGCATTTGAAGTTATACCAAGCTTTAGTTTTATTTTGCTTTTCCTTACAACTATTAACCTTCATCAGGTTTTACACAGCAGGAGTGTAAATATTACACATGAAGTAGGAAAATGTGGAAGCAACATGCAAAAACACTTTCCAGGAAAACCAAGACGTCACACTGAGAATAAATTAACACAAAATACAGAGCACACGTTAAGTAGAAATGGAGAAACTTTCTGGAGGATTCATCTCACCTTCACAGGTCCGTCGTTGGTCTCTGGGATGGGCTCTGATTTGAGGTAGCGCTTCAGCTTGCCGTCAAAGTAGTCCTGCAGGAAACGCTGCAGAGCTTTTCCGTCACGACTGTTAGAACAAAAACAGAAGTTCTTCAAGCAACCAGTATAGAAACACAGACGCAGAACCAATATATTGAAGTTTTCAGTAGGAATGGAAGCCTCAGCACTGTGGAAATGAGCCAATATCTGCTGACCTCACATTGCTAACTCAACCTGCTACTCTGCAGCCTTAACACTGACCAGCTACAGCAGCCTCAAATGATTAAAACTCAAACTCAAAATTCAGAATGGGTTTAAAAATACAGCCACAGCTATGTGAAGACATGCGTGCCAGAAAGAACTGTGCGTGCAGTTTTCATGGGCTCTGTTGACTTTGGCCTGACATCTTTTTTTATTTATTGTTTTCTAATGGCAGTAGCTTGATGAGCAGGAAGAGCTAAATGTAGGAGTTTACTTCAAAAAGTACTTTATTTACCACTTTTATATACGATATAGCAATAATGCTGCTGATATGAACCTCAAAAAGACTGGCTGGCATGTGATGTGCATTGTTTTAGGAAATACAGTCTCTAGAAGTGTATGATTCAACTTTTTCCCATCGTCTAGTGTTAAAAAAAGCAAAGCAATAAATTGTGATATCCCATCGCAAAACATATTGAATCAACACCCAAGTATCCTGAAAGTATCTAATCAGGAGATAAGCATATCATCCCAGCCCTACTTTTAAAGTCAACTAGCTATCCAAGCAAAGGGTGTGTGCATAATTAAAGACCCATGATATATATACACCATGTGCGGAACATTTTGATGTTAGAAATGCACTTGCAGCAACAAAGATGAACATGTGACTTACGAGAACTCCTCGGCCATGGCGTATTTGTCTCCCTTGGCGGTGCGGATGGTCACCAGAGGCAGTTCTCCTGAGCTGCCATCCAGGCCGAACTCAGACACCTCTTGGCTGAACGTGTTCTTGCTGGCCACGGCAAAGTTCAGCTTCTTGCCCTGATCCAGGAACTCCTTGGCCACCTTCATCACCCTGTAAAATGTTTGTTTGGTCAGTTTTTAAAGCCATGCTTTTGAAAATGAAGATGTAAGTAGCATCTCATGAGGGGAAAGTGAACAGAGAAGCAAGCTTTCATTTCAATATTGGTTCTTAGAGTGTAGTCAACTGCCACAGAGGAAATGCATAGCTTGTTCTTGTGATTTTTTGTTTCTTTAAAAAAATAAATTAAAAAAACAACACACAAGAAGACTAATATTTAAGTTCAAACTAAGAGACTCAACAGCCCTGTGTGGTGCTGAGGTTAAAAAAAAACAAACAAAAAAACCTGTGGAGAGCTGACAGACACCAACCTGTTCCTCCAGTAGTTGGAACCTTTGGGGTTCTTGTCATAATCAACATCATAATAGGCCACCAGCAGGTCTTTCCCCCTCAGCTGGTCTTTGTTGTCGTCCGTCATGTGGGGACAGATTCCAAAGCTGCGTTGATGAGAAAACACATGTGTCACATATGTATGAGACATACTGGTGTTCAATGTTTTGCAGTTTGACTTTACACAAGAGGTGAGGCTGGACTACAGTTTAAAAAAAAAAAACAAAAAAAAAAAAATTGGGGTATTTTGAGACGTGTGGACAAAAAAAAAAAAGTGTGGACAAAAAAAAAAAAAAAACGACTGTGTGTGAACACTGTTAAACCACAGATGAGATACGTGTACAAATATTGTATCTTTTTTGTTTTAGTTAAACATGTTTGATATAAAAGTAAAACCACCTATCGCATATACTGGGCAAAATACACAGAAAACACTGCAACGTGAATTCACTTTTACAACTCCTAAAAAAAAATATTAGAATGCAATGATATGGAAACACTTTATCACTGCATCTCTTTTTTAGCACGGTCTAATGGGGCCCCTAAGAACAACATGAAAACAAAAATGGGAGAAAAAAAATATTACACAGGAAATAGTGTGCTAGTGGTTTCACACTTATAAAGTCCAGGCTAAATGTGCATGTGTATTTAAAAATCACTGGTGAATAATAACTAAGAAAAACCTATTGAATAGTCTGGCCACATCAACTGACCAAACATGACTAGGAAAGGTTAACAGGCGTCCTAGTCGTACTCACAAGTACCCACATGTCTCCATTTGTAATATTTTATCATACTGAGTTTGAAGATAATGATCTATCTTTTAATTGTGATGACTCAAACAAATGCAGGAGCACCACCCTGATTGTCTAGTTTTAACTGCAGATTCAGTCTGCTCCTTAGAGGATGATCCAGCAACAATGATCTGTAAACACTCAGCATGCAGCATTTGTTCATCACAAGTTCCAAATACCGTTAGTTACATCTGAAAAGTGCAAAAGAATGCATGAGTATAAATGGATGCTATTACTCTGCAAGATGATTGTATGTTTTACCACTGCAGCAAAAAAAGCGACAACTGTAAATTTATTGTGCTTGGCAAATTAAAGGAGCCACTATCTCTACTGCCTAACAAGGCATATGGACACTGTCAGATGATGGGGCATGGATTGCAATGATACTCACATGTTGTCCTGGATGAACCTCTTGATTTTGTTGCTGGTGAATTTCTCCTCGCTGAATTTAACGGAGCTGTCTTCGAACTTGTTGCTGAGTCGTGGTGGGCGGAACAGGATGACTCCCCTGTTAAACGAAACAGGAAATGTCGCTATAATCTAAACCAACAGCAGCTACACTAGTGATATCAAATGTGTAAGGAACCACATATTTTGACTTATTTGCAAATATCCGAGTAGGCCAACGGCAGAAAGAGCTACTTACTCTCCATCAACGCCGTGGCTCTGGAGGAGAGCCTCAGAGTTGGTGTGGGCAAAGCGGTAATTGTCCCTCAGGGCACTGGCTGCCTTCAGGAACTCTGCCTGTGCTGTGCTCTTGTCATCAGCAAAGAACCCTGAGAAAGAAAGATAAGTCATGTTCAGATCAGGATGCAATGAGCATGGTCCTATAGTTTCTGAATTTCTCCAACTTTGCCAGCAAAATACTGCATTGCAATGACGTCTGAACTATGATCCTTTTTGTGTGACAGTGGCTTTACGCTGCAGTCAAATTTGACACAAAAACTGGCTCAAGTTAACATCCAATGCTTATTTACATAGCTGCTAAGGGACTGAGAAAACTAAGAAATCGCTTGCAAGGCAATGACTGACATTCCAACAGCAACTCACCAACAACACTTGCGTCTTGGTCTGAGATGAACTTCTGCAAGTCTGCATCAGCCTTGAGCTCAACAGAAGCTGGTCCAGCCTGCTTCTTAAGGAAACTGACTATCCCATCTACAGAGAGCAAGAGAAACAACACAGTGAGAAAGAGAAAACACAAAGATGACCATGAGTGACAGAAATGAGCTAATATGAACCTTCAAGACATTTTTAACCATTATACACATAAATAAATCAAATCACAGGCAAATACCTGCAGTTCTGGGACCATCATAGGGACCAGACTCTTCTCCATCCCTGAAGATCTTCAGAGTAGGGTAGCCACTGACACCATATTTGCTGCATGTGTTGCTGTTAGATGTGCAGTCAACCTAAGGGGAAAGAAAATCATTCACTTTCTAAACAGGTGCACATAGGATGACAGTACAGAGTGCATTAAGCCATGCTTAAGTGGACAGAGTTAAGAAGTGAACTGCGTTATGCAATACCTTGACCAGGGGGACGGTGCCTTTCAGACGTGTGGCGGCTGCCTCGTACTCAGGTGCTAGCCGTTTACAATGGCCACACCTAATGGAGAGAGGATCAGTCATACAGAGGAACAAGTTACACTTAAGTTGTATTCAGGTTTCAACTTGGCAAAGATCCTGAGGGAGATGAGGGAGAGGGTGATTTCACTGTGAGGAATTTGATACATATGAGGTAGTTGAATGAGGTTTGTAAAATACAAAAAGCTTAAAAATCATGTAATGTAAATTAGCTGAACAGTATTAGGGATGAATCTAACTTATTTTAATTACTGTTTACTCTGTTGGAGATTTGATCAATTGCTTGGCCCATGAAATATCCGCAAAATAATAATAAATGTTTATCACAATTTCCCAAAGCCCTTGTTGGCATATAAACATTTATTTTTTTCTGTGCAGTAAACCAAAGCCAAATCATTTTGAGCTACAACTAAGAAAATGAGCGAATATTTATAACCGATGGACTAGAACCAGCGAACTTTTGACATTTTTTTAAAATGACGTCACCGCACAGTATAGAACAAAACGCTCTATAAAGTGTTTAACGTCGATGTTTAATTAAATACTGTCATCGTTAACTTTTGTTTTCAAGTACGGCACCGGAGAACCACGTCACAGTTCCTCTGGCCCAATTAGAAGTGGACACCAAAACTTCCCTGTCCAATCAGAACGTTACAACATTGAAAAGGCACGCCCCTAACTTCCTCATAGCCTCATTCGTACGTAGTTTCCATTGAACTGGATTCGGAGCAGTTATAAATACAAACCATAACTAATTGTCCTACATTTTTACAGTTTGTAGTACAGGCAAACTACGGCAGCTTTTTCAACCATTGGTCCGCTTAAAAAACGTTCCATTACAGCAAACTGGCTCAACGTTACACCTTTCGATTAGCTAACATGCTAATTGTTCGGTCATTAGCCAATAAGCCCAATACAGGTTGACACTACCAACTCTGTTACTGGCAAACAGAGGTCCAGTTTACAAATTATACAACGAATGAAATGCCTTCAATATACATTCACAGTGTTATAAATTCTGCAAGTAAACGTCAGATGGCTAAACTGCTCACCGCGAAGCAAGTACGCTAGCATTAGCAAATTTAGACGTCTACAAAACAGTATAATTGCTCAAATCCTCTGCACGTAGCGTGAAGAGACTCACCAAGGGGCGAAAAATTCCACAAGAGCGAGTCCATGGTCTCCGATTTTGCTTTCGAAATCATCATCAGTGTACTCAAGCACATCACTGGCCCGGGTGAACCCAGCGAGAGCGGCCAAAAAGATTAGCCTCAACATCGCACACCGCACTCGCTAACAGTCTTCTTCACTTTTTGTTAAACAAAAAAAAGTTTGAATTGCAAATTGTGTCCGTGGCAGCCCCCTCTTCTGCACTTCGGCGACGTGAAAGCCAAAGCTGCTAGCTCATCTGACAGGGCCAAACGCAGACCAGTCGATAGAGAAAGAGAAAGGGATGGAGGCGGTTAAGACGAGCAGGCAGGCAGCTCCGGGACCTCTCCTAACCACAGTGTGGCAGCCTCCCATTGGTCTACTAACAGCATCACTCTGCTTCTGCCACCCAATGACAAGCAGGCAAACGAGCATTTGTTCTCTCCGAACCAATCACAACTCTACATAATCAAAACTCCTCTCTCACGCGCGGAAGTGATTATGTTAATATTTGACTGCTTGAAGTCATGGCTTTTTAATGACCGGCAAACAACTCATAATGTGTCTTTAACAAAAAGTTTTGTTGATTAATATGACAGGTAAAAAAGAGACCAGGTCACTTTCTTCTTAGGCACCAAAATACCGTTGCAGTGATGAAATATTTGTCAGAAAAGATCACCCCAGAGTATGTCCCCAGAGACCTCTTTGGTTTATCGACATTAGTCAGTAGTTACACATTAAAGAAAAGTGCAGTATAACCAAAATGAGAGATGCAGGACGTTAAGCATGTCCAGTTGACTGCGACTGCCTATACCTTCATCAATTTAATCACCCCAAGACAAACAAAATAAAGAAATTCTTAAGTTAAATAGAAATTCTAACTAGGATGATAACTGCTTCCTGTGAACCATAGTTTGACTTTCTTTTAAAACTTTTTTTTAAATGTGCAAATGTAATTCGTGGAACCACAGAACATCATGGAACAAGTTTATATTGGAAGGTGAAACACACAGATCACCATGTTGATCTGCAGGTCATTGTGCCACGTACATGCTGTAGAAACGCTAAGCCCCCAGGATTTAGTGTGCTAGATAGATAGATGGACAGATAGTAACTGTCATGACCTGAAGTTTGTTTTCTGTCGATGCTGTGTCTGTCCATTTTCTGTCATTCACTGACAGCCTCAGGGGGACTGTATGTCTTCTCTGTTGCTGTTTTGTGGCTGCAACAGTAAATTATTGTGAAGGTCAAGCACTCACTAAACAACAGGTAAACAAACTGTTGTCATTACAGCAACATACTTGTGCTCTGAGATGATGAAAAACAAGCACAGTCTGGGTCAAGTTGGTTGGTCACTTACAGTAAGTCCAGTCTCAACTGAGGTAAGTCCTGCATTATTAGAAAATCAGGAGGTCCTGTCTTGTAGAGGGGCCCTGTGTAAAAATCTAGTTGTAATGATATTATTATTTTAGCTTATATTGTGTTCAGATGATGGATATTCCTAAATTAATATGTGATTCTTTAGAGTTGCCACAAATTAACTGATACACAGAGGATTAGAGGTCAGGAAGTATTCCAGCAGAGGAGAGCTGAAGCTGCCACCTGTAGTCAGCTGGAGACAAAAGGGTGCATAGTGGGAAAATATTTATTCTTTAATTCCTTGTAGTCCCAATAAATATCATTAAAATCTTAATTTCTGACAATAGATGAAATCAATATCAGGTGAAGCTCCACGGTCACGATATTTGGTGGGAATAAAATGTGTGTGCAATAAAATCATGTGTTAAATAATGATAGTAGCAGTATAATGCTGGTAATTCAAGTGCGTATGATGTTTTTTATGACACTTCTGACTGTTCTCATTAATCGTTTGCCAGCTGTGTGTCTTGTTCTCAAGTCTCAATCTAGAAACGACCTGATTAAATAATGTTTAAATCTGCTCATGTGAATGGAAAGTTGTCGGACTTTCATTGCAAAGCCCCTCAAGCACATTCCATTTTTATTCTCAGTTCTTATTAATGAAGTCATAGAGGCAAATTTAGACTTCATATTCATTAACACAGTCAAATACTGTACACAGGATATAATAAACATTTTCCTTCTTTGTAAAGCTGCAGTTATACTACGATGCCAACAGAGGGAGCTCTCCGACACTATAATCACTGGTATACAATACTCTGTCCATACTAATATAAGTTCTTTTAAAATTAACATTTCATCAGTGTCATATAAATGCACACAGGTATCATACAACACCTCGGTAGGTAAGTAACACCAGTAAGTTCTACCTTAAAGGTATTCCTCATAGATTTTAGTATTAAGTATCCATGTAACTACACTCAATATATTATAAAACATTTCTATGAGACATACTCAATTCCAGCCTGTACATTTAAATGTTACTCTGATGCCCAGTGAGAAACCAAGTCTGAGTCTTACAAAAGCTGACACCTCCCCTCTGTAACTTGTTAAAGTGTCTCTCAGCAATATTTTCTTATGAGCTTAGGCCTTCATCACTTTTTCATTAGATTCATGCTTCTCTGCCAAAACGCTGCCGTGTACCCATGTGACTTCAAACTTGCTTACGTTGCCATATTTGAAGAAGATGGTTAGAAACTAATAGTGAAAACCTTGAAAATCTTAAAGATATAAAAGCAATGAAATTAGGACCAAAATCAGGAGATATTTTAGATTTGCATAAGAAAACCTCAAAATTTCTTTTGTGTCACAGTTCTCCTAAAGACACAGAACACCTGCCGCTATTGAAAGAGCTCTGTGATCTTATTTTGGGTAAAAGATTATTGTATGTAGAATATAAAAACTGTGAGTGTTCAACACTACTCAGAGACAGATTCAAACTTCTGATCAGGTTGTGCAAAGAATGGTCCACATGAAGAAAAAAGTAGTGTAATATCTGACCATATAGCAGTATGGAGTTCTTGTTATTCAGTGTGCATTTAGTCTCCATCAGCCTGCCCAGTTTACCTTCCAAGCCATATTTTGAAATTTCAGTGTATTTCTTGCTTAGGTTAAAAGTTTACATGACAATTTATTCACTGATGACTTAACTCCAAATGAAGCTCCACTATCTAAAACAGGCATCTCAAAACGGTTCCATAAAGGGCCGCGTGGCTGCAGGTTTTCATTCCAACCCAGGAAGAGCACATCAGGCCAACCAATCAACATCAAGGGATCACTTAGTTATCAGCTGAAGACTGAGATCAGCTGATTAATTGATTCCAGCCTGGTGTGTTCCTCCTTGGTTGGAATGAAAACTTGCAGCCACGCGGCCCTTTATGGAACCGATTTGAGATGCCTGATGTAAAACAATGTATGTTAGTGTGGAAAGTCCTCTTCATTTTTATAAACCTCACTTCCTAAAGAGACCAGTTTCTTTCAGCAACGACCCAGAATGTCCCCTAATCTCCCCTCATGTAGCTCAAACACAGCTGACTGGCGAGCTGTGAGGCTAATCCTTTAAAGCAGAGCTGCCACCGTTTACTGTAAACGTACGTTTGAGTCGGGAATGGCAGAATTAGATGGGAATAATTTAGGGACCAAATGGGGTTGGAGGAAGGCTGACTGTCAGTGGAGCTGTGATTAATGTGTGGGTACAGAAACCAGTATTGCACTACACAGCACTTTGCGTAAAACATCTGTACTGTTTCAAGGCCACTGATTGGACACTCATTGGCATCTCAGTGTATCTTCTACACACATTGTGCTAAACACTGTGGGCTAAGGCATCTTCATCATCATTTAATAGACATTTTTACCCCACTAAACAGTTTTTCACTATGCAACCACCTTTTTATCCAAGGAACCCGTGTTTTGTGCGTGGCCGTGCATTCTGCAGCGCTGTGGAGATCTGTTTTCCCTTACCCACAAAGCCCCTTCCCTCCCGAATCGGAGCCCCCATTGCCTCTGTGAAGTGGTTGCTACGGCAACCAGCTTGCTCCTCAGCCATATCTGGAACAAGGAGGAGGGGAGAAGAGGTCTGCAGCATTATGCTGGTGACATGCTCTGAGAGCTGTGAGAGGGAGGGAGGAAGAGGATGTCTGTGTGTATTCAGGACATCAGAACCTTCCTCCAAATCCTTGAGGGGACAGAAACAGATTCCTCAGGCCTCGCAGCACCAACACTTGATGTCTCAGCTGCGTCCCGTCAGAACACTGAGCGCCTTGTTGTCCTGTCCAGACCAAAACACTGGAAAAATTGTTGCACAAGGAGACAATAAAACTCTATTTATTCACAATGGGACACAGCAGTGGTTGCATACTCCCTGCATCGCAGAGAAAATGCAGGCAGATTTTGCACCATACTATCTGTTCAGTCAGATTTAACAGTATTCACAATCAATCTTAAATGATAAGACAAGAAGGCAATATTCAATAATTTTTAATTGTCAACACATCCCATGAAAAGACCAAAACTAACAAATTGTAAGTCTGTCTCTCAATACTTTCCAAATATATACTTTAACTTTGGTAAAGGCAAAATTATTACTAGGGCTGCAACTAACGTATTTTAATTATCGATTAATCTGCCAATTATTTCCTAAATTAATTGTTTAGTCCATAAAATGTTTAACAATAGTGAAAAATGTCATCCACATTTTCTAGGGCCACAGTGATGTTTTTAATTTGCTTGTTTTGTCTGACTAATGCTTTAAAACCTTCAGATTACTGTCACATGTGACAAAAACAATCAGCAAAATGTCATATTTGAGGAGCTGGAACCAGAGAATGTTTGGCAATGTTACTTGAAAACTGGCTGAAATTATTAACTAATTACTTAATTAGCTAATCAATGAATCCCCTCATCACTGCAGCCCTAACAATGACCAGCCAACAACTGCACACAGCAGTAAATCCACGACTGTTTCAAGTCACCACGCGTGTAAGATTGCCTCAAACCTGTAAACTATAGAAATCCTGTTCATGGTAATGAAGGAGCATGGCACCCAGTGCAACAGCGTGTCTCACTGATGTGTTTTTAATAGTTTCCAGACAAAAATAGAGCTTTATGGCACAGAGGAATAAGAGATCAGGCTTTGGTTACAAACAGACAATACTTGTTAGTTGGACCAGTTCATCCTTTAACTGCCTTTGCAGGATAGGAAAGAAAATCTTCCAGGTTTTAAGGTCTTGGCTCTGTGAGAAAACAAGAACCCTGAGTAGCGGCCTTTCAAGCATAATACAGTTTTGTTACGCCTCTGACTAAACATTGGCACATGACACTCTGCAACCACGCTGATCGCAATCACGCTCCTCGAGCTTGGTTACCATGGTTAAACAAAGCTTGGGCTTCACGCTCTGGAAAAAAATCCTCTTGGATACCAAAGAATTAAGTCCAGTTCACGTAGAAGCTAAAAAAAGCAACATTCTATCAACAAAATGAGAGACAGACAGAGCAGGTACTGTTAAATAGATGATTTCTTTAATAAAAGACATTACAGTGTGACATTCAGTGATGATGCGCTGGAATGATATTGCTTCAGTAGCTTACAGTACAGAATCCAGCCTGGCCATCGTGTGTTATAACATTACACCGTGACACCAGTGTGTCATCAAACAAACAAATGCTCTAGAGAGCAAGTCTTCAATGCTGTTAATCTACATTCAAATGCACTCAAAATGGTGAAACGAAACCATGAACACACAATCCACAATGGAAAGTATTGCAAAGATTTTGCAAATGGATGGATCATACAAGCACCTGATAATAGGAATGAACAAACAACTGACAGGAGTGAGGGGAAGAGACAGGCTGAGTATAGGACATGCGTCAGGAAGGGGCAGAGGTGGGGTTAAGCCAGGTTTGGTGGGCTCAGGAGTGCTTTGGGATCAGAGTCATAGATACTGTTTGGCCATGCAGAGACGGGCAAACCGGCGGCCCGTTAGAACAGCCTACAGTTTGTACATCCTTCTTTAATCTTTGCTGCAATTTGAGAGCAAGGTTTGAATTTGGTTTAAGGATAAAAACCCTTCAAACAACTGAAACACACTAAAGCCCAATGCAGTATTCTGGGACTCTGGTTTGGTTCAGCCAGATAGCTGCGTATAATATATGCAGATTATATTAGAGATGTATTCTGGGAGGGCAGGGAGGAGTGATTAGATAAGTAGTAGTAATAAAGGAGGCAATGACATAGATATTTATAATATCTATGGGCACAGAGCGAGGTGTCGGTGCATGTGTTGGTGCCCAGAGTTGTGGGGTGAGGTCAGGGATCAGTGTCTACTTGAACGACTTGATGGGTGGGGGCACCTTGATGTCCTGGCCTTTCTCCAGTCTCTTCTCACACTCGATCAGGTAGTTGACGCCATCAACCACTGTCTGCACCAGCTGGACCTGAGGGAGGGACACATCACATTTTGCCTTTATCCTTTTTTTGCATGAGAGAAATGATCACTGAACATAAAACGCCCTCTTCAGCTCAAAAACGTCGCTTCAGCTGCGTGTTCGACCTTCACTGTGCTGAAAGATGTATGTGCAGAGTTCGACACTACAAGAAAATGATTCATCTGCAGCCCTGACACCTGCAAGCCCCTCACTGCCTAAGTATAAACGTTGCAGACACTACCAAATATAAACACTAGCAGCACTCTTTACTGAGCTGTGACACGGCATCAAATAGAGGCTGATAACCTTACAGAGGAATGCCTCCAAACTAGTCATAAGTACAGCACCGCCTCCAACACAGACACTTTCCTGCTGCTCTCATTTACATCTGGTGAGTTAGCTGTGAGGTTTATAAACTATAGTCCCACAGTTTAAACACAGAAAGCACAACACATGATTCTGGATGCTCTCATAGATGAAGAAAATCTTATGTCCTTAACAATTTTTCACATCCAGACTTAGAAAGCAACTTCCACACTATTCAGATGATGTAACAGGGATTCAGTTACACGTTAATGTGTGCGATGAAAACGATACTGTAGCTTAGAAACAAGGGGGCTGAGGAAGGTTGTGTGTTTTGCTTATGAGAGCCACCTTTTGTTAAATAAGTTGAATACTCAGTAAAACCATCATGAAAAGTTATAATGAAAGGCTCATGAGCTTCTGTGTTCTGTATCTGCTCTAACTGGCCACAAAAGGAACAACTTCTTCTAACTGTCCTCCTGCACTTTGCTTCAGCTGCCTGTGCTTCGCCTGTTCCTTCATCTGTTACTTGTTGACTCCACCTTCAGAGTGCTCCACGTCTGAGTGGTCATCAGTCTGGATGATGGAGGACCAAACAGCACTGAACAGCCCATGTTCTCAAAAAAAGCTTGAAAAAGGAGTGGATGCTGGAGTCAAACGGCGCCAGTGCTCCACTTACATTCCAACACTTCAATCTCTCTACGTCAAAGTCGTGCATTCATTTCTCTTGCACATGTGCAGTGAGCAGTCTGTGTTCCGCCAATCACAAAATGCCACATCTCCAAGTTATATAACTGTAAGAAAATTACATGTGTGATTTTCAATCTGCACTATAATTTATACAATCTACTCCACCCAATACAGAACAACGATAACAGAAAACAGCTCCATTGTGCTGTATAACTCTGTCACACAGGCATGACAGCATGACCAGGGACATAACAAAGACAAACCACATGAACAGCCTGGATGACAACACTCCTCTACACTCCTCCCTACTCCACTCCTCTCCTCCGCTCTCTGCTCTCAGTTGTGAAACAGGTTTGGCTGAATTTGGTCTGAAATAAACGACAAACCTCTTACCAATTTGTGCCTTAACTGGGTTGCTATCTGGGCTCCAAAAATCCAACTTGTTGACACAAAAAATTCACTTGGCACCGGTGTAGCTGCTGTCTGTTACATTACTAATATCTCCAAGGCAACATGGTTAAGAGTCACCAGTACCTCAGGCTACACTGACATTGTGAGGAGACATTTATTCTATTGAATCTTTGTTCATATAGGAGTTTCTGATCATGCAATGTTTCTGCAACACCCTGTTTGTTAATGATATATCCACACCCAAGGGACAATTACAGGCATGTTCTACTGGCAAATAAGCAACTCATGTCAAGCAAGTGAATGCTTTGCTCTGCTGACGAGAAAATTACTGACACCCTTTGTTCTCATTTAGCCCCAGCCTCTGTGCAGTTCTACGCAGGTTTCCCTACCTCACTTAGTCCCAGGCGGTCCAGGTTGGAGATGTCGAACACACCGCCCACAGCAGCGGTGTCCACACCGCCTGTGCCTCGCTTCTGCAGATGCAGGTTGCTCAGGATCTTACTGAAGCGGGGATCCTTGGGGTTGGAGGAAAGAAGTCATTCTATGCAGTTTCAAAGCACTTTAATCAACATATTACTCAATGTGCAAATCTATCTAAGGGTAGTAAAACAGAAAAAAAATGGCATTTTGTAGCCTTACACAGTATAAATCCTGCAACTTGCATGTGGAGCCACAATGTTCAAACAATGTAACAAAACATAGAAAAATAAGCAACACGGATTGATTATTTTAATGTTTTCAAAGCCATGCGGATGCTCTGTTTTTGTTCAGTATGTGACACAAAGACAATATTAACCCAAAAGATCCCCACGTCATCTACTGAAGTGTGAGTATCAAATGATTTTCTTTGTATTACAACGATTGTGTTACCTTGTTCAACAAGGGCAGCTTGACGTGGACCCCGGCCCTGAGCCCTGTGCCCAGGTTGGAGGGGCAGGTGAGGATGTAGCCCAGCCTCTCGTTCCACATGAACTCCCAGCCTTTCTCCTGGATCAGATGCTCCACCTGAAAAAAAGAGAATCGGTCACAAAACGATGAGTGTGTGTTTCATTCAGAAAATCTTTGGCACGTTTGATGGATGTGTACATTCTGTTCATACGCAGCACATTGTCAGTAGCATGAACTCACTAGCCTCAAACACTGGCATCACATTGGAATTAAATCGATACTTCGTCACACCCTCAGTGTGCAACAGTGCAGTACCAGATTGGTTGCATTGCTTGTACTTTGCTCTTTCTCTACAGGAGAACTTTGATAAATAATTCATGTTTGCACTGCCATGTTTGGACAGTGTGTTATCGTGTCTTTCTACGGGCTTTGTTTTTGTGGCAGGGCACAGACTACTATTAGCTGTTCTTCTTATGCGTCTGTAAGCACCGTGGGGCGGGCCACCTGTCTGGCTCCCTCTGCTGTTATGTCCTGTTTTTGTAGGAACCGGGGTAGGTCATCAGAGCAACAGCCTGCACCTGAGAGAAGGGAGGGGCCAGCTCTGCCAGGCCGAGCTCTCTGTTACAACCTTTACACACTCACACCACTGACTACATCCATATCTCCACTCTGCATCTTTTTTCTTAAATACATTAATTTGACTGGACTTCTCTGTGTGTGGATTTTTCTATGTGTGTATACACTTTTTCTATGTGTGTATACACTATGTGTGTATACACTACACAACATCCATCTGATGGCAGCAAGACAGATATGTCTGTTACAGCTGCTTTAAGATGCAGTGCACAGTGGTCCACTATGATCCACTAACTTGTTTAAATCATGTACAACTTACACACACAGTTTCTCTCTCAACTCGACATCTTAAACAATCCACACATGTACAATCACAGCCTTACCTCCTTGAGGCCTCTGCAGAACCTCTCGAAGACTCTCTTCATGTTCCCTCCCTTCTCCATGGAGATGACCCTGGTGTGATCCTCCTCATTAACCCAAATCAGAAATGTTTTGTCGTTGTTGTGCCTGTACAGAGAGGAGTGTCATTGACTTATACCGTATTGATCTCTACGGGTTATGGTGATTTGTCTTCTGCATTTGCCCCAAGGAGCAGTGGACAGACACTACAGCACCCAGGGAGGGGTCATTTGTTCTGGCGCAGTAACCAGCATGAAATCACAGAGCTGCAAAGCAACGATGAGCTCACAAGTGCATCTCTGTTTGCATCTCTGTCCCCACCCTTGCTGTAAATATTCATGGCATGCAGAACATTAATCATTAAGATTTTGGTCACAGTCTGACCTTCCCTCAAGTGCCACATTACATCAAACATTTCCGTCCTTTAAATAATATAATTACAAATGTGGAAAGCAAAGTAGAGTGACATTTGCTAAACACATTCATGTGCTCATTCAGGAGCATCAATTGCATTTTGCTGACTTAAAGATGCCTCCTCGCTCCAATCTCAGGGCAAATTGGCCACGGTTTACACAATATTTCACATAGTCACTATCAGCCACTGTAGAGGCTTTTTGTCCATACTGACCTCCTTAATACTGTTACAGAATTAATGTGGTAATGGATAGGTTATGGAGAGGACGGCAGGTTGGGGAGATGAGGAGAGAGCGAGCGAGAGGGGATTAGGAAGGAAGGATGCCTGAACGACAGAGATGTGAGGAGTGAAATAAAAAAGGAGTACTGAAAGAGAGGGGCTGCTTGCCAAGGAAAAATTAGAGAAAGTAGAGCGGAACATAAGGGCGATGAAAAAATGAGAGAAAGGAGGGAGAGAATAAGCCAGAGAGGGGAAGAGAAAGGTGCCAGTGGACGTGAAAGACGAGATGATGGACGGATGAAGTGAAGGTGAATTATTAAGGAGAGGAGAGGCTGATGTGGCTGGAGGGAGGCTGGTGATTGATTTTGGCTGGCTGACATGTTGCATTGGGCTATTCCTGGACACATGCTGAAACTCACTCCTGAGGGAGCATCGTCCACATTGCTAATACACCTCCACCACAGCTCAGCAACGGGGAGATGACATTACTGGTGCAACCACGTCAAGGTAAACATGAATCAGAAAGTTCATAAAGTGCCCGTGAAATGAAGGATTAAGGGGCAAATTTTTTACTATTTTTGTACGACCTGCTGCCAGTCTCAAGCAATGGAGGAAAAGGTTCACACAAATCCTGAAAACAGCAGCCTCAGAGTTATTTTGGATGCTGATCCAAAATATAAAACGGCAAATAACATAGTATCACAGAAAGTCAACATGCTGTTGCATTAGTGCTGGGTTGCTAGTGCAAACAATGGCGACTCTATACACATGATTATCTATTACTTTTTCTATACACATGAGTTATTGCTTTATGCCCAAGGCCTATTGTGCTGCCATCTATCATCCTGTTTTTGTTTTTTCTTTTTACTTACCAGATACCACGAGCATCTGGCCAGTCCCGGGCCATGCCTGCGCACGTCAGCAGGGGTGATACTGGCTTATCAAACAGGAAATGGTCCTATTGTAAATATAGAGAACAGAAGTTTTATACTCAAAGTGCAAACAATGGCTATGACTGAAACAGTGAAAACTTTGATCGGACACTGTTGTCAGAGGCAGACAGAAACAAGGGTGTAAGACTCAAGAATTCAGATATGTGGTCAATCTTTCTCATTATGGGTAAGAGAAAAATGCCTTGGGAGGCACAGCCAACACCCATTTTTAATTACATGTTATGAGACTGTCTGCTCCTTTTTTCCCTGTCTGTTAGTCGAGTAAAGTCAATGTTATTTGTATGACCCAGTATCACAAAACACAAATTTACCTGAAGGAGCTTCACCACCTGTACAGCAAACAATGCCCTCTATCCTTAGACACTCAGTTCAGATAAGGACAAATTCCCCCCAAAACACATTTTAACAGGCAAGAAATTAAAGAAGCAGAGGAGGGCTCGCTCTCGCAGGATGGACAGACATTCAATAGATGTCATGTGTACAAAATAAAGTAAGGAAAATTACAGAATGGACAATCAGGATGACAAAATTATAGACACACTATAAAGACATATAAAGAATGTGGACCCAGAAGGGCATCAAGCAACTTCAGGTGGTGCCAAACAGGTTATAACCACATCCACAACAGATTAAACATCCTTACTGCAAGTGTTTTTCATGTAAGGCCTTGTTCAGGCTGCCATATCTGACATATCCAGATTGTATCCAGATTGATTTTAGGAAGTCTGGACAGCAAAAAACTGCATGAAAAGTGATTTTTGCTAAACAGATCCAAGCCACATTTTGAGGTGGCGTGAAATGCGATTCCATTCAGATTTCTACAGACGTGTCTTGGTCCGGCTGCTCTGGCCACTCAAATTGAATTTCAAAGTGTCTTTTGCATCACTCACAAAGCCACAAACAAGGACAGCTGAGCAGAATCCAACATTGCGATGTATACCAGCCTCTACTTTCGCTGCGTTTGTCTGGTACGATGGAGAAGTTCTGCACTGCGCCTTGTGATTGATGGCCATATTTCATGCTTCCACGTCACCAGCATCCGTAGTTACTGACGCCTCGTTGCCACAGCAATCCATGCAGATAGGTAGGTAATGTCTGCATATACAAATCTAATGACTTGCAAATAAGAGTGCGGCCAGTCTGTCTTAAAGACGTCATTTGAGAAACACATCTGATTGTCCTGCAGTCCCAACAAATAACCTCATTGTGACTCAGATCCGTACACTAGGCATTACCATCACTTTGCAGATTGATGCTGTGAGTATTTTCAAATCCCAAAGTGCTCCTGGCAGGTCCACTGACAGATCACGTGTAACCACTGCTGCGACTGCATTAAAATGAGTGATTACAGGTGGATATGAAACAGTGAGGTGTTCTGGTGATGTATTTCACCAGAACAATTTGTTCTTTTAGGAAATCGACATCAGTAAAAAGATTCTTTTTCTACAACCCTAACTGCAAAAAACTTGAGACTAAAATAAAACAGAATGCAATCAGTTACGAACAAACTGTGAGTTTTACAAAGTGTTCCTGAGTCCATGTGATAATCTCCTTTTCACAATCACGTGTTGAATCTCGCTCCATCATCGAATGTGAATGACTGAGCCAGGATGCTCCTTTTATACCCAATCATGATACTGTTACCAACATGTTACCAACCTGTTTACCTGTGGAATGTTACAAACAGGTGTTTCTGGAGCGTTCCACAACTTTACCCAGTCTTTTGTTGCTGGCATCAAATTCAGAATAAGCAGATATTTACAGAAATCAACGAAGCTGATGAAGTCAACCACTAAACATACTGTCTTTACTGTCTCTATGTCAAAAATGATTAGCAAATTATCACATTCTGTTTTACTTATGTTTCATCCCAATTTGTTTGAAATCTGGGTCGTACAAAAACAAAAAACAAGCTCTTGGTCACTGAAGGTAAAAGATCCGTGTTTGGATCATTACCCAGTGTAACCGTTATGGATATGATGCATTAGCCTGTTTACAGTGTATGCATTTTGTGAGTCCCTTTAATCAACTGGACCTCAGTCTTTCCTTGACTAAAACTGCAGAAAATTATTTCTGTGAAACGAAAAACCTGGAATTGTCAACACAGACAGCCTGCCTGACAAGAACAGCCAAGTCGAGTTGGCACTGTGGTGCCTCGGTAATGTACAACATCTTCACCTGAACAGAACAGCATCCCCGCGTCACTCACATCAATGAGCTGCTGCTGCTCCTTTTCTGTCATCTGGGTGAGACTGTAGTACTTCCCGGTCAGGTCATCCTTCAAACCAGCCAGAGCATCCACCACCACCCTCTCCACCTCCCTGCGCTCTGCCCGAGTGCAGGCGGGAGGCAGGCTGAGCCCCCGGATACTGCGGCCCGTTCTCACCCTGGACGACAGCACGTAACGCTCGTCAAACTGGCCCGACTGGATCTGGAACCACGACAGGTAGGGAAATATTTTTAAATATGTTTTGAATGATTTTGCATGTCTCCATTCAGTGTATAATTACTGCTGTGAGTTTCAGTTATAAAAACAGAGACAAGACAATGGAAAAACATTGGTTTCTTATTTGTTAATTGCTAAGTATAATAGTTCTTAAACAACTGCAGCAGGTCACCAGCCTGAAGAATGAAACAACCTCTTCGGTTGGAAACTGAGGGTATTACCTTGCTGGCATCCAGGTCGGTGGGGTGCTTCATGATTTTGGGATCATAGCCGTTGTGTCTCTCTTTGATCACAGGGTCCAGCAGTTCTGCAAATACCTGAAACAGACCCAGAATTTAAGAACACAGAAATATGTGACAATGGATAAAGACTTTTACCTGCATTCACCTCATCATGTATGCCATGGAAAGGGTGTGTGTTCCCGATATTTTGTGGAATCAGTGTACAGATGTGTGTATTAAAACGTGGCCTTAATGGCTGTTAGTGACAATAGCATGGATGTGATAATGAAACAAAACTGCAGGGTTGTCAGGAAGCTTGCAGTGGCCTGTGTTAGTATATAGTGCAGTCTATAAATCTATACATTTGCTATCTACATTATAACAACTCTTTTTACACACTGTGGTCACCACTACTGTCCACTTACCAGCAGCACTATGACCACGAACAGAAGAACCACTCACAGCACAAATAAAAAGCATTCAGTAATGATGATTCATACACTGCATTACATTTTAGTGACACTGTATGATAAGCACTAGCTAGAATTCTACACACAAAAATTAAATATCAGCCAAATCACAACCACCAAAAAATTGAAGTGTGAAACATTCTCTACATGGTCACAAACTTTTATTGCATCAAAAATGTTGTGTAATGCACTTGGGGTGATGCAGCCTGGATTCTTTGAAAATGACGCATCCTTCCCTGAGCCGTGACCTGCATCTGCAGCCTTAACACACCCCACTGATTGGTCCCCAATGGCAATCCATAGTTCATATCCGACTAAAAAAAAAAAATAAACCGACTACTGTAAGAAGTCCTAGATATATGTGGCCTCTAAGGGAAGTATGCGAGTAAAATTGAAATATAGTTAGACCCTTACTATAGATAGGCACTGAGACATCCCAAAAGAGGTGTCCTGGCCTGAAACTCTCCCTCCTCTGTGCTGCAATACTCCTTCCTCCGTAACAGGACAGGAGGGTTGGCTGACTGCACCTTTTGAGTTGCATTAAGGCAAATTCCCCAAACATTTATCATTTCTGATGATAAAAGGTTTTTCATCTATGTTGCCCTTGTTGCTCCAAACTACAGCTGGTGGCCTGGGGAGGCTTTGGTCAGCCATGACTCTTGTACACTAAACATGGAGGTGTGCCAGCCCCTTCTTTTCATGCAACAGCGAGGAGCTTGCACGTGTATAAAAAGGTATAATGATGTCTGACCTCGTAAGACTCCTCGTCTCCTGCCACCATGCCAACAGTCTTGATGAAGGGGTGCCCAGGGTTGTCCACGCCCGTCTGGATGGCTTGGTCCAGTGTGTAACCGTTGGGAGTGGCCTTATCACACAGCTTGGTATAGATGGCAGGTGTCAGGTTACTTGCCATGCAGTTGTTGTGTTTGCGCAAGTCAGGGTACTCGGCACTGCAATATCACAAAATGAAATGTAAGATAGCATTTTACTGCATTGATCTTTGAGAGAGAAGAAGTCTTTTTAGCAGTGTGGACGCATGCTAACCACGGAGCTGTGTCCTTGGAGTGGGTGCAGAGTGGGGGACTCATTTCAGGACACGTCCATGTGGCACATAAACAAGGAACTGTGGTTTAAACCTGTGACCTTCTGGCTATGGGACACCTGCTTCGAAACATGCCTACTAGTTTGGAATATGTACAACAAGCTGGCATCATCAGTCATATTGAGACTGTAAAAACAAATAAAATGTATGACTTTTGGCTAGAGGCTGGAAAACTGCTCAACAAACTGACTGACAGAACTGCTATTGTGCAGTGTGCAGTGAAAGCAGGTGACTATAATCAATGTTTAAATCTTCATGAGAGGCTAGAAGTCATTATTTTAAAAAACAAATTCTTGTGGCCAGGGATGGAACAAAATTTTCTGTTTCTCTCTTTCCCCTTCCTGTTCTTTTCTCTCCATACAGGGTGTGTGTGTGTGTGGCAGGAGGCGTTGGTGGTTTTGTCACTCCTTGAGATTTCAGCAGACGAGGCACACCTGGCCTCAATTCCCCCCAATCAGCCGCCGCATATAAACCCGGTCATGACACCGCTCCTTTGCCAGAAAATTCCGTCCTGTTCGGTAGAGTGTTTTTTCTCCTGAGAGATTACAAGTGTTACTCGTGTTTTTTACAGTGTGTGCCTTGCTGCCGCTGCTCCAGCGTTTCTCCCTGCGTTCAGCTGTCCAGCTCCCAAGCCAGCCAGTCTTCTGCCGCCACCACCAGTGCCTTCTTTGCCAGCCTATTTCATTAGAAGCCCTTGAACTCTGTGCTGATGTCCACCTCTGCCTCAGTGGGTCCAAAAACAAATTCATTTTCTAACATAATCTATATATCTATTTCATCACTGCACAAAGAGACCTGGCTTCTTGCCCTTATTTCAGCCTTTACTGGTCTATAACACAGATGCACAAGTTCCTCTTTCTTCCACAACAATGAGTTCAGAAGACGGTAAACGCTATCAGTCAATGAGGGAGAGAGGGGTGCATCAAAGGCTGCAGCTTATGGCCGGGGTCCATACAGCACTTTCACAGCCAGGAAAACACAAGTTGCTGCAGATACACAATTTCCAATGCTGGCAAAGTGTCAGATTGAGGTAAGTATCATCACACTGAACGTGCTCCAATATGAGCACATTGTGGAATGTGCATTTCAGACTGTCTTCAGTGCAGGCTTTAATAGTGCAGCCTGTTCAGGCGTGTCTCATTTGTTATTAAGAAACGATGGATAATTACATCACTGTTCACTCCTTAAATGTCATTCAGGGTGATGCAGTCAAAACAGGATGTTTAAGCAACTGTAGTTCAATGCTATATGATTACTTTAGGGCTGCAACAAATTATTATTTAAATTTTTGATTAATCTGTCAATTATTTACTCGATTAATTTATTGGTTGTTTGGTGTAAAAAGGGCAGAAAATGGAAAATCTGTGTTTCCGAAAGGCCGAGATGACATCCTCAAATGTCTCGTTTTATCCACAACCCAAAGATACTCAGTCTACTGTTATCGAGGAATAAAGACACCAGAAAATGTTCACATTCAAAAAGCTGGAATCAGATCATTTTGACTTTGTTTCTTAAATTAATCAAACTGATTAATCCGTTATCAAAGAATTGCTGATTAATCTAATAATTGACAACTAATTGATTAACCAGCAGATCCGGATTACTTGAACCAATATTTCTGCAGTTATCAATTGAGCTGCTCCATGCTCTAACCTCAAATAGGCTTGTAGCATATTTGAGTGCATTGATGACATTATTCGTGTTTTTATATTCAGATTTAAAGAATACAGTTATAAGCTATTCACCTCCAATCGTCACCCTCCAACCCCACCAGCATGACCACAAAGCTTCATGATTTCCCTCATTATGCATTAGGGTCAATGACAAAAACAGCTTCTAAAAAGGATACTTTCAATATAGATGTCAAGCATATTTTTGAGTCGGGAACAATGTGTTTAAACAAGTTTTATTTATTGAATAATTTTTCTAACTGTTTTAACTCATTTTTTAGCAGTTTTTTTAACTTCACAACAAGAAAAATGTCGGGTGGCGCAACCAAATATTTATAGAAATATATATACATACCTAGTTGTTTTTTTTAAATTAAATCTTTGGTTACTATCCTTCAGAGTGTCTACACTTGGTAACACATTTTTATTTTATCATTGTGGGGTTTTTTTTTTACAATAATTTCAGATTTTTTAATTCTGTAGGTCAGGTTTTAAGTACGTTAACATCACATTTTACATTCAAAGAGAGGAAAATAATTACATAAATACACAAATTCATATATTTAATATAATAACTACAAAAATCACATTTAGAAACCATTTGGTCATTTTAACCTATCATTTTTTTATCTAAATTGGTTGCACCACCTGACGAACATTGGTTGTACCACCTGACAACATTAGTTATGACATGAAATATGCTGGAAAAAATGCATTTTCATTTCAAACAGTAACATGTGTCTCTATTTAAGTTTTGTTAAACATAGACTAACCCTGGGCAGATACAGACTAGCCCTAACCCATCAACAACACTTCACATAAAGCTACATTCGATACAACACTAACTATAACACTATTCTAAATGGCAACAATGAAGTATCATTTAAAAAAAAACATTTTCTGAGTTGTTGGGTCAACATTAGTAGACAATATCTCAGCTCAGTTTTTGGGTATTGAAGTATTCCCAGTCAGAATGCGTTAGACGTGTGTGTCGTGAATTGAGAGGCTCTGGCTCTGCAATCACTATGAGCACTTCAGCTGTGTAGAAAAAAATGATGTCAGCACGTTGGGGCCAAGTGAATGCATTTTTTCCTCCCAGTTGCTGCATGCAGCTCACCTCAATCTCTTTCCCAACCACTTGAAGGACCTGCCCCACAAATGGCTGACCTTCGTAATTCACCATGATGAACTTTCCATTTAGATCACTGCTCTCATGGGTGCTGGTACTCTCATGGGCACTGGAATGAGCACTGGCCTGGACATTGGCTGTTTGGAGGTTTACCATTATGGGGTTGTAACACTGGCAGATAAGTGGTCTGCTACAGAAGCAGGAGATCTCTCTGTGCATGGCCTTCCCTGGTTCGGTGGAGATTACTTGGTGCATCGCCAAAGTTCCCTTCACAGGAGGCACAACCTCAGGGACCGCTTCATCAAATCTTCTGATGTCCTCCTCAGCCACCCCGAGGAACTTGACATCAGATTTCCTCTGTGTTAGGAGGTTGTACAAATCTTCTGGGGTCTGGACATCTTCACCCCTTTGGACAGCAGAGTCAGCAGTGCGCTTCACTGCACCGCCAACTCCATCGGGAGCGCCTTTTCCATGGGACTTCTCCGAGAAGTTCCATGTCACCTGCCGGAAGCCTGAGAGGAAGGGAATGGTGCTGAGCAAATAAAAATTCTTTTTATTGCGGTATTGGGTGACTGGACGATCACTCATCACATGGAGAATTGTAGGAGATGGATTGCAATTCTTTATCACATCCCTCAGCACTGGCTCCAAGCGGGCTCACACCGCTCTCTCATCATGCCGAAGGGATGCAGAGATGGTTGCATACGACTGTGAGCCTGCTGCTGTGTAAGCCACACGTGTGGACTGTGGCCTGCTTCCGACTCCCTCCAAAATGAAAAGCCTGCACCTCACTGTTAAGTTTGCAGGAGAAATTCTCTGAAAAGTCCACATGGAGGACAATTTCATCTTCACTTAGGCTTTCTTTTAAAGCCCTGCACTCTTTGGCTTGGTGCAACCAGTTGTAGTGCTGTTTGGCTAGGCTGTCAAGCTTCTGATTAAAAATGCTCAACAGTTCAGCACATGTTCCAGTTTGTGTTTCTTTTACAAAATTCATGTATGTTTTTGGCCCCTCTGACACAGATTTTCTGATCCACTGATCCACTCTGCCTGTGGTATTGGAATTTCAACCTCATTAAAACAACATTTGGGGCGGACTCGATACATGCATGTCTTGCTGTCTGGACTGCATACAATAGAAGACAACAGCTGAGACATGCTGGTAGTTTTCAGGAGACCTTTCTGGTGCAGTTTTTCTGTCAAAAGTTTGACATTCTCATGGTCTAAGCATGCACATGTATTCCTGTCTGATAATTTTGGCTGCGTTACAAAAAATGGACAATATCGAACAAACTGTCTGTAAGACAGCCTGTGACACTTTTGCACTTCAGAATTATACTGCAGGTGGAGTTCAGTGAGGGGTTTAATTAATACACATCTCTGTTGTTTGTTTTTGTTTTTTGTGACTGTGTCCTTTCTCCCTGGCAGTAAGCGACTGTTCTCATCATGACAGAGGAAGTCTACAACTGGACCACTGGACTTGATCTGTCTCCTTTTGCTTTTCAGGCTTCATTTTCTTTAATCTTTCTATGCGTTTTCTTAACTTTTCAGACTCTTTTTTGGCATTTTCCACTTCTCGTTTCATTTTTTGCATTTTCCTGCGCAACTTTGCTTTTTCTCTTCTCCATCTACTGCATGCGTCTCTCTGTGGTGTTGAAGATGCCTTAGGTGTATCTACACTGACAACATCATCCATGTTGGGAGGGTTAGGTTCAAGCTCTGCTGGGGATTCTATTGACTCTGGATTTCCCCCATGGCCCTTTTACGCTCCCTGTGCTTTCTCTGATCTTGCCTCCACTGTTGCCTCATTTTTTTCTTTCCTTGCTTAGACAGTTGGCTGATGGGGGGCTTCAAAATCTTTCCCTCTCTCTTCCTCCTCTGATAACTATAAAACACAGGAACTAGTAAACTGACAAATTCCCATTTAAGAAACTGAAAGTTGTAATATAATAATAATAACTGTAAAATGAACTGTTGTGATTAATTACCTCTCTTTTCTTTTTGCCAGATATGCTTCCCTTGCAGCCGGATCATTTTTAATACGCGCCCGATGTCGTGCTGATTTTTCTTTAGTTGATAGTGGCATCTAAAATGTACAAATTATCATGTAAAATGTTTTAAAGTGTATAATATCTTTAAATTTAAAAACTAGTAAACATTTTAAAAGTCTCATGGATAATCTTAGAGCTTTGAATAGCATTATATAGTGACGTTCCTTGCGGTTGTGCCACCGGACTAACTGGTTGCACCACCTGACAATTGCAACTAACCTCAAATTAAACAGGCTATTGTTTGTAAGCTAGCATTAGCTTCTACCCTTGTCATGAAGTTCAAACAGACCACTTTCTTCATAAAATAAAGTTTTATGATAAAATAATATGTTTCTAGTTTTACACTGGTTGAATTTGGGTGGCAGGACTTGGATCATTTGAATTGCTAACTACAGCACCTGCTGTGTGTGTGAGCGTTGTGCAACCCTCTGAGCAGGGTCTATATCTGAGGAGCAGATAAGGTTTTACTGATCTGTATATATGCGCTGCTTTATAACGCAGGCCGGCGTGTCGTGGGACACGTACGCACCACCTCCCCTCTTTCTCTGAGTCTGCAGTTCACACCAGCTACAATTCATCAGAAAGATGTCATACAGAGGCAAAACAGTCGCTTTTTCCCCTCTGAGATCAGGTGCAGGTGACAACTTTCTGGCTCATTCTATATAATAAATATAACGTAGAGCTGACATAAGCTAGCTCTCATATTTGTCCAATAGGAAAGTTAGCTTCTCATATTTTCCCATAACGGCTGTTAAATCTGTAGGTGTGTGCTGCTTTGTGTGTTTTAATTTCGGTGTATGATAAAGACACATTTAACAGTTGCACCCCACACTAAAATAAAAAATCAATTAAAAAAAAAAAATCAATATACAGCTCCAGTAATGAAGGAGAGACGCGGGGCTGCAGCAGTTGGTCGTGGTGCGTTTAAAGCACCTACTAATAACTCCATTGATTAGCTGGTGTCCGATAGCATTTCATATAGCATTTCATTATTATTTTTACTATGTAAATTGCTGTGGAATGATGGTTTATTACATTTCTATATCACTATTTTCTGAAAGTCAAGGTTATTTAGGCTGTTTTGGTGATGAAATGGCCCCCATTTTTAAGTGGCTGTTAAGCTAGCAAGGTTACGCTCACGTTTAACACCGCGCCCTTTTTTTATTAGATTCACATAAACAGGGATTTTGAACATTTAATGAATAATTAAGCCTACTCCGATGACAGACAATATCACTTATCAGGCCTTCTTCATTAACAAACAAAATCATATTTAAAATGTGTAACATGACGGTGGGGGTAGCGGTACCTGGCGGGGTACCTCCTGCGCACAGGGACTCCGGCGCTGACATGTTCCCGGTGGAGCAGAAATCCAGCCGTTACAGAGCCTCCCACCAGCGACAGGATCCCGACGTTCCGCTTGGAGGACAGGATTCTCGAGAAGCTGCTTGCCATTTTTCTTTTCTTTAAAGGCGTTAAAAGGGTATTATTTCCACGGCCAAAGGGAGGGAGGGACAGGTTGACGGGAGCGGCGGTGACGAGGAGCCTCTGATGGAATGATACCGATGAGAACGATTTTAACGGGAGCGACGTCAAGATAACGGAGACACACAGCACCAGACCGGAAATTCAGCTATAGCTTCAAAATAAAAGGACAACCTGTTTTCAAGTTTGATTTGTTGACATATGCACAACAAAGCAGTCGTTGGCAATCAAATTCTTAAATCAGTGCTCTTACACTTATGTGCAAAAGAAATGTGTAATAATTAAGTGGAACAAAACCTAATTAGCATCTAAAGAAATATATGAATATAACATAATATAAAATGAGAAATAAACTACAATCCCAATATTGTGGTAGCCACGTGAGAATTAGTAAAATGTCTAAACTGTGCTGTACAATATGTATGTACAGTACCATTAAGTATAGTAAGTATGGCGGTAGTAAAAGTAGTGACATCCATGTATGAATACAACAATCTGTGTATTCATCATGAAAGTATGTCCTTTTTCAGTGGGGTGATATAACTACTACAAATACTACAGTATACATAACTGTACTTGAAATTTACTAAGTATTCCCATTTTTGTTTCTTTACTTGATTACATTTCAGAGGGAAATTCTTTACTGCATTGCACATTCCTATGTTAGTCACAAAACATATGATCAGCTTTTAAAGTATTTTTGTTAAAATTGTTAACGGCAACACTACAATGTTTTCACTTGAATGCATCAGTAATAATAATCCAATAATATCATGTATGCTAATTATACTTAGATACTTGCAAAATGTTGAATGCAGGATTTTTATAATATTTTGTGCTGTTTATATTTATACTTAGGTAAAACATATATAACTTGTCACAATGCTTCCACACTGACTTATATCTTTATATATCTGATTACTTATATCTACATCTGATTTCCAACCTCAATCCTGCCTGTGTACTCATCATAGGAATGTGTCAATATAAGTTCTTTAAATCCACATAAAAAAAGTGATTAACTTACCTTAATCTTCTACAGGCAGGCTCTACTTAACACCCACATCCAATACCTGGTAAGGTGAGGACAGGAAGATCAGTAGCAGCAGGCAGAATTCATTTCAACCTGATAACAGTTCCACTCGACTAACATGCATTATCAGATGAAACTCTCTGAAAAAGAGACATCTTTGGGACCTGCATACCAACCTGCATACTGCAGCCTTGTTGTTTACAGTATCATATGAATAAATAACATCTTGGATTCACTGAGGTCCTGCTCAGTTAAGAGTAGGCACACGTGTTCAAGCGTTTTACAAAATGACGACAACTAATACTGACAAATACAGAAATAGTACAAATCTAGATAAATCTGGATCTGAAGAGTCAGCAGTTCCAATTATATTCAAAAGTTATTCCCTTTTCTCTCCTTTTCACTAGCACACTGAAATCCACAGAAGGTTGTGCACTAAGACTTTTATTATGAAATTTGCCCGTACAGGAAGTCATATAGCTTATTATGGCTAGCTTGGCAGTGGTGGGGGAGAGCGTGGTGTGAATACTGAAGGGCATCAGTGCACAGCGCTGCAGCACTGAGGGGTTTCACATCACCCCGGCCAACAGCACAGTGTTACCCTACAGTCCAAAAACACACAGTGGAGTCAGCCATTGTTTCCCTTCAAACAACTTTTCTGCAGTGAGACTTATCACAAGGTTAATAGAGTCATTCAAACCATAAAAACTGCCGCAACTTCCTCATAAGGATGCGTCACCACTGATTTTACATTAAAGGGGCAATAAGGTTCCTTTAATGGTAAGTAATTCTCCAATAACATGGCATTAGTGGTTATACTAGGAGGCCAACTGTGACCTCCAAGAGATTTTTTTAATCATTTTTTGAGAACCCTTAAAAATATGTACTTTATCATTCTGATATATGATTTACATTAGTAAACAGTGTGGGTCCAAACTGCTCTGCAAATCTGATAAAAAGATTATTTTAATTAAGATGCATCTGGCTTATAATTGGACAAACCCCGAGAGTTTGACACCACAGATCTCAGACCAGTTTTCTCTTCATGACTGTGACCTCATCTTCTCTGTTATGTTTGGTACATGGTGTTGATGCATGTACATAACTGTACTGTATGTTATCATGTGCCTTAATTTTAAAAAACAAAATGCCTTTTAATTAGAATTCATTTGGAAATAGCCAGTAATGAGTCCACTTTACAGCCACTAGTTCACAAACAGAGACCTTACTGTTCTGGATTTAGGCTGTGAGCTCCTTATGGAGGATAATTCAACAATCGGTGGATTAAAGAGAAAACAGCGGGCGTACAGTTTTCAGATCAAAGTTCACATTGCATTTCTGCAGGGCATCGAGTTAGTTTACACGACACGGGACGCATTTGAACATACAGTAAAGAAAGATATACCATATTAACTCAATAAAATTGAGGCAACAGATTGCACGCAATATTATTAATTAAATATAATCCGATTTATAATTGAGTAAATTTTAATTAAATGAGACCCTTTGGAGTGAACCATTTAATATGAGTAGATTTAATTAAAATACATAAAGGCAGTACTTAAAACCTAAACAAAAATATTGAGTATATATCAAAAAGAGAAATGTCTAAATTAGTAAAAAGTACTAATAAAACATAATTAAATTCTACATACAAGTACCATGTATTTGAGTAATAATGATATATCTTAATCAGTTAATTTATTTGAATTATTTTGAATTTGATTTAATTAAATCGAAATATTATTCTTACTTAGATATATTGTGTTTATCTCATGATCTACATTTTAAGGTGAGATTACAGTGGGTACCAGGAAGTACAGAGGAAATAAAACTCAGAAATTAACAGAACACACATTAAATGCTTGCCAAAACATTTTTAATTATAAAAGTATAAATGCTGACCTTGAACAGTACAGTTGCCAGAGTACCTGTCGAGAAGAACTAAAAAAAGTTAGGGCATGCCTACACTGTCCTACCAACTTAAATTTACAAATAAATTAAATGTGTGTGACAAATAAGAGAGGAGAAATCCTCTGCTTGCTTCCTCGCCTCAGTGAGACACTAAATTATATCAGTTATGATCTTAACACAAAGATCATAAGCACTAATCCTTCATAAGTGCATGTGCCACAACAGAAAACATGTAAAATAATAATTTGTAGATAAACATTTTTACCTTGTCCTAAGCAGAACCTGCAAACGTAAGGACCTGTAAAGCTTTCAACAAGTCCACCAAGAGAGTGCGGACCAAGGTTGTCTGCTGCCACACAATATACTGTCCCTTTAATATTCTTTTCAGCACTGACAACAAAAACTGTAGACACACAAAACTATTCTTTTTAAGACACAAATCTTTCAAGAGGCTTTGTTTTTTACACAATGTTCCTAATGGAATTCTCAAAAATAATCAATGTAGAGAATTAATGCTATTCTTGGTTCCTCTACAGCAAAAAATGAGTTTTGTTTGAAATATTCCCCATCTTGAAATGATTCATTCTGAGTGGATGAGCTTAGTCTTTTAAAAAAAAAAAAAACCTCAAGTGAAATATCCTTATTGGTCACTATATGCTGCAAGGTAGAAGGGAACGGGCACATATTGGGAGCTGAGATTCTCCTGTGAATCAAGAACATACCCCACTGGCTAAATTAAATGCTTGTGACAAATAAGAGAGGAGACCATTTATGGTCATTGTATAAACTGAAAGAATTGTCTTGTTGAAAAGAAAAATCCTCTGCTTGCTTCTTCAGCACAGTGAGCCACTAAATTATACCAGTTATGATCTTAAAGAAAAAGCACAAATCCTTGAAATGTGCATGTGCCAAAACAGATAACATGTAAAAGAACATTTTGTATATAAACATTTTTACCTTGCTCTGACCACAACAGAAATGTCACTGACATTTGGCACTTTCAAACATGCAATCTCAATCTCTTAAATCTGAACCTTGTGTGGCACAAAAGTGTGCGACCATAGTTTCACTTCAAGCCAGAAGTTTGCTTTTGAGGGACTGGACTTTCGTTGATAGCTTTGATGCATCCAGTTCCAAGAAAAGTTTTTGGAATACCTCAAAGGTGTACTTCAGCTGCTTGGGATAATTGAGATTCAGTGCATAGGTCAAGCCCAAGAGGAGACAGCAAGCCCTGGCAATATCTCCAAGTCCTTTGATGACTTCCATGCCCTCAATGACGACTCCAATTTCCTTTGGGCTGTCACTTGTGGAGGCTATGTCCTTTGTGATCACAGTTATTGCCACTACAATCTGTCCAAGTTCCTCCAAGTTCTCGGTACCCTGCAACATGAAAATGTAATCAGTACCATAGCATATAACTGTTTTTTAAGCAGCATATCACTTAAAAAAAACTGCATAACATATCACAAAGATGTTTAATAAAGAGCTCTATGTCACCCATGTCAATGTAAGGGTGAATGACAAATTAAAGCAAAATTTGAAGTTCATGTTTATTTAGGGCCCTTATTCACTGTTCACTGAACCCTCATGAAAATCAGAAGGAGTTGATTCACCAGGAGCCAACAACTTCAGTGCTCTTTAGTATTGATTCAACAGACTGAAGCTGTTCTGGTAGGGCAAAAATTAAAGAACACGAAAACAGTTTTGGTTACACATCACATATCAATGTACTTGACAGCATCTAATCAAGCAATTACAGTCCTTGAATTAGGTTAATACAAATTAAGTTCACCTACACTGAACTCTTTGATGAGATGTTCCCCATGCTCTCCAAGGTATTCTATAAGACACCTAAGGACAACCTCTCTGGCCATCTCAACAGAAGGGCATGCAGAGTTCTGGAGAGGAATGCAACAACTGATAAGCCAATCATAAAAAAAAACAAAAAAAAACATCACTCTATTCAACAACAGTCATGTTCTATTAATTTGGAAATGTAAACACATGACAGGGGACAATTCTGATTTTGTACAGCCTATGTCCTATTTTTGTGATTTTGGTCATCATGTTTTTAAATTCTAGGAGTAAATATACATTTAGTGAAGCCTTGAGGTCTGGCAGTATTCTTTGTGTGTGTGTGTGTGTGTGTGTGTGTGTGTGTGTGTGTGTGTGTCTTTTCTGTTCTTATAAATGGAGTCAGTGCAGTGTCATAATTCTGTTAATCCTGATATTGCGCTGCTAAAAAACAAACTTCATTAAATGGCACCTTATTTTGAAGAGTTTGCATGGTCCTTTTAGTTTTGTAATGTGTAACTTTACAATAATATCGAACACATGGTGATAAAATGATAATTGCTATCTTAAAATGGAGCCTAAAGTCAAATATACACTGACACCTAAAATCCCAATCACTGTATAGCGCTGTTAACTTCATCAGCAAAAAACTCACAAATAAATAAATCAACATTTATAATCATCATGATAAAATATTATCTAGACATGTACTTTCACAATTTTTATTGGATTGATTATTCTGCCACCTTGAGTTGTACAAAAAAAATGTTGCCTGGAAATCTTATGGAACAAAGCTACTTTTAATTTCGAAAAGTATTGTACCTCCAGTGGTTCCATTATGATCTTCAGTCTTTGTCCAAGCGCTCCACCTTTGGCATGAAACAGCTTCAGTAGCTTGGGAGTGTGAAGGTCCAACCCAGACATAAATTTGGGTTCCAGATGCACAGTGGTTATTCTCTGAAATTCTGCACTGATCTGAAACAAAAAGGCAACAAGAGAGACAATGGTATTACATCACCTCTCAGACAACTTATACAAGAGCTTTGGGAGGCACATCCAATACTTACTACTTTAACATCAAGAACTTAATCAAGTAAATTGGACAAAATTATTTACAACTCCCTTATCATTGTCAATTTAATTTCTTATCTTTTAACTATAATTACATAAGAAAACTCACTTGAGAACAATTAAACAGGGCAGGCCAGCGGTCCTTCATGGTTTGAACACTTGGACACTGATTGATGACTTCATGTCGTCTGAGGGCAAATGTCTTGCTCATTTTATCACCGACCATCTTTTCGTTGTTCTTCTTCTTTGATTCAGTGACTAGTTCTTCCCTTGCTTGTTCCAAGCTGTGCTCATCTTCACCCGCTGGGTAGGGTGGGAGGTAATTGACCTCTGCTCTTCTTGCCTTTTTAACATTTTTAGCAGACTTCCTGTCATCTGGGCATTTATGTTTCAGAGAATTGCATGTAACATCTGGCATACCATAGCCTCTTAGCTTTGTTCTGTAGTTAGCCATTTTGTATTTAATGCTAGTCTGCCATCCACTGAGACCTGAAGAGCTCCCCGGATCCTTCAGACATGGGTGGGCCTTAATAAGTGCTTCAGCAACAGATAGAACTTGCAGGGATGATGGGTAGGCAGTGTATGTATAAATGGACTGAGCTAGCTTTTCAAGTATGTCTGACTTCATGTTTGGATAAGTCAGCAGTGTGCCATCTTTTTTGTAAAGTTCATTGGCTCTTTCAAGAACAACATCAGTTTCAACAGAGAACTGTGGAATGATGAATTCAGCTGGCCATGGCTTCCTTTGTGCGCTTCTGTTTGGTGACAGGATGATTGTGCTTGCACAAGAATCACATGAGTCAGGGGAGTCCTGTGCAGTGGAACTTGTGGAGGCTGGAGTAAAGGATTGCTCTGAGGTCACACTTTCGTTGCAGCTTTCATTGTGTGGTACTGGGTACAAATTGAGAACTATTGGTTCGAGTGTCACAACCTTAATTGTGGATTTGTGTTTAATTTGAGCAGTGGAGTTGAGAGTAAAAAAGTCATCAAAATCTGGATCTAAATACTGCAGGCTGAAGTCATCTTTGATGTCTAATGTCTGTTTGATGGCCAAATTCAGCTCCTCAACAGTATCTGGTATTCCAGACAGAAGAGACAGTTTCTCAATTCTGTGTCCAAAGATCACCCGGAGCATTGATGAATCCATGTCACGTGGCCTAGTGACAAAAAAAGGAAAAGAAAAAGAAAAAACAAAATTTAAAAATCCTGCCGACAGCAACACTGTACAGTTTGTGAAGGAAATGTAATTTAAAACGTGCAACAGATGTAGCGTTTCAATGTAACCATCCGCTTTCCTGCAAGACAGTAAGCTGTAAGTGGACAGACATCTGGAAGGCTGTGCTGATGAACAAGAATCATGTCCCCACAGCTTTCCAACAGAAAAGATCTGAGATGCTCCTGGTACCAAGTATTCAGTTTCTTCACAATGAAATAAAGTACGTTTTCCAAGGTCAACATCTGTACAATCTCGACAAAGTCTGGGAGCCCCCCTGTAGAACCATATGGCAAGATCATTCCAGCTGAGTACCTGGTTCCATGGTATGTCACAGTGTTAGACAACTGTACACTTAACAGCTGAGGAAACACTTTCTTAATGGTCTCCTGGATTTCAACACGCAGTACTTCCAAAGGCAAAGACGACACTTTACTGATTATCAGGGAAGGCTTAGCCACATTTCTTTGCCAATTGTAAGCCATTGACAGCTGATGTTTTGTTGAAAGAGACAGCAAGACATTCTTGAAATTGCTTGAGAACCTCACAACACATTTAAAGAACCTATGTTTGGCCTCAAAGCGCATAGTCCACAATCCAACTAGAGGACCAAAAGCTTTTATGAGAGCTGGATAGTGTTCCAAAAAATGGTGTTTGGGTGTCAAACTCAGCTGAGGGAAAAGTTCTTGCCATCTGTGACGATGCTCTGATATTTTCTGGTCAAGATAAGCAACGCTTTCAGGGGAGTGTAGAGGGGCCACTGAGAGCTCTACAATATCCTTAAGGGTCATAAGAATTTGCCATGCTGGATCATCAATGGGTATCCTTGAGCCAATGATTAGTGGCAGTGACCTTATCAGTGCCCAGTTTTCGTGAGCATTTCCTCCTACAGTACCACGACTAGCAAAATTAACTGGGATGGCCTGAGGGCGGTCAAGATCATCAGTAAACTTAAAAGGAAACTGCTTGATTAAGTTATTAAGTTCAGACAATGTAAAGTATTTGTTCTTAATGAAAGTGTTAAGACAGTGCGCTAATTCTGAAGGCACAATGCCTTCAAAAAGGTCGTGGAGTATGTCAGGAGGGTAACCTCGAACAAAACTGAAGTACCTCAGCTTCTTTGTCAGTGGGCAAGCCTTCTTGACCCCATTGCAATGTAGCAAGGTTGGATCTTGTTCTACAGTTTTGAGATGCAAAATATGGGTTTCCTCTGTTCGAGGTGGAAATTCTCCACAGCGTACCTCCTTTCGAGAGTATTCAGAACGGTGTCCTAAGCAGAACCTGCAAACGTAAGGACCTGTAAAGCTTTCAACAAGTCCACCAAGAGAGTGCGCACCAAGGTTGTCTGCTGCCACACAATATACTGTCCCTTTAATATTCTTTCCAGCACTGGCAACGAAAACTCCTTCTTGTTCCAAGACAGACAAATCTTTCAAAAGAGGCTCTAACACAATATCGTAGCCAAATCTTTTAGCATCAACAGCCTTGCAGAGAATGGCCAAGTTTATTGCACAAAGTGTAGAGCGCAGTCCAGGTGGTATATTTGCTAAGACCCAATAAACAGCTGTGATCTTGTGTTTTTTACGTGACGTTCCTAATGGGTTGCAAATCTCGAAATCGTCAATGTAGAGAATTAATGCTATTCTGGTTCCTCTACAGCAAAAAATGGGTTTTGTTTGAAATATTCCCCATCTTGAAATGATTCATAGTGAGTGGATGAGCTTAGCCTTTTTTTAAAAACCTCATGTGAAATATCCTTATTAGTAAATATATGCTGCAAGGTCTGAAGAAGGGACACGTATTGGAAGCTGAGATTCTCCTGCGAATCAAGAACGTACTCCACTGGCTCGACAAATTCAAACTGTTCCTTGAAATATTTTCTTCGTTTATAAACAGAACCAAAGGGCCCATCTAATCCCAATGCTTTGCTTGTAGGATGTGACTTACAGAGTTCCTCTGCCAATTCAGTGACAATGTCCTCTTCCACGGCACAATTGTTCTTTTTCAAACTTGTTTCAACTAGCTGATAAATTACTGGAGCAGATGCTGTGTATGTAAAATGAAGCTCCTCCACCAAATCATCAATACATTTACCAGAAACGTTGTGCACACTTTCCAACTTCAAGAGAAGTAAGCCAATTCTTTGTTGAATTTCATTCGATATATCCACTGGAGGATTTATGCAGGTATCCTCATAATCATAGTCTCCTACATGATCAGCTTCATGTGGTAAAGTTTGGTGTTCACCAATGACATCTGGCTTTAAGTCTTCAAGTGAATGAGACCTGTGCTTTCTGCTTTTGTGTGAAAAAAATGTGACATATATATTTGTCTTAAATGTGCATCCAGCAAAAACACACTCTACGGTTTCATGGCGCCTCAGATGGTTGCCAAGGTGCAGGAAATATTCTTTTTTAGTGGGATGTTTAGATGAGCAAATTAAACACGAGAAACAGAGGACTACTTCTGGCCTTCTAGGTTCATCTTCCGGATGGTATCTTGAAAGATGCGTGCGTAGGGCACTCAAAGTTTTAAAGGAGCACGGACAATCATGGACAAGACAAGGTACCGAATTTGCAGTTTCAAATGTCCTGTGCTGTAGCCTGTAATGGGTCAGAAGATCACCTCTTGTTGTTGCTCTGTATCCACAGGTTTTACACTGAAATCTCATCTGGGGGCACATAAGAGAAACACAGTCATGTTAATTACAAAATGTGCCTTTCTGTTTAATTGCAGATAAAATAAAAACCATCCATGTGTCAATCACATGCATATGGTGTACTGTAGGGCTGGTTGGTATATCAGTATTTGCATCCCTTTATTGTCAACATGTACACTGATGACATCCAGTCTAGCAAGAAATTAAATTTTAAACAATTATAGCCTACTTTCTGGATGTGAGAGTTTCTCCCAAAACAAACCTTGTTAATTTAACTTTATTTAAAGCTTTTTAAATATTTCATATTTTAAATGAATTGCAAAACCTAATTGTTGTACACTTGAACACATAATTACTATAATATAATAAGTGATTGACCAAATGTTTACTGAGTTTTATGCAAAGGTAGAACAAAAAAACAGATCACATCAGGTTTAATGCTTGCAGCATGTCCTGACGTGCCCCCTACCCCACCCCCACCACACACACACACACACACACACCACACGAAGTTCGCTAAACTTTTAAACTATCAACCCTGCATATGCTGGACATAAAACGAATGGTACCACATTGCTCCTCACATATTGTCAGAAGAATTGTATTATACTATTTAGTGTTTAAATGAGAAAATTGACGCAACCGTTATGTTAGCTCGCCTGCCTGATTCGACTGCTCGCGGCTGGCGGGAGATTAAGAATTAAGAGTAACAGTAAACCTTAATAAAATTGAAGCTCTAAAACACTGACTTAATGCCTTTCGAGGTAACTTAACGTTTATGACAAAACAGCGAAAGAAGAGAGACAAGTGATAACGTTACCTGCGTGGTAAACGGTCCAACACAAAGCGGAAGTTAAGTTAACTGAAGTGCAGCAAGTAGAGTTTGGAAATAAAAGCTCACTATACTTAGCGCGATAATACTGATCATTTCCCGATATGGAAAAGTGTCTGATCGCAACACAAACCCCAACATGATTATCGGCAGGATTTAAGTACATGGCGAGGACATATGAATTACACAAACGCAACATGGGCAACAGCATATCGGAAATACTAACCGACATCTTTCAAAGTAAAAGCTTGTGCTTTTTTACGTTTTTATGTATTCGTTTTTAAATTTACATCACTGTAAATATAATTCAAAAAGAATAGCAACACAATTAAATAAAATTTTAGACAGAGCTAATTCGTGATTAGTGCTATTTTTAGAACTGGCTTATGGGCGACTGATGTGGATGCTGTGGGCGACCTGGTGCCCGCGGGCACCGGGTTGGTGACCCCTGGACTAAATGTTTACTGAGTTTTATGCAAAGGTAGAACAAACAAACAGATCACATCAGGTTTAATGCTTGCAGCATGTCCTGACGTGCCCCCTACCCCACCCCCACCACACACACACACCCCCACCACACACACACACACACACACCACACGACGTTCGCTAAACTTTTAAACTATCAACCCTACATATGCTGGACATAAAACGAATGGTACCACATTGCTCCTCACATATTGTCAGAAGAATTGTATTATACTATTTAGCGTTTAAAAGAGAAAATTGACGCAACCGTTATGTTAGCTCGCCTGCCTGATTCGACTTAAGAATTAAGAGTAACAGTAAACTTTAATAAAATTGAAGCTCTAAAACGGAACACTGACTTAATGCGTTTTCGAGGTAACTTAACGTTTACGACAAAGCAGCGAAAGAAGAGAGATAAGTGATAACGTTACCTGCGTGGTAAACGGTCCAACACAAAGCGGAAGTTAAGTTAACGGAAGTGCAGCAAGTAGAGTTTGGAAATAAAAGCTCACTATACTTAGCGCGATAATACTGATCATTTCCCGATATGGAAAAGTGTCTGATCGCAACACAAACCCCTACATGATTATCGACAGGATTTAATAAGTACATGCCGAGGACATATGAATTACACAAACGCAACATGGGCAACAGCATATCGGAAATACTAACCGACATCTTTCAAAGTAAAAGCTTGTGCTTTTATCAGCAATACGAACGTTTCCATTTTGGAAGCGAAATACTAGCCTATATTAACATAGTTTAGCTAACAGAAGCTTTCTGCTGCTGAGTTTCTCTCTCTCTCTGTGCTATGCCCTGCTCATGTTGTATTATAATTCAGCATGCACCATAGCTATGTATTGACTTCACCATCCCAGTACAGACAAAATAAGTTTACTTACCACAGTTAACCAGATTACATAGATGAGTAAAGTGGAGGAGGGTAACTCCCCATCTGCATGTTTTGCCTGCCGAATTCAAAATGCGCGGTTAACAGGAAGTGCTTTTCAATTAAAAATTGACAAATTCAATTAAGTTGGATTTATTCAATTTTCTCTCAGTTTAGAATTGCATAAACAGAAAGCTTATATTTGATTAATCCAAAATACGCTGGTTTTATTCAAGACATTTTTATTTGAATTTTACGTAAATAATTACCACAAAATCAAGGACACATTAATATTGAATATACTTTACCAAATTCATCAGTTAAAACCTACATGACCACAGAATCATTTATTACAGTACCTGCAAGATTTTAAAAAAAGTAACAGTGAATATGACTGGGAAAAACCTGCTGAGGTAAATTTACAGTGAATGTCTTCACCTCAGCTGGAGCTTTTACAACACTGAATCACAGCATATGTTCTTAAAAACATCAAAAACCTGAATAAAACACATTTGTACACATTTATTCAAATCAAATACAACTAATGAACTCATAGCATCAAGAATTTACCACCTTTATTGCTTTACTATTACCTAAATCATATTTTTGAATTGCACCAGCAACATCACCCATGTTCAATCAGGGTGTGCCATGTGATTAAGGCTCATGTTCACCTGTATCTGGAAGGTGGTTTAGCGAGTGTACTTCATGCTGTGTGGGAGAGGGCCTTGAAAGGCTTCTGGAAGTCCATGAAAGTACGGTGCCAAATTGTCAAAGCTGTGAAGCCAAGTCAGAGTACAGACCTCAGCACAATCCATCATTTGTGGCGGGATTTGAAAGCTGCTGTTGTGTCAAGGCCCCTGTGCAACATCACAGAGCTCGAGCAATTTTGCATGAGAATGAGGGGAAACTTGCAGCGTCCAGATCTACAAAGCCGATAAAGAGCCAAAGGCTAAAGGCCGTCACTGCTGCCAAAGGATACTGACTTCAAGAGAGTGAATACTTGCGATTAATAACTGTCTTTCATGCACGTAATTTATTTGATGTCAGAAGCTGTTCTGTTTTGTTCAACAGGGCTTTTTCACAGCTGACGCTTGTGTTCGTATGAGAATCGCAGGTGTAACTGCTGACATTAACAATGGCTCTGTTGTATTCTAGTGTCCTGGTAAGCTGTGACTGTGAGCCAGCAAGCACAATAGCACGAACCTGAAACCAGAATTCAGCCATCATTCATTTTCTATGTATTTAATATCTTCATTGTGATGTTATTAAAAATGTCTTTCATTTCACTCTCTTTACAGTGAAATGCTTCAGGAGCAAGCTGGTGCGGCACACTCGCTGAACTGGTATATAACCACAACACCACACAGGTGTGTCACCTTATCTGACTTTACAGCAAACAACTGGTGCCCGAAATAAACCTTATGGGTAATAATTCAAGCACAGAACAACTAGCAGGTCTGATAAAACAAACAAAACCAAACACTGGATCACAGTCAGGATTGTAAATTTTGGGGGTTATCTTAAAATGTGATTTCCTGTGTGCAACAATCATTAATGCACCACCGACTGAAGGCACATGAAGAGTTTTACGCTTTTAGAGCACTGACCTTCGAACAGGTTTGTGATTGCGAGATGAAAGTATCGGGTCACCTTTTATTTGCTGCCAGCTGATGAACTTGAATTATAAAAGTCACATTCAGAGAGAAGAAAGCCTGAAGTAGTAGTGTTTGCATTACTGGTCGGGTTTTCCAGTCTTCCCCTGATCTGCCAATAATCAAAACAAGTGTGCAACCTTACAAAGCAGGGTGAATACAGGATACAAAAAATGTAATAACTTACTTCAGAAAACTGATATTTATTTACATAAAACTTTGGCAACATAAGATATTTACAATCAGATGAAATCGCTAGCTTCCCTTTTACTTACAAGCAAGTTTATGACAATAACACACTAATAAATAAACATGAATAGTATTTATATCAACAAATGTAGACTTCAGACTTGATTGCAAAATTGCAGATTATAATTTTTAAAAACAATGACGACGAATAAGAACAATTTTAAACATCTTGGCAGAACTGCATAGCTTTTGAACTCCATGCTAAAACCTTGCTCTAATTTTAAATGTTAAAATGTCCTGATTAAAATCGAAGCCTTTGATTAGAACAGAAAATGTCAGGGTCAAATGTGTAGGTGGAGGAGAGTGAAAAGGATCACCAAGCTTTTCAAGTGGTGCTTGAAACACATCCTTCAAATGTGCCATCAACAGCACCCCTGACAAAATACGGCTGAGAAAGGCTCAACACGTCACAGTAAAACAGAGAGGACAACCTCTGCGGCTCAGTGAAGCAGTCTCTTCCTGCTGTAGGTCTTCCCCGTGTTTGAGCGCCTGTTTGACTGGCCGAAGGGAGAGGGCTCCACGCCATCAACGTCTGTCCTCCGCCCTGATGCAGCCTCATCTACAAAGTTTAGGAAATAATGACATGTTAGTTCATTTACAGTGCAGGTGAAGGTGATTGCATTTATCAGGTTCACTTTTGGCAGGAGCTCTGACCTTCTGGCCAAAGTAGAAAACACACTAAATGGCCAAGAGTATGTGGACAGTCAAACATTACAACAATACGTGACGATGGCGGCAAAAGGTTTATCTTCATTGCAGATTAATCTGCAAATTACTTTCTTGATTCATCATTTCTCAATACATTTTCTACAGGTCAAGGCCATGTATTAAAATAGTTTGTTTTATTCCACCAACCGTCCAAAACTTTATTCAGTGGTAGAAGATATTCAGTTTAATATCAGACACAACTAAGAAATCAAGCAAATAGTCATATTTGAGAAGCTGTAAACAGATCCTTGTTTACATTTTATTTGAAAAATACCACAAATGATCAATTAGCACAGTTGCTGAGCAGTTTTCTGTTGATTGTCTAGTCCATTAATCGTTTGTTGCAGCTCTGTATGTGACGATTGAGCATCTTATTCGAAAAACCATGGGAATTAACATTGTTCTTTTTCCTTTATCTTAAAATACTGACATGCCCATGTGGACACTGAAAGGGTCGGTTGCTGTCGTTCTTCCTGACCATAGTGGCCACGGCTAAGAGAAATCTGAGGTTGCAGCATTCTCAGACAAATTCAGAGGGTATCTTCCAAAGTTAGTCTTTTTAGTCAAATTCCATGCGTGTTACTACCCATCCACTGCAGTTAAGCATGGGAACACTGTAGAAAAAGGGGATTAATTTCTACACACAAGGACAAAGGATTTTTTCACAAATTACTTGAAACTGCAACGACTCTGGTCATCAACAGTGAAAAGTGACTTTTACTGTATACTGTAAGCACTTGAGTAGTCTTAAAAAAGTCAACCCATCGTTTAATATAATGGGCCTAAACCAAACAATAAAGATAAACCAGAGACTCAAAGTGCTCAAGTATGTAGACAGTGTTGTGTGCACATATTTTCAGGCATAAATTTTAGAAGGCTGGCAAGCAACCAGTCATATTTCAGCATCTAAAAGTCAGTTTCCTGCCCTGGTATTATAAATACTCAGGTAAAAAAAGGTGATATGAGAGGTTGACATGTAGATTCTGATTGACTATTTGTTTTTTAACCTCTGGTATATGAACACAGTATGCAGTACAGCAGATTTTTACGCACATACACACTGTACATCTTACCTCTAAAATCTGGCGTTCTCTTACCAGCAGAGCCAGTTTTGCCCTTGAACAACAACGGTGAGTGAGTGAGGGCCAGAATCCCACTCGCCGTCACCGGCTTCCTCACCTTTGAGCTGGGAGGAGTCGCTACTGTCAAAATGTAGAAAACAGCAGACAAAGTTACGGTTTTATTCTGCACTTTTATACAATCATTTCAGAGAAAAAGTTTAACTTTGCATTTACCATTTAATATCTAAAAAACAATATCATTCAACTATCTTTTTAAATTCCATGATACCATATATCCATCTGATCTTTAGCTCTAATAGTCCAACTGTCACAAAGTTCAGCGATTTAAAATGTGACACTGTATTTAATTTCAGTCATTTCTTAAGCAAAACTACAAACTTTGTACTGGTTGTAGCTTTACATCTGAACAGTCTCTTACTTTCTACTCACCTTATTGCACTAAATATTTGGTCAGAATATAAAAGCAATTTTATATTACAAATGAAAGTATTTTAATCGCGATTCCAGGACTTTAAATTAGAAAGTGTTAAAAAAAAAATCATAGCTTACATGACTTGACGTCTCCATTTCCAGCAGCCCAGACCATTTCTTCTTCTGCTCTCTGATGATCAGCACCGTCAGCCTGCTGAGCCAGCTTCTCCATCCAGTACAAGTCCTCCACTGGAGAAAGAGGAGATGCATCTGCTCCAACTGAGGGTGACTGCTTTGAATTCACAGCTTTGTTGTTTGAGGGCTCATCTGTGTCCTCAATGTCCTGCAACCTGCTAACTCCAAGCTCAGCTTCCTCCAGCAACTCCGCCAACAAAGGCTCTCCCTTCAAGCCACGATCCTTGCCTCCAGCCACTCCAATCTGAGCTCTCTTCCTGCGAGGCCAGCTGTTGAGGCTGTCTGGCATCACCTTCCCTACACTCTGAGGTGAAGGAGTCAGGGGAATGATGTCTGCAACTGCCACTGGAGATACTGTTCCTGCAGGATGGCGTGTAGGGGTGTAGGACTGGCAGATGTAAGTCTGGACGCTTCCACCTTTTCCAGGCGTGCTCTTGGCCGGGGTGACATGAGTACAGAGAGATGGTGAGACACATCCAGGATCTCTGTGCTTAGAGAACAAAGCCAAGGGACTTTCCAGCTGAGAAGGTTTCACACCAACTAACGGGCTCTGAGCTCCTGCGGCCAAATCACCCGCATTCATGGAGTTTGTGCGTTTGATTTTGATCTTGGGAAGTCCCGAAGTTTGCATCTCCATTTCGACTTGGTAAGTCAGAGGGTTTGGAGTACCCATGCGCTTTTGTTGACGAGGTCTTGCTGGCCCTCTAGGGGTTGAAAATCGAGGAGCTTCATTCCCGTACCCCAAACGAGCAGCAGCCTCCCTCTGTTGACGGTCAGGGGTCTGCCTGAAGCCGTAGCTCCGACCAGGAGTACCTTGAGGTGACACGCGTGGTTTAGGAGAGACTGTGCTCGACAGGAAGTCTTCACCAGACTGCGAAGGCTTCCGTGAAAAGCTAATGTTCATCCTGAGACCGCCACTAAACTGGGTCTTTATAACAGCTGCATCTACAATGTCCATACTTTCATCTTCGGTGGATTCAGAGTTTAAGTGTGAAGAGTCAAACTGCTGTGAATCTGTGTGGGAACTAGAGTCAGTTTCAGCCTGTAACTCTTCTTTTGGATCTGACTGCACGTTCTTTTCCACAAGGTCACAGCTCTCAACAGATTCTGTGTTTATTTTGGAGGGAACATTCTCACTAGACTGGGATCTTAAATTATGTCTGGTGGCACCCTGACCAGACCTCGTTCTCAACAGGGACTTTGCAGGAAATTTTATTGAAGTATCTGATCCTTTTGAATCAGTAGAACCTCCTACTGGTGCAAACGCTGGCTTACATGGGGATGAGATGTTTGAACTTTTTCCTGGAGTTCTTCCAGAGCGTGTAATCATTCGGTGAGTAGGACTAGGAGTTCTGGTTTGAGTTCTAGTGTTGGATTTAGGTAAAAGGTAGTGGTCTAGAGGTGGTGTAGATTGTGGAGGAGGCATTTCCAGTGGACTAACAGTCTCACTTTTTTCAGGTGTTTTCATCCTGTTGTTGTCAGAGGAACTCTGATTTTTTTCATCCGTCAAAATGACACTATTTGCATTTTCACAAACCCTTTTTGGGCTTACTTGACAAATCTTTTCGGGGGTCTTGAAAATGTCTCTTTTAGTGTTTCTGCTTTTGACAGGACTGCAGAAAGCTTTGGGTGAATTCACCAGTCTTGGAGAAGTGCGAGATGCAATACAAGGTGACTCTGGCACCTTGAAAGTAATGCTGTTCTCTGCCACTCTGCACTTTCGAGGGGATGGAGACCATGTGACGCTCTTCTTGGGAGTCCTGGAAATTGGGCTATTAAGTAGATGTAATCCAGAAGAAGATCGGCACTCGGCCAAGGCCTTAACCGGAGTCCTGAGAATACCCTTCAGTGGGCTCCTCACAGGGCTTTCCTTAGTTGGAGTCTCCACCACAAGAGTCATTCTGGCTGGTGATCTGAAAGGACTGCCTCTGAGAACCATACCAAGTTCACGAGAGCTGCCTGCTACGGGGCTCTCTGCAGCAGAGACATATGTCCTGGATGGAGGTGGGGTTTTGGGGCTCCCTGGGGTTCGAGGGGTCTTGGGTGTCCTGGGTGTTGTGATCCCATGGATGGCTCTCCCACGGCTGCCAGGTGATTTTGTTGGTGTTTTATTTGGACTCTAAAACAGACACACAAACCAAGAAGTCATTCAACCTGTAATGACTGATGTCTTTGGCCACTTCAGGGCAGCAGAAACAAGCTGTGCACACAACATCGATAAATCAAAATTAAGTTGATATGGCAAACTTGTTTGCAAACAGTTGCGGAGCAAGTTGTGTTTCTGCCATTTCATACATTTTTGATATCCTGAAAAATTGCTTCAGTAAATGCATGATTGATGCACAGATGCTGTAATTAAAGATATCTTCATACATTTATTGTACAAGCAGTGCTATACAACATTTGCATGAAAATCTATTTCTAAAATGTAGAAAAACTGGGATTTGAACATGAAAAGATACTGAAGTCATTTGACATTTTACACAAAATTCAAGGAAAACATTAGAATCTTATCAGAAATTTGTCAGTAAGCTGAGAGACGACATCCCTGTAACATCACTTTATTTCATTGTGTCCTGTAATTGTTTTAAATCTGCTTGTACAACAGCAGATTGCCTGTGTTAGCACATATTTGCAAATGTTAATAATCTTCGGGAGGTACACCTACTAACGCATGTACTGTGTTTGGTGAATCATATCATTGAAAAGAGAACTCACCTCAAAGACACTAGAGTCTGTGGACAGTCGTGACCTGGTGGCCCTGGTTGCAGGAGACCGGTCTGAAGGACAGCTAGAGAAATCAGCAGCCCCAAAAAGAAGACGCATTGGAGACCGAACTGTTTTCACGTTCACCCCGCTGATTCTGCTGTCGCTGAGAGTAAGCTGGGATGCAGAGAGAGCCCTGTCCAGGTTGCGGGAGCGAGGTTGAGAACTTGAGTAGAAAGTGTTTGAGTGTCTTCTTGCAAACTTCTTTAGCCTTGGGCTCCTTCTAAGGTCTGATTAAAAAAAAAAAAAAACAAAGCATAAAAAAAGACTTGTTATGGGTAGCGCTTGAACAGTGTAAAATTAGCCTTCGTAGTATCAAAAAATGAATAAACAGTACACCATTGTCAAATGTATAACAAAACAGGACAGAAAAGCATCCAAAAATGATTACAGCTTTCTTTCAAAAAATATGCTGAATGAAGTAAAGTTATTAAGTTTTTATTTAATGTGAGCACCTTTATTTCCAGGTAAATTAGATGTAATTTCTTTTCATTCAAATCTTAAAATAAATCTGATCAGTTTTATAAAGATACCCCCCCTGCTGTGTTTATATCTGTGTTTCTTTTGTACATTTCAAGAGACAACACATACTTTTGTTGTGCACTTAAACGCAGTACAAATACAGATTATACAATTCCTACATTTACGTAAATCTATTCTATGTAGAAATAAAACGTGTGGATCAGTAAAATACCTTCTGCAGGTTTTACTGGTGACTCTTCCACAATACATTCCTCAGCTGGGACAGATCTCCTGAAAAAGAATTATCAAAAAACACAAAGGTAAACATTTTTAGTTCATAAATATCAGCAACTGCAGATGTTTTTTGGTCATACAATAGATACATTTATTGAAGAATAATCAAGAAATTTAAAAAAGACAACCCGCTGATAACGTACCTTCCCATTTTCTGCCGGTATAGGAGGCGACTGGACACTTGCTTGTGATGGGGTGTCTCACACACTTTCTTTGTTAGAAGTTTGTGCCTCTCTGAAAAAGAAGAATTTCCTTTCAGATAAATGAAATGAATTTCTTTCTAACTGTCAACCTGGCAGCAAATATCTGAGGATCAAGGCTGTACGACTAAATACTGCAAGTAAAAGGTTTTCCCTCCCTGCAGATTAAAAGTCAGCTTCCTTCCTTCATTTACAACAGTTTTCATCTGTTTATTTGGAATAATAATCAGTTTACCTTCGTATTCATGGGATCGCTTGCGTTTCAATCCTTCCACAGCGGACACAGACCGGCTCCTCGGCAGCTTGGCTTTCTTTGAGGGGGACACAATCTCTTGGTTGAACAGGTTTCTTCTCACCTTCGTCACCTCTGTGGACAATCAGAATAGTCTGTATTCAGGACTTGAATGTCACCATGGCGATGGCTACTGCTAAATGTGCATGGCAATGATTACTGCTCCCAAAATCTATCATTAGATTATGAAACATTCTCTCCTGTCAGCTTGAAAGAAGGATGTAAGTTTGTTGTTTGCTTCATTGTGGAAAAAAAAGAGGCTGGGGTCAGTACATTTTGCCAAAACTATGATTGATTTCAACACACAGAGCAAACTAATGGACACCAGATGTGTGCATTTATTCTGTGTTGTATGTGTGTGTGTGTATATATGACACAATTTGAACCAAATTAATTCAAGCTGTCCAGAGACAATGTTCGTCATTCAGGAGCAAACTATAAACTTTTTACAGCCACTTTTCAAACCTAAAAAGTTTCAGATTTACATTTAATAGACTGAAAGATTTCGGTTGAGTAGGAAAGTGGCAAGTCAGATGTGAAACATAACATACCTTGTGCTTCTTGTTTCTGAGGTTCTGGTTCTGCAACAGGTTTCTCCAAAGCAACAGATACCTTTGATTTGGACTAATGAAAACACAGTAAAGCTGGTAAGGTATTCTGTAAGCAAATAGCATCTCAGGTCTTAGTTGGGTGATGGTTTTCAAACAGGACAACACAGAAAGCATTTGAGAAATTAGACGATCAGTAACACATTTAAAAGATGAATAACTCAAAGCAGTCAATTAGAGATAATATGAAATTAACAGCTGGTCAAAGTTGAACAATAATCCAATAGAGGTATCAGGAGTGATTATTTATCTACAAGCTCAACTTACAGCTCTTGTAGCCTTTTTGGGCATCTCTATTTGGCGAAGACTCTGTGATGATTCAGTCATACTGCGATGACGAGTCAGCATCCCACTCCTAAAGAAGAGCAGGGAAAAACTTTAATTCTTGAAATAAAGTGTACAAAACATATATATATATATTATGGTTTAGTCACACAACTAAAAAATATCCCAAATACTAAAAAATTTCATGATTTTAGTATATGATTCCATTGTGGTGACAAGGAGCACGATCATCCTTTCACACTATTGTGTCTTCTTTGTTTTAGTATCTAAGATTGGTTTAAGGCCATTCCTGATTTTTCATAAGAAAGGGTGTCTTTAACATTTAGCCTCCACTCACTTCCTCTTGCTGGCTGAACGATTTCGCAGGTCCTGCAGGCAATCTCTGCCACCTGAAACCTGGCTATGTGTGGAAAGGGGAGATGAGGAGGCTGACGGAGAAACGCTGTCCTTGGCAACTGACTCGTCACTGAAGAAATCAGCAGGTAGAACAGCCACCAAAGCTTCTGGGAGCTGGGTGCCCAGACTGTGGTAGATGTCTGCAAGCACTCTGGGAACAGCAGTCAGGAACCTGCCATGACACAGAAAGACTATTGTTAGATTCTATAAATACTTGGCTCATTTAAAATCGGTGTTTCACATTACAATTCAGTACGGCTATTGTGATGCACCTAGGTGATATTCAAAATAGCCTTTTTTCATCAGGGTGGTTTTAAAACTAAACATTTATAGCAATCAAGAAGCAAAAGCTTGTTAGTGAGTACAGGCAACTCCAAATCATGAATCTGTAACTAAATTCTTATATTCTTCTGGGGGAATACAAAAAAAAATCTCAGTCTTGAAAGCCCAAACACTCACCCTGGGAGGACATCATCTTGAAGGAACCTTGCTAAGCAAACTGGGTCTTTTGTGAGGGAGATTATCCTGAGCATTTCAGCCACCTGAAGAGGAAAGTTTAGAATTTATGTTTCTCTCAATTGTGAAATTAGTGGGAGTGGGAGTCTATGAAGATGAATAGTAGCAACCAGTCAAATACTGATGGAGGAGAGCAACTATTTTTCATCAGTATAGATTTCAAAAGGATGGCAGGGCTGACTTTTAAAGAAAACTACAAGAAAACCAGTTACTCTTCTGCCTTCGCAAGTGAATATGCCTCAATAGCAAGCACCTTACCTCCTCCGCCATCTGATCAAAATCCAGTGAGTCAGGCTGCTCCGAAGCAAAAAGTCTGCACAACTCCAGTCTCAGCAGCGCTTGTAGTTGGCACCTACAGGAGACAACCCATGTTACCGACACCTAAATATAATTGACTTGACATAAGAATAGAAATACTGTTGACCCTTATTTATCCAGGAGGATGGACACATCATTGTAGATCAGCAATGACCAGCCAAAAACAGACATACACAAAAATAGGAAACGCTTCACACCTGGGAGACCCAGTATTGCCACAGCCAGGTGTTTAAGTGACTGGTCAACATGCTGAGTTTTACATGTTTAATTGACACTAAAAACAAGATAAGACACAAAGGTAGAAAATCACTCACTCTCTGACTTTGCCATCAACATCAGCAGCCGTGCAATAGAATTGTCTGATTGATTTGCTGGTCTTGAGGAGGTGCTGCTGGACAAACAGGGAGGTCTTTACCTGCAATGAAATTTTTAAAAAGTTGTTTAGACATGCAAATTGTATATGAATATATATATGTGTGTGTGTGTGTGTGTGTGTGTGTGTGTGTGTTTATTTATTTATTTCCAGTGTGCAACAATGAGAATTCAACCATGGTCTATTTTATTTTTTTAGTAACGTGTCATATCTTCCATGTTTTTTTACTGATGCTTCTTACTACTGCACTATCGCCTTTGCATGTGTAACACTGCACATTTCCCCACTGTTGAATTAAAGGATCATCTTATCTTATACACAACCAAAATTGACCAATTACTAATAATACTAATAAACAAAATAATACTAATAATACAAAATAGATTGCCACCTGAAATCACAATGTATGATCATCCACCATTGTGCAACCAGCTATCAATTCATCCACCATGAAATTACAATAGCCAGTCTGCTGCTAAGATGAAAGTGGGTCAAGTCAAAATCTTGAAATACATTTAAAGCTGCCTTGTGTCTCACCTCCACATCTGATTCTGCCACGAGGAAGGTTTTCACAGCAGACACAAGCTGCTGGACACCAGTGAGGAGGGCCAAGTCTCTTTCTACCACAGTTTTCTCGTAACTGGACTTCAGATGGGACAGCAGCTCTGCCTCACTGGTGAAACCTGGGCAAAGGGTGATGATACATTACTTGATTTGTTATTATATCAAAGGCAGAGTTTGACACTTTGAGAAATATGCTTGTCCACTTTGCTGCATAGAAAGACTGTTAAGTGCTGTACAGCTTTAATGGGCACACTCACTTATTGTGTTCGTTCCTTCAGATTTGTTCTTGTCACTTGATCGTCTCTTCCCTTGTCTGTCTGGCCCCCTGCCCTCGACCCCCAGCTGCTCAGCCTCGTTCTGGTTCTTTTGGGCTTTGACATTCAGCCGTGCCACATTCAGCATCTGAAGGGAGCGGCTCATGGTCTTCATCTTCTGTTTCACTGGTGTGCGCTGGGCGCCACCTGTAGATAGAAGAGGGAAAATAAGAGAAATATTTAGTGCCTCTTTAACTCAGGTTAAAAACTGGATAAAATGATACAAGAAACTGAACATTTTTCCTCCATTTTTTGACTATCTTAAAAAAAAGCAACTTCACTTCTGTCTAAAAGGATAATAGGTGAGTCCCAATATCATATATTGAACTTCTATAGTTTTATAATTTCACAACCTTCATAGAAACTCAAGAACATTCATAAAAAAAGAGATATGGCTTTCTCACATTTCTTGCCCCTCTTGTCATTTGCACCCTGCGATGTTTGATACAATTCGGCCAGACCATCGATCAGCTCCTGCTGTAGGACAGGCAACTCCTCCTCTTCTCTCTGTTCTGGCACTGCATGCAGTAACCTGTCCAACAGAATAAGCAAAACCTCAGGATCATATGTCACATTAGGTTGGGTTTAAAATCATAATGTAAAACTTTTGCTTCAAAAGCACTACATAAAAATTATATATCAATCTTGAAATCATCTTTACCTCATTGACTCCATTAGGTGGGAACTCACTCCTGACTGGTCTGACAGAGGGAACCAGCTCTCCAACACGCCTTTGGTCAGTGGGAAATGGCAAACTTCCCTCTGAGCCCACTCAGGAACCAGATAATCCTTTGGCTGGTCTGAGGCAAAAACAACAAAAAAAAAACCCCAGCAATAAATAGCAAGCAATTAAGCACAACATGGATTGGATCACTGCCTCTAGTATTTGCAGGTTCAATGAGGTACACACATAGATGAGGAATATAAATACACAAAGGGTATGCAAGGAGTAATCTGCTATTACATATAAAAAAAAAAAAAAAAAAAAAAACTTTTGATGTTTTAAACGCTGAATATTACTATTCTACCCTCACCATCAACACTGTCACCATCCTCCTCCATGATGTCATACACTACTCCCAGAACACTGCTCACAACATCTGGCAGTTCAGCTGAGCTTTCTGTTGTGGCGGGGGCAATGATTTCGGTGGTCAGGAACTGGTCGTGCCGAGCTATTCCAGACTGGAGAACGGTAAGCAGAGCTGTAGCGTGTGACAAGGGGGAGAGGACAGCCGAGCACGCCAGGCCATTGTCATTCACCTCAGAAAGCTGAGGGAACAAACAAAAGACAAGAAAAGTCAGAAGTAGTCACAAGAAAAGATGAAGATTTTGAAAATGTTATTTTTAATGGTTATATTGTTATTCTGTGGAATTTTCCAAGAGACAAAGTAAACAAATTTATCGAGTTGTTATTGGTATTAAAAAGTAAGGGACCACACCAGGAAACCACCAACACATTGGACCAAAGGGACACCTGCAGGTGTTATTACTTGCTGTTTAGTGAGCTGCAGCTGAGCAGATAATTAGTAATCTAGCCTGCAAACTGACGCAAGAAGGACATTTTCCCCCGGCAAATGTTTGTTTGGTCACTCCTTCAGCAAGCTAAGGTGCAGAACACAAAAAGTGTGCTCATGTTTGTAAGTTGGGTAAAAAAAAAGGGGCCCTTAGCAGGAAAGCTAATGTGGGCTGTTGTTTAAAGTCTGTGGCCCTTGAATTGTTCACCAGGCTGAGTGACTCAGTGTGACTGTCTGATCTGTCCTAATGGTCAAAACACTGATGTTACTGCTTTATGCAAGATTTGAATGGCTGGTCTCCATCTACACAGACAGACAAAGGAGAACACAGGACAAGTGATCTACAGAGCAGATGTGTAAGCTGTAGCAGAAAAAAAAAAGAAATGTAATTTCAGTTGGACACTGCAAAAGAGCCTTAACCTGGATAACTGTACTGCAGAACTGAAACACAGTTTGCCTCACCATGTGAAGAGCATGAGCAGACAGTTCCATCAGGAGATGCTGGAAGGCACCGGTTCCCTGATCACTGCTGCTGGAGCACTGAATCACCCACGACTCTGTAGAAGTCGATGTCAGTAAAGAGGAATCCCAGTCCTGCAGAACTCCTTTCAGACACACTTCCACTGACTCTGGGAGGAGCCTCTGTCTGCGAGACACTGGCTCAACCGTGATGCCACAGGTCTGTGTCACATCACCTGGTTGCATGAAGAATAACACAACACACACAAATAAAGGTTGCTCATTTTCAACTTTATACTTACTTAACGTAATTGCCATTGCCTGTCATTTAAGCAGCTCATACAATTTCCTCTGTCTGTTTGGTTCATGTTCAGATTATTTATAATTTTGTTTTGTTTCTTTTGACACAAGACATGTCCTCGTTTTCTCTTCATCTGCACTGGTATTTGTTTTGCAACCTGTGTTTCATTTTGGAAGATAAATATTGGCAAATAAAAAAAAATCTCATTTAGACAATAACAATAAGAAAATGAGGATGTACAGTATAATGGCTCCCAATTCTTTAGAACCTGTATTTAAATTATAGATTTTAACAGCTGCACTATCATAAGGCATGCATGATTCATAACAGATGATGATAAGAGTTCACTTCCATGTTACCAACCTTGCTCCCACCGCAGAACACCGCCAATGACAGGAAAAGCCTGGCGGTAGAGCCTTTCAGAAGAAAGCAGGTATCCAATGCTGGACTTGAATGTAAAGGCATCTTGAGTGCAGCAGAGATTCAGCAGTGCAACTACAGGGATCACTCTGCCACCCACCTGAGCTAGGACCTCAGACAGCTTGTCAAACCCGACATGGTCCTCACACCTCATGACCTGCAATAAGACAAAAATAATCTTAAAAAAGTTGCCCACATCAGGGAAAAAGACCATTTGTTTTCACAGTCACTTTGACATTTAGCTGGAACCAATCTGTAACTTGTGACTGGATGTTCAGTCATTCTAAATTTCACACAGGCTGGTGAAGCAGTAAAGAGTCTGAGGACAGTTGTGGTTAATGCCTTGACCATGTAGGACTTAAAACATCTACAAGCTTTTAATCCCAAAAGTTGCTGGTCCTGTTTCTGAGACATGAGTACTAAACTTACTTTTTAGATGCTAGTTGTAGTCGGGTTATACAAGTGGGTGAGAAATAAAAGGAAATGCCAAAATAAAGTGTTGTGTAAGGTGACCAGGTGATCAGAAAGTCATAAATGTTTCTTGCCATAGATTCTATTCTGTTAGTTACTGGAACTGTGCTAAAGACATAAACGCCCTACAACCAAAACATATTTCTTCATTTGGTGTTTCGATGACGATACCAGTGGAAAGTGTTGCGTGGGGGCTCAACTGGTTTAAGACTTGATTGCAGCAGAGGCCAAAGTATATACTTACATTATTAGTATCCCTATTTATATGTCTTGTACACAAGCATAGGCATTTGTTATTTTACGAACCCACTTATTCAGGTTTTTTCTTTAAACTGTCAGCCATCTTTTGGCCTCTCAACAGGCCAAAAATATGTGTCATACAAAGTGTGGCAAATGGTGTCATTCCTGGTATGAAGGATTGTTTTGCAGATTAGTTATATATTTATATGAACTTCTATGACTGCATTGGCTACCTTAAAAAGTAAGGGACACTTGCCTGCTAAACCATCATATTACCATTCTAAAGTATTTTGTAATGATTTATGTTGTCATTTTTAATTTTGTCCAAACTGTCCAGCTCTTGTTGGTGCCTAATGGTAATATTTTCGACTGCAATAGTACTATGTGGTATACTCACCTGGACATGTGAGCTATTGTCAATCCAGTGCAACACAACCTGTCGCTGGACCAGCATATCACGAAGGCCCCGGGATGTAATGTGCTCTGTCACATCTGCAGGCAGGTCATGGTTTCCCAAAGAAAGATAGTCCACAAGTTGTGTCCTGCAACGTGGACACTCCGAGACAATAAACACCACATTCCTCCCGTTGTTTGAAATATCATCCTCCTGTGAAACACTGGGTTTCCCAACTCGGCTTGATTTCCTGGGCCTCAGGGACAGTTTAGTGGGAGAGGTAATGTCTGGTCTGTCCCATTGGAAATCCAGTAGGGTTTCTTTGAGAGCGTTTTGAACTGAAGCAGACTGGCTGGATTGCTGCTTTTGGCGAGAAGGGCACGGTTTATCCTTCACATCAAACTTGGCTTCAAACTCTATTTCAAAATCCTCAAAGGTTTTGTGGCGAAGCTCCTTAAAGTCTGACCCCCTTGACATGAGCCTGGCATTACGACCAGTCTTGGAATGAAAGAACTTATAACCCCAGCGCACTTTGTCAAATCCATATTTGTAGCTGAAATGCAGCAGAATTTGTAATATTCCTCGTTTCACGAAATGATTCCTGACATCCAGCTGATCGCCTGAATCGTGATCTCCATAATCCACATCGATTACAAAAACCAGGTTGTGTAAAGCCATACCGTCAACTGAAGCGTCCCCAAAGACAGCGAGTGACTCCTGAGCCCTTGACTCAACGATAATCCATGAAAACAGGTCAGCCTTGATCAAATGTATTCAAGTCCGGTGTCATTAGTTTAACAAATTTGGTCCAACGGGTTGCTCATTGTGTGTGGACACAGTGACGCCACATAAAGCTGCCAAGACTAGGACGCTTCATGTTTGTAACGTTACATGAAGTTATCCAGTTAGCTAGCTATGGTAGCTACCAAGACGCAAGTTAATGTAACCTACTTTTAAATTAGCTGCGGCTAGTGTGACATAGATTTAGCACTCGCCATTGTTTGAATTAACGTCGCACCCGCAGTAGAAAATAAACCCACGTAGTATTAGCTAAAACTGCTTAAAGTGTCCATATAACGTTACTCATATACACTTCCACATTCGCCATTTTCTTGTCGCCGTGTGTTCTTAACAGTTCGCGCTCCTTCAACAACAGCCCAACCCTAGACTGTGATTGGCTATACCCTTAACAACAACAACCCAATTGGTCCAAAATAAAGCATAAGCGAGTCGTCGATTCGCCACAAATCTCATCTTGACTTTTCATTGGGCATAAGCACCATCCATCAAATCTGTACTGAATCGTATTACAGGAAACATGACACAAGAACAGGCAGCAGAGTGATTGGCAGGCACCACCTAGATTTAACTTTTAAAAAGCTAGTTAGTCATCGGCAAAACATCATGTAAATGTAACGAGGAAGATCAAAAATATACATCGGCATGTCTCTGAGTTAGCGATAGTGTCATTTTGTGAAGGTTCACTGCTCTACACGGCTAATGTTAGCTAGTGCACAGCTTTGTGTAAAACTGCTGTATCCAGAGACATCAGCCAGGGACCGCTGCTCCCTTTCTTCTTTTACAACGTCTGCAGAAGTACATAACCCTACCTGGATTTCCACTCTTAATGCTTAAAGTTAACATTTTTCCCAGCCATAACTATTGAACTGAGAAATACTGAATAAAGCAACATGGATGAATTATAGAAACATCTTACAAGTAAGGCTTGATTTGAAAGTTGAATTCAAATGATTATTTGATAAATGAGTATTGGACTTCCAAAAAGACACTGCATGCTGGACCACGGATTACCAGATAAGGGAAAATCAAGCCTGCATGTCAGAGAGCAATGTCCTTATGAATGCTATTTGTTGAAATGTTGAAGGGATTTGGTTTATCAGCTAATGAAGTACTTTGTTTAAGATGCCCGCCGTGTGTTTAAAGGACAGAAATAAAGTAAAAAATGGCTAAAGGCCTCAGACAGTTTGTTTTTTTTATCATGCCAATCCACTGATGACTATCTACTTGCTCTGGTGTGCCAAGCAAAGCAGCAAGAATGATAGCTTGGCATCCTCAGCCATTCTGTCTCTCACTGCCTAAAATGGAAAAACTCATTCAGAGCAACATTTGGCTTTGATATGGAGGTCTGGGTCTTCTCACTGGGTTTTCGATGTTCCCTCAGTTTCAAGCAAAGCAAGATATACGGAGTGTGTCCGCAGACCAGAAAATGCTTATAGCCTAAAGGTGTCCTCTGTGTGTCCTCCAGTTAGATCTCCATGTTGGTCTCACTGCTGCTGGACCCACGACTCTGTAGAAGTCGGTGTCAGTAAAGAGGAATCCCAGTCCTGCAGAACTCGTATGAACCTTGCAAGTTTAAATGAAGAACTAAATTCACAACATTGTATATGATAACATACATAGTAGTGATAGGTAGCATATGACTGTCTTCATTAAAAGAGAGAAAGAGAAGGGAAACAACTATGACCAAAATACTTGAAACAAGCAGTATATCTTGGACCCAGCTCTCCGTTTTTAAGATAATCTGTCAAATGGACAGGTAAGTGTAGAATCTCTCTCCGCCTCCCCAGGGCCAGACGGCAAACCAGAAAAAGAAAGATTTAAGGAAATAGAACACTGGGAGAGGAGGTATGTGGGTCACCTTCTGTTTTGCATCCATAATCATCTCTTTTCTGCAGCACCAGGGGGAGATGAAGAGCTTAGAAAAGCTTTGAAATAGAGAGCGAGAGATCAAAGAGGCATGCTGAATGTTCTAGACTCTGCTTTTCTGTGTCCCACCAGACACCTCCCAAGTCATGAGACCAGGATGTAGGTCAGGGATGCTGTTCAGAACATGCTGCTGCTAAGACTAAATACTTGCATGCACATACAGATGCACAAATAATGTGTGCATACATGTGCACGTGTACAAACACACACACAGAGAAGTGTACGTATGGGCTCTTAGCGTTAGTTATCTTGAGGTCAGTGGAGTGAGAGATGATCATAGCAAATATTGCCTGGGGAGTCATACAAAAACAAGGACAGTCAAAATAAAGAGACAAATTTGGACAAGTTTGGTTGACATTATCCCAGTCATAATGTTTTCATGATGTTTTCACAGAATTATTGATCCAGAGTGACAGGTCTTAATAACTATTGGATAGAATGGCATGAAATTTAGTATCCTTCTGAATACTGATGACCTTAGTGAAGTCCAATACTTCAGTTTGTAACATTTAAAACCAATGATGAATTCCTTATCATAACACTAGCATATGTTCATAACTTTGTGTTAAATGCATGCTTGTTTTTCACACTAAAATGACCTGATCATTCAACCAATCAATGCTCAACACTTTTGTTAATGCTAGGAATTGATTTCTTCATTTTTCAACCAACCACTATTTTTGGTTTCTCTTTCGACTTTTAGTTTTAGTTGGTAGAGGGTTTGGCACCAAACCCTCTACCAACTTTGACACCAACCAGGCACATGGCCATCATACAGCCATTGCTATAAACGTCAATTGATTCATCAAAACGCAGTTAGGCAGTGTGGATATGAGTTCTGAGACAGAAACCACACAAACACACAACAGCCAGCAGCCTGCTTTCCATAATGTTCTTCAGGCGGTGGGTGGAATCATTGAGCAGATGCTTTCAACTTGGCAGAGGGGACCCAATGCAAATATCGAACCAAATATCATTCATGGTGACCTGTGTTTGAGTGCACATCTGTAGAATAGTCTTGCCAAGCTGTAATGAAAGTCTTCTTTACGTCTGTGACGTAGGACCCTCTTTATTCAGAGCAATCTTGAAAACCTTTTCTGTTTCTCCTGACCCTAAAAATAAATCCGCCCTCTGTGCAGACTGGTCTCCTGCTCTTGTTTGTAGTCCAAACAAGGCAGAGAACTGTGTTGTTTTGGGGACATTTTGTAATAATGTGCTTTCCAAATGAAAAGTTTGGATAAGTACAGTATGGGCAGACACAATGACACCTAGATTATCATAACAAAACGAAATGAGCGAGTTACTTTTTGATAATTGACAGACTAATCAGGATATCCTTTTCACTGAAAAGCAAGCAGCACATACAGAGTTTGTTTTATGCTACGTGACGTTTTTACACGCATCAGTCGTCTCTATCTCTAAGTTTATCAGAATGCTCTGTGATTCATAACAAAAGACAATTCTGCACATGATGTTTTAACCTTAAACAAAGTGTGACATGGTAATCCATCTTGCTGAGGTATTGTAGCGTCTACATGTCTGTTGTTACGTCACAAAAGCTATAATTTCCTCTTTCACATGTTACACGTCAAACAGTTTAACTGCCTGACTCATTGTCAGGTACTGAGAAACGAGATCACAGACTCAGACTGTGAAACCAAATAGAAAGGAAGCATCACCATACATTAGATTTGGTGGGGAGAAGTGGAGGCATGAACTCAGATCAGTCTGTCACCTCAGCACATGATGAGAAATATGCTTCTCTTATCTCCATCTCTGTCTGCTGCTCAAAACTGTCCCACACTCCTTTGGCAAAATCTCAGTGACGCAAATGCTTCAAGAGTTGCACTGTCACACATGAAAACAGGCCGTAATTCTCCTGTGGATGTGGTTAGTGGAAGTATGACAGCTCTACAGGCACTCAACAAACAATGACTAATGTGTGTGTTTTTGTGAGAGATGAGGAAAGAGGTATGGAGACCTTTCATGTGCTACCAGCTGGTCTTTGTCCATCCTCCCCATTGGCTGGGAGGCAGGAGGCGACCGTTGCTAATAGAAGGGCAGTTGTGCTCTGTTTCATATCAGATGCAGCACACGGGTCAGGGTTGTCACAGCCTGTAAGTTCATGATGACATGCTTTTCTTTCTGCTGCAAATGTTGTTTCTTTTGCATAAAAATATGAGAACTGTGTGCAGACATCAAAATGTGTAATAGGTGAAGGAACGGATGGCAATATTCTGTACCGGAAGACTCAAACCAAGACTGAACTGATACAAACAAGCACCACCTGTGTAATCTGATATCGTATTCCTCAATGCCATAGACTTTCATTGTTGTCCAAAAACGATTTAAACACAAACATGAGCTACATATTCCTTCCTTTCTTCCTTTCCTTTTTTTTTCCAGCCATAAATACTCACTACAGCATTGAATATGTGTTATAACCCTGGCTCCAAAAAACTTGGGACACTGAAATTTGCTAATCCTTGCTGCCATATACTCAATTGGAAACAGTACAAGGACAATACATATAATGTATATAAACTCGTTAACTTCATATGCTTATTCTGAATTTGATGCCAGCAGCATGTTTCAAACAAGTTGGGACAGGAGCAACAAAAGTTGTGGAACACTCCTAAAACACCTGTTTGGATCATTCCACAGGTAAACAGGCTGATTGGTAACAGGTGATAGTATCATGATTGGGTATGAAAGGAGCATCCTGGAAAAGCTCAGTGGTTCACAGTGAGGATGGAGCGAGGTTTGTGAACACATGATTGTATAAAGGATGTTACTACGTGGGCTCAGGAACATTTTGTAAATCCATGGACGGTAAACACAGTTTGTTTGCAAGTTCTGCTTTATTTATGTTTTACACAGCGTCCAAACTTTTTTGGAATTGGGGTTGTAATCCCTCATTGTGAGTCACGTTTGCTAATAACTACAGTGCCCAGCTGAGAATAGTTAACCTTTTAAAACAAAGGAACTCTATATTTGCAAATCATTTTTTGAGTCCTACAGTGTGTCCTCAGTGGGAACCAATGGGCTTGGGGCTGAGGATCACAGACAGAGAAAGGAAGTCAGAAAGTAGAGCAAGACAGACTAACGTATTGTTGGTTTTGGTATTTTTGGATATGTTGAAAATTAGAAAAATATAAAGTAACACCAGTCTTATGTTCCCCTCTCACTGCCATCTCTTTCTGTCTCACCAACACTGATCTGGAGTCTGTGTCCCTCTGTGATTACATCTCCTCACGGCACACGCATCATAGCCCAGCGCTTAAGCCATTCTCCGGAGAGAACGTCTCTCATCTTCCAGCTTTACTTAATCAAGAGTCTATTTTTAGTCAAACCACAAGCAACCCTAGCAGGTTCTCAACTAAAGCCCATGCAGCAATTGTCTCAGTCTGCTGACCCGCGCTCGGATGGAAGTCATGCATCACGTTTCACTTGTCACGGAGTGGATTAGGAGAGTAGGGTTATTAGCAACAGCAGGGATGGATGCAGTGGATCTCTGTGGGGCTCTGGAGGGCACTTCTCTCAGCAGACTGGTGGTTGCTGTGGCTGAGTTTGCTGATGACAACCTGACATTACTGGAAGTGCGTCACCAGCCAAGCAAGCATGCCGTAGACGCAGCGCCAGTATTGAGTGTTTACATGTGGGTCTGACATCAGTTTACCTTAACAAAAACAATGGAGATGGACAGCCAGTAAAGTCTACACATCACTTCCCAGGATCTTGTAACTTCCTTCTTTGTGTATTCCTGATTTTGTCATAAACTTTTCTGATTTTGTATTTTATCTCCTCACTCATCATGTCTCTGTCCCTTAATGGTCAGTAATTTTTTCTCAGATCAATTGTCTTAGTGCTGCGACTTATTGACCTTTGCACGTCTTGTCCTGTTGGCTAAGTGTCAATAATGTTGGATCACAGTGTCAGCTCAGATGATGTCATGGATGAAACACAACTCATTGCTGACTAATAGTATTTTGTTTAAACAATTGCACTTCCTAAATGAAACAAAAATAGAAAATGATTCAAAGTACTTGAAAATATTTATTAAAGTACATAGAACAAACATTGTAACATATATGTATAAAGTAAAACAAATATACAGTATAAAGGTTATGATTTTCTTTGAAAGTCAAGGTGACTTTAGAAGAGCAATACAACACATCTACAACTCCATTGGTTATGAACAAAATAAGAGAATAAATAAAGGCATTTTTTTGCTCAGAAATTGAAGCAAGAGCAGAGATTTCATTCACTGTGAAGCTGGAAAACAAGAGCTTGAACTCCTGACAAAGCTTTGTAACAGTACTCTACTTCTTCAGTGACGGCCAGGTCACTTTTGATGCTCAGTACATTGCTTAGTCAAAGTATGTACAGCGTGGTAGGTCACAACAACATCTTTCAGCAGTCTTTTCTATGGTGACTGGTCAAGTAGAAAAATCTGGATTGAAACAAAAATACCTATACAACTTTAAAGTGGAAAAATATCACCATCTTCCATCATTACTCATAGACATCTACAGTAGAAAAGGAATACATTTGAAGAGTGGTGTGTTCAACACTGCGTCATCTGCTACTTTTACACTTATCGTATCTATACAGCAGTATAACCAGCCTGTGGCACTGGTAGAGATCTTTACAGATATGCATCAAGTGCATCCTCGAGCTATATACTGTATGTTGATATGTTAGTATATATTAAATGCAGACTTTTGTATAACAGCAGCAGCTTACACACACACAGGCAGGCTGGCAAACATGCCAGTTTGGTTCAGTTCAGTTGGCCTCCTTTCGAAGCGGCGTCAAGGAGAAGTGCGGAACATGTGTGCCAGGTGTGTCCCACCACTCATTGGGTGGAGTCGGAGTCACTGGAGTCCAGGCTGGCCTGTGTGGGTGTGGGGGTGCAGCTGTGATGGGCAGCTGGCGGGCAGTGGAGGGTCTGCGTGCTCCGCCGCAGGTTCTCCAGGGACTGCAGGAAGGAACGACGGGCCCGCTCCTCCTCCAGGGGTGAGGAACCCTCTTCCTCTACCTCTGCGATCTCAGCAAAGGTGACGGGCTGCGTCTTGAAGCGAGCCTCGCGCGATCGGCGGGAGCGGCTCTTGCCCCTTGCTGGGCCCTTGGGGACAGGCAGCTGCTGGGGGAACTCCTCCATAGCTGAGGCCATAAGGTGGGCCGGCAGGACGTGGAAGCCGGAGGCCTCCATAACCATCTGACGCACAGCAGCCATTGGTCGAACAGAAGCCCAAATGGGTACAAAATTAACTCTAGGTGAAATCAAATGTAGCACCAGGAGCCAACACAGCTGGAATAAGACAGCTGCTGTCTGTGCACGTCTCCGTCTGTAACTGGTCTTTCTGGTGCCTTGTCCTATTTGAAGCGAAGTCTCTGTCTCAGGAGCAGCAAAGCAAGAGTTCATCCAAAGTCAAGCCACACAAACACTCCTCAAACCTCCAAGTCCAGGCACACTGGAGATTAGTCTTAAAGAAACAAGCTCTGGTCAGCCTCTGCTCTTCACTCCTCGGTGTGAGTGCTTCTGTTTCAGCCGCTGCTGCCTGATGTCTCCTTCCTCTCTGGCTGTTTCTCGTTTTTTGTGTGTGTGTGAATCTCAACCTGCTGAGGCTAATGCCACTGACAGCTCCAGCACCCTCTTTTATAGCTGCTCACTACCCACTCGGTGTCTCCCTCTCTCTCTCTCTCCCTACTCCCTGTGTTTGCCAGGTCCCTCCCACGCCCCTCCTTCCCTCTCTTCCGGCCTTCAGAGCAGTCAGTCAGTCACCCCACCAAAATAAACACATGAGGAGAGAATATCTGTGTGTGAGTATGTTCTTGGGTGTGGGGGCTTTGATTTGTATGTGTGTGGGGGGTTAGAGACAGACGGAGAGAGAGGCAGCAGAGACAAAAACGGAGTTGTAAAATGGAGTGACACGTTCAGAGTCGGGCAGAACAGACATCAGAGAAGAGAATTAGAGCAGGGAGAACAGCCGACTAAACCAAAGTCAAGGTGGACTCAAAGCTATTACACGTTTAACTGCAAAATACAGGACAGGGTCCTTGGGACATGCAGAGGTTAGACGCGGCTCTGCAAAAATAACTACTTTTGTGAAGTTTATAATGTGATAATCAGAGAGGTGTTGATTCACCTCTGTCGCAATTTTGATGTCTGCAGGTTGCCTTGTTTTTGTATTGCACCAAATTCAATATATTATCCTAACTTATGCACCACATTCATTACTGCAGAGTCAGAACAGTTTTCCTGAAGTTTGACGGTCTGAGTGACAAACAACACCAAGCGAGGGAAGGTAAAATCTAGTATCAAGTCAAAAAAGGCTTGGCTTTATTGTTTAACATTAATGTTCTTTTGGACTCTTTTTTACCATTACTGACCGACTGAAGCCAGAAAACAAAATTTTAATTTGCTGGCCACAGCCACTGTTGCAGCTCAAAACAAACAAGCTATTTTAAATATTGCACCAACCAATTACTTTGTCAGGATCAAATATTTTGGTTATTTGCCAAAGCACCTATGGTCTAGTTGGAAAGAGCCACGGCAAATAGTGGATTTTCTCTTGCATGCACTAAAAGATGCAAATTTTGTTCGCTCAACTAAAACCTGTGGTTCCCCCCTGAACTCACCTTTATGTGCATCTGGAGGGAAACATGGCAGGTAGCTCTGCTTACAATGTCATTATTGTATATATGTAAACATGCCTGCAAAAGAGACAAACAACGTCAGGAAGTTATTACACTCCCTGTGTTGGTACAACCACACCATCTCTTACCTTGTGTATGCACAGTGTGGCAGCCACACATATGCCAACAATAAGCTGAATGGGTAAGACAAAGCAACCTGGACTGGATGTCTTTGGACTGTGGGAAGAAAGTGGAGCACCCTGAGGAAACCCATACACACACAGAGATACCATGCAACAAAAGGTCCAACTCTATTAATCATTACCACTTTAATTAGTATAATTCATGTAAACAAAGGCAATCATCTAATAGCACTGTGACCTATTAGATGTCAGATGTGAATTTCTTCATGGCACAGAATAATATGAGGAAAATGTCCTTCCAGCATAACTGAATCTAAAGCTTTCAGAGTTTTCTGGCAGCTGAGGTTGGACAGCATTCCCATGAGACATTTGTCATCCATCAGATTCACGGACAACCACAAACCACCCAGGCTGCAATCTTATGGAACTGTGTTTCTGTACCAAATGAAGTCTATTAATAAATCATGTTTACTCGCACTTTTTTGATAGGCTGGGTTGTGATGTTTTCTCACACTGAAGTCCTAATGAATACAAGAAATAAACAGTGACAAGCGCATGAACGATGCCATGGAGGGAGAGGCATTCAGGATTTGACTGAAACCCACTAGGGATTATAAAGGTGATAAACCATTTCTTTGTGGCGCTCAAGACATTACAATTTATTTTGCAATGACATACTGATGTCACATTGCAGCATCTTAAAGTGTGTAGGAGAACCTGCAGTGGCTGAGAAACTTGTGAGAGAAGTGAAAGGTGTGCTCTAGAGCCATGGTTTGCTTTGTCCGTTCTGGGCTACTAGTGAACTGTGAGGAAGAGGATCCTAACAAAAGATAAGATAAGATAAGATAAGATAAGATAAGATAAGATAAGATTAATTAATCCCCAGCCGGGGAAATTCAGAAATAGAGAAATACAAAATAAAAGCTGACTATATGTATATGTACATTTTATAAAAAGGGCTATATAATGATTCTTCTTTCAAGACGATTATACACTAATGAGAACATAATTATTAATATTATATTTCATTTCTGCTTTGTCTTGTCATGGAATCAAACCTACATATTCTCTAAAAGCACAAGTTCATCAAGTTCAAATTCAGAACAACAACAATAAGTTTTTTTTTCCCCAAAACAATTTTAACCTTGGTTGTATTGTTCTGAATAATGATTTCAAATAATTTTCAGCTTTGATGCAGCATATAATGTGTAAGAAATGCACACTTGTTGAAAAGCTTGATCATTGCAGAATACAGTCAGTTTTGGTAAATCATCAATGTGTAATATGTGGAGGGCAAAAATAGGAGGGCTGCTAACTGAACATATGAAATGAATGAGTGGAGTGCATGTAAATGAGCTTTTTAGATGTTTGCAGATTAGGAAACAGGATTGCAGGTCATAGACAGTCACACAGGATGATCGCCCTTATATGTATTCAAAGTCGACAAGGAAACAGACACACTGACACCAGAGACTCGTCAGCAGCAGCATCATCCAAGTCAACATGCCACGTCATGTTAACTGCTCCGACTAATTTTATCAGTGTCACTGCTAACTGCGGCATGTCAGGGTCGAAGCATGGCTGAGTGGGTTTCAGTCACACTGCAGCTGACAGCGAGTGTGGATTTCTGCTCTCACATGTGACACAGGTCAGATGATTTCTGACGGGTGACACCAATCTGTGTACGGCCACATTTTCTCAATTCTGATCTGAATCACTGATTTCTGACACAAAATGCCCACCTGAGACATTCAACCCGAACGTGACTTTAATTTGACTGTTTGAGATCTTCACTGCTGCTCAAAATAAGCCCGTCTTATTTCTGCACCTCAGAAAAACAGATGTGGTGTCTTTCGTTGTTATTACTACGTTTAATCTACGTTCAGTCACTCTGCAGTCTCACGACGGAGATGGTTGTTGCGGGTCACAGCTATCGCTCTCACATACAGTTATGTCATGGGCGACATCGAGGGCTGACGCACATAGTGGGTGTGATACTTCACTACTGGTGAGATACAGTATATTAGTGTACATTTTGCTTTGATGTACTTATGTGATCATTTGTGTGACTCTCTCGATCTCGGTGCTCACTGATCGCGCTGTCTTCAGTTCTAACTGTCACCATGGTATTAATTTAGGATGTTGTTGTAAGCTTAAGTGTGGTAAATGAAGTCAAGAGACAGTCAAGTGTTGAAGCATAAATTAACTTTCCAGAGTTGTAAAATCCTGCGTGATAGCATTATAAACCTCTGTAGAGTGTTTTTGATTAGACGTCAAACTCATGGATCCATTTGTCAAACTGGACATCATCGTCTCGCTAATACCTAAATCAACATGCCCCCACCTATGCAGCCTAATTTTTTAATGAACGTGAGGCTGTTTGTGGTCTAAATGTCAATGTTTATGAGTTCATATTGATAATAGAGTTGTGTCCTAAAAAAAACTCTAGTATAGGCATTGCATTTGACACTTGAAAGCAAAAGGCCAGCTCAGAAAATAAATTCAACGTAGAAACTGACAAAAATTATAATTATGGAAATTGATGAAAGCGTTTACGGTATTGCTTAAAGATCAAATTCAGGCGGATGCAATTATCTATATATCAGGGCAATAAACACAATTTTTCTCATGTGCATAGTGTGTGTAGCTTCATGAAATTTACTTTTCAAATGCAGATACACGGAAGCAGGGTGTTAGATAAGTCAGTGGTATCATAAGCCATTATTGCAGTCAATATCACATCAGTGGGCAAGGCAACATGTAAACAAAAAAACAGGAACTCAGGGGCAAACCCGAGTGCTATCCAAAGTTACTAATATTAACTTCTGCAATCACCAACAGTAGCATCACCACACTCTGTACGATCACTCACACTGAGGTGAGAACTTTTTTGCATTTCTTGGGTTGACCTCATGGGCTTTCCTTTGCTGTGGCTGCAGAGTTTTCAGGAGTGACGTTATGGTCTAAAACCGCTCCCCTGTTTTGTCATGCATTCCTCGGATGACACCTCACGAGGGTTAGACTGACACCAGGTCATCCCGTTTCTTGTCTCACACACACACACACTCGCAAGCACACACATTCAGCAGGGTTGTAAGTCGTGGATGTGAACCTGCAAATACCCCCTTGCTCTATTTTGAGTAGATCTAAGGTCACCCACGATCAAGCCAGCAGCTGCCAGTCAAGTGACATCACATGACATTTTTGATTCCTTCTTAAGCATGCATGTAAAATGTGGCGAGTGGGAGTCCACGCACACATCTATGTGCTGGCCTAATTTTTCATTTCATATCGTCACCCATTTGATTAAGCAAATGTGTTTTGCGACAAGGTTGCAGGGAATGAGGAAGTGTAGGAAGTGAAGGAGTGTATTGAGCAGGAAGTTAGTAGGCCAAGAGCTGTGTGTGCCCTTGGGGATGCCTTGTTTTCCTAAAAGACTCTGCCAAGGCTGCATGTGCTGCACACAAGGACAACGTTTGGCAAAAACAATCCCCGGAAAAACAGCTGGACCGCACTCATTTTTCAACCAGGTTGTTGAAAATTTCATTTGAAGTGATGATGTGAAAGAAAAACAACTGTCCTTCAGTCTATGTTAGAATATTATCTCTCATTATCTCATATAGCTAGATGGCTCTTAAAAACTGATGATAAAAAAACGAACAGCTGCGTACCCTTTGATCTAATAAAACAATTACAACCTTGAGAATATGTGTTTTTATCTTTTTATTTTCTAATTATTCTGTCAAGTTTGCATTTGTAGAACAATTAGGAAATCCTACTATCCTGTTTCTGGTGCCAGTGTTGACTCATTATATAAAATTGCTGGATGGAAATTAAGTTTTTTGATGTTGGAGCTGATCATAATGCATCAATACTGTCATCAGGCGGAATTAAAAAAAAAACTTTCAGTATAAACTTGCTCAAAAGAAAAATAGCTGTTCAGTTTATTTTGGTTTTTATTTTTCTAGTTCATACAATATACAGCGGTAAAAACACAGCTACACAGATAATCCTGGGTGCCGTATTGCTCCATCCCATCCTGTATCCTGTATTCAACAGCTGATGGCATTTCGAGGAGAATACTTCCTGCAGGGAGCATAGGCAGACGCAGCTGAGAAATAATCCCCTCCAATCCGCTGCTTGATCACTAACACCACCCTCGACCCGCCTCGAACACACACACACGCCTTTTAAAGATGGCTTGAAACACAGTCACACACACACAATGTATATGTATGTAACTGGATGCTACACTTGAACATTTTCTCTGTACATGTCTCTGTTTTTGACTTTAAAGCTCCTCTTTAAAGAGGGTTCTTGCCATGATGAACCCACAGAGAATTATTACCCTGCTCTGCAGCTTTTTCCACAGGCTTTTAGCCTCTTTTAACTTATTGTTTTTACTGCACGTTACAGTACGGTTCAGTCTCACTGCTCTGATAAACCAATGGAGAAAACTGCCAAATGAAAACCAAACCAAACGAGTTTCACTCAATACAGACAGTGTATTGGAAAATATATCCTAGTTTTGAAAACCACAAAAGTTATGTCACTAATATAAATTAAATCCTTTGAAACATGTAGTTTAAAAATGCTGCAGTTACAGCACTGCCTTTTAAAGGTGCTCACAACAGCATATTCCAAACTGGATATGAGCCAGTATCACTGAAACGGTGTGTATATAAAAATAACAGCCCTGGTTATGAAACATGTTCCGAAACAAGGACATCGAATATAAAAGGAATCAGATGGAGTTATTGTAATTAACAAGCGGGCTCGACTTTCACTAGATTCCACTTCATTGGTGTGTAAGTGTGTTTGTACCGTGTGTGTGTGTGTGGCAGGTAGAGTTACAGGGCGAAATGTCAGGGATTAGTTTAGGGGCTAACAATATAAGTGACATAGACACGTTGATAGACATGTACGATAAGGATTCAGCTATATAGCTTGTCTCAATATAGAATACATTTAATTGTCATGACTTAAAGTGCATTGCGAGCATCACTGCATGTTAATTAGTGCCGCTTACTCAGGTGTCACTGATCGAATGCACTAAACCACATGCAAAATAAGACAGACAACAAAACGGGAGAAGCACTAAACTGCGGAAATTAGTCAGATTAAGGGAGGCATCATTCACATCTAAGACACTTTCAAAAAGTTAGAAATCAAGCAGAATACAATAATTTGCAGACAGTGTGCGACAGATGTTACAGTAGATGTCCTGAAGTAGAAGAAGAATGAAAATGAGGTCTGGACCTGACACAAATAGCACCTGTAGTAACAAAAGGAAACCTGGTGCCCTGGTGTTTTGCATGCTGTATTATTTAGCAACGCTAGCTGCAGGGTCAGATTATCGGTCAGATGCAATACCATACAAAGGATGTGGTGAAAGACTTTTTTAGGTACAGTAATAATTATAACACAATAATAAAACAATATGCAACATCAACTAGATGCAGTGAGACCATTTAAATGTACTGAAAGCCGCAAGACCAGTGTCGTGCTAGTTTACATACATACAAAGAAAAAAATCTGAGCCACCTTTACACACTCATCTAAAAAGTAGTATATGTATACAGTGTGTATACAGTATATTGACCTAAATTCCACCAAGTACATGTGGAAGAAGAAAATGGAAAAAAAAAAGAAAGAGAGAAAGAAATCTATCATCCAGGTCCACATGGTCAAGAGGTGAAGTACACGCCACAGGCAACATTCCCGGACCGGCAAATCACCCTCTACCCACTGAGGCGGGACGCCCCTGTTACCATAGCGACCTAAATGTCAGGGGGGCTGCAGAGAGGAGGGGAGCCAAAGTTGGTAAGTCACACAACAACAACTCAGGTGCTGTTTGTCTTCTCGCCCTCTTAAAGAACTATGAGTTCAATACCATAATACCATACATGTATGTAACTTGCAGTCACAATTGCCAGGCTTGATACCAAAGTGCCCATACAGACACCAAACCTAATATTTGTTCACCGACTGTATCTGGCAACACACACACAGAAGTACAGGGTGGACGGATAAACTGTTTGTCGTGACACATGATGTGTCATGACATGTCATGATACAGTGACGCCAACAGTAAAGTGTTTTAAAACGTTGTATTTTACTTGATTTTATGGATTCTAAGTAATCCATTTTTACCTAGATTTTTATTTTATACTATGATATGATGCTTTATCCTTATTTTTAATTTAATCCTTATTCTACCTCATTTGTACCGAGATTGTAATATCTTAATGTGTGGTTTTATGCCTTGTCTATATTTTTTATTTTCATCCTTATGATCCTTATCATAAAGTGGGTTTTACTTTCTAACTTATTCTACATTCACTTTTCATCTGTTTTTATGTCCATTCTGTCTTTTCTATGTAAAGCTCTCACTTGGTGCATGTGATTTATTTGTTGTAAAGCACTTTGAGCTGCAATTCCTGTATGAAAGGTGCAAAACAAATAACGTTTATTATTATCATCATTATTATTATTCCATGCATTGCTAGCCTTGGGAGCTTTTAACTTCACAGCAATGCAGCGATTTTGATTGCATAACATCTGAAAATGTATTGATAAAAATATATTATTAATCAATTCAGATTTATTTGTTGCAGCACTACTATTTGAATCGCTTCACATTGAAGATGCATCTCTCATATTGTTTCCACAGTCTGGATGCAAAGTTATATGCTACTGACTAACTGTAACACTGAAACTGCCAATACCAGTGTTGGCAGGGCGATATTGACCAGTTTGATTCTGTTTCACTGATGTGTGACAAAATAATCTTAGATCGAACACTGCCTTGAGGAATTGCTTCAAGAAAACCTCAATTGCTTGAAGTATTTTGTCACCTACAGCACAGGTAACGTTATCCAAAGCAGCATAATGTGCCTGTCATCGGCTAATCATCATTAGCTGGCTAACTTGGTTAGTATTAGCTTGCTGACTAAAAAACAAAATTACCCACACATTTCATATATTATATATATTTACGCAACTATGTTCAGTGCAGTGATGACTAACGTCACTAACATTCGCTGGTGTACTTTTATAAGGGAGGAAGCTTTAGTTCTGTATGAAAATACATGAGACAGCAGTAGAGGCAATATTGGTATAAATCAATAAACATATCATCCTCTGGGAACAGGCCTGGTTCCCCCACCCTCCCTCCCTGGAGACTCAGTCAGTAAGACACCATAGGGACAACATGGTTATTAATAGACTGAGACTTGGAGACTGGGAAGCATTCCCATGCAGAACACCGCGTCTGTTTACCCAGCATGGCCACATGAATCCACAGATGAATTATGTCTCACTAACAAAACAGAAATTATTATTTTGGCTTTTGCTTTTTGTTTTCAGTTCAGGAATAATCTAAATTACTACATTTAAGTCAGTACACAAGACCTGAAGAGTTGCAGGTTGTGCCAGACAGGTACGGTATCTAGTCTCTGTCACATGGTGTTTCCATATTATTGATTTGAACTGCTGTCTGTTATAACGTGGGGTTACACTTTGCATCTTTTTCAACTCATAACACATGAATGGACAGATGGAGTGCGACCATCCAGATCAGAACCCAAGCTTTGTCAGGGACACACAGGCGATGAAGGGGTAAAGTTTCCATTCATCTCTGCAACCCGGGGGTTTAATTCCCGGTAGCTGCACGTCTGTCTTTGCCAGGCATTCCAACAAAAACATTTCCCTTGTTCTCAGGTGGGAAGCCAATTTGAGTTCCTGTCCTTGACACTGCACTCCTGACATCTACAACTGTTGTAAGGGAAACATAAGTCAATAAGACAATGTACTTACAGCGTAACTGTGGCCAATGATTCGTTGCGAGGAAGCTGCTCTTAAAGGACCCACAAATGTGACCTTCTGGTCACAGGATTGTCTCTTGAAATACTCACCCTGTATACAGCAATCATTGCACAACTAAAATGCACGCCTCCTGAATCCGTTTGTGAAGCGTTACCACGCCGGTGGTGCATTACAGTCGGTTGTTATGTCCTCACGACGCCACTAATGATGCGTCTGTTGGTGTGAGATCAGTGCCAGCCGCTAAAACTCACACAGGAAAGACGCGTGTTCACAGGGCATGTGGCAGATATCGGAAGCAGTCACAGAGATCCATTAAGACCAACTGATGTCATGTTTTCCACTATACTAGAATTAGAACAAGGCATTAAAATGAAAATATGAAAGATTGATTCATGAAATACTGCTTTTAACCAAAACAAGGAAGGGGCTTTAACTTACAAAGATTATTGTAAAGCTTATTAAAGACTGCGATGCATCTTAAGTCCAGCAGTGGATCTCAAGTAAATACATTCAAGGAGAAAGACACAAGCCTATTTATCTCCCTCAGAGGTCGACCAGGGGGACGCAGCTGCGATATGACCCGACCAACAAGACAACTTGACCAAGCCGGGTAAGTAGAAAAGGTGACAGACGACAGGGATGGAGAGGTGAAGATGAAGAGGCTAATAGGGGAAGGAGAGGAAGGAGGAGAGGAGGAGGCACAGTAAGGGAGGGTGAACTGAAGACTGAAGTCGTGAAGCCCAAGGGAGGGGAGCTGGGGGGATCGGTCAGTGAATCGGTCAGCTTGTTCCCAGAGCAGCTTCCCAGCAGATCACAGCATGACTTCAGACTGCATTTACGGCTACATTAAAACACACACTCACTCACTCACTCACACACACACGCATTAATAGATATAAATACAGACAAAAACACAAAATATATCACACTTTATAGAAGATCCAAATCAATTTAGGTTTTCAATAGCGAACTACAACCTCCACTGCAGCGAAGTTACTGACCTGCAAACATCCTGCCTGCACACACAGATGGTCATGGACTGTTCTCTTCTGAACGGAAACTCTGCAATTCACCTCGTTGACAACGTGTTTAACTTCAAGCCCGACCTGGAAAGACATGAGTTGCATGAAATATACAAGTACAATTTATTGCTGTTCAAACACCTGCAGCTTTCCCATTATACAAACAAGACTCAGTTAGGGGAAATCATTGTCCAATCATTGCTAGTTGTTTCTCTTATTGAGCTGTGATATGTGGCATCATCTATCCTCTAACGAAACAAACACAGACTATGAAAAAATGTTGCTTACGGAAGCAAATGTTGACAATGAGGTCTCAAATCTTGGTTGCGATCATTGATTCATGTAATTTCCGTCCTTCCCTGCGATATTTTACGATCCTTTTTTTACTGCAACAGGCTATAATCAAGAAACTTTAAATGATATTAAAGATACGTGTGATACCTTGGCACAATAATGGCACCCTGGACAAGTCGGAAACATTGACCTTATCGTTTGTGTTCACAGCTTGCTGCTTCTTTAGTGGCTCAGTGAGGCTGTACTTAGGCGTGTTAGGTGTTGCTTTGAGCTAAATGCAATTCAGTATGCTAACATGTTCAACAGAACATGCAGATGTTTAGCAGGTAATGTTTAGCATGTTCACCATCTTAGTTCAGCGTGTTAGCACGGGTACTAATTCGCACATTTGCGAATAAGTACTGAACACAAAGTAGAGCTAATGCTGATGGGAATGTCATGATTTTGCAGGTATTTAGTGATTAACTCACTTATTGGACAAATAAAACTTATGACCTGGTGATGGCGCTAGAGGAAGCATTAAGGGATCATTGAAGTTGTTACAAATCATCCTGAGGAAGATGTTAATATCTGTACCAAATTTCATGCCAATTCTTTCAATACATTTCGCTAAAAAACTAGAATTTCCTCATGGTGGCACGAGACGAAAAGTCAGGGGATCACCACAATCATTAGGATACATCCTCTGGAAACTACGAATGTCTGTAAAAAATTCATCTTGAGCCGTGATGCTAGCATGGCTGATAGAAATGTCCATTGATCAAATGGAAGCTCTGATATTTTACAATCAAAAAGTGATCATATGGCTCTTTTAAGTGACAGCTAAGAAAAAAACTGAAACTTGCTTCAACATATTTTACTACTTCAACAGCTCAGAGGCTGATTAATCCATATATTCAGCATATTGGGACTGTGCCATATTCAAAAATAGGCTTAACATGCTCAAGCAGCTGGCACATAAACTAAGATTCATTATGCAAGTCACTTTGTCACTTAATTATGACATTATGTAACCCTGTTGCATGTGAACTTCATACATGTGGTTATATATTCCCTATAGGATTAATGTCAACATCCTTATGGATCAAGACATAATGCCACGCAACCTATCTAAAGCTCTGTAATAAAACACGGCCCAGTAGTTTACGGCTCATTGCCTCCCAGTGTGAGGCTGCAGCGACTGGAGGCTGGAAATCATGTGGCCACAGTAAACAGCATGGACAGGAGCATTGCTGGACTGAGGCCTAATTGGGTGTGGCTCCAGTGGCTAAAGAGAGTTAGCAGCAACCGCAGCTCTGATGCAGCTCCCATGACTCCAAATGTTTCCCGCTCCTGACAACAGGTGTCGGGATCCGGAACGAGAAAACAGTGGCTAACACAGGAATGCCGGGCAGCTTGTCCGCTAGCTACTGTGTCACATGGAAAGTTCATTTTCAGGCAGAGTGGAACACATCAAAGATAACAAGGCAGAACTGGGAAGGAGCTACAGGAAGACACGTCACACTACTTCTGAATGTGTAGTGGGAATAAAGATGGGCAGAATAAACATTTAAATCAGTCATAATGTATGTGAGCATTTTGCAGCTGTAATTTGATAATTAGCTTAAAATACAAAATTATTTGTAGCTCAAAATACAATTTTAGGAAGGTGCCGGCTCTCACATATAGTTGTTGAACTATGGAGTCAGATCAAGCATTAATGAGTGCACCAGACGGATTCGCAAATGTATTTTGGAATTTTTACTAACGTTACTCTCTCCACATGAATATTTTTCAATGCACAAAAAAATAATTATTGTTGTAAGTTAAAACACATCCACGTTTAAAAAAAATAAGGCTCATAAATGTATTTTTGATGCATGCACAACAATTTCTTGTTTTACATTGGTGTATTAAAAATAAAAAAATAAATATATTAAGGAGTATTTGTAATTTTTATCAAAACAAACTTGGACGTTGTTACGTTTATATACAGACTGTTGAAACTAAATTTACAAACTGTTTGTAATGTTGCTCATTCACAAATGCATTTTTTTTCCAACCAGGAATTATCTGTAGCCAATCAGATGGCCTTCCATTTCAGCAGAGGGACACTGGAGAGTTGATATGTCTCTGTGCTTTGTTGACAGAAAATAAACAATCCAATCAGTGCTGCAGGGGTACAGTAGAATATTTAACTTATCTTATTTTACAAATTTAACCACCTGTAGATGTTTTGTCCTGTTTGGACTATAATTATCATGGTTATGAATTTGAACAGTTCCCAGAATAATTTGTAGTTGAGCAGGTGCAAGATTTGCAACAGTGCATTTCCAAAACAGACTGGCACCAATGTTTTAAATACAAGGCACTATCCCAAAGCTAAATCAAACATTCAGCCCAGACCTACCGTGTTCAGTGGTGTGATGTTCTCTTCCTGTACAAAATGTCCCAATCTGTGCCTCTGGAGGCCCAACATCAAGGAGCCAGTAAAAGCCGGGCACAGCATGTGGCGCATTTCTCACCTGCACTGCACCAACAAAAGGCCTAGGACCTATTACACAACCAGCTGCGCTCACTGTGGGTCTTCCTCATTAACGCACTCCCTTCACCCACACACAGAGGGTCTTGCAAGGAGAGAGGGTGACTGGTGAACCTATTACACAGTATGACTTCCCAAATCCTTTTGTATATACACAAAAATACATCCTGCAGTCTACTCTGCAGCCACGTGTTGCCTGAGCTGCACAGTAGAAATGGACTGTGACGAGAAAAGACAATACTTGTCAGGTTTATGATTCTTATTTTCCAACATATACAGAGTTTGGGGAAAAAGGTTATGCTGGCATGAAAGGCAAGAGTCAAATGGGGCACAGTGACTCCTAAAGTAATGGAAAGACACATGGAAAATTGAGTTAAGCAAAGGCTGCAGTGAGTTTACAGTGTCTTGTCAGTGTCAAGTGATGTTTAGTTTGAACTGAACACCATGGCGGCATCAACTTATAGAGTAACCATAAATACTGTTTTTGGAGTTTGCAACTCTTACTGTATATGTCATCACTTTATGGTACTTTCAACTATCTATCCTGGTTGCAGTGTGTAGTGTTCATTGCAACAGTAATTATTTTCCTAAGCTAAGATAGCTGATCAACAAATACACCTCTGAACCACCTTCTTGGCCATCACTGAAGGTGGAGACTGTCGCAGCTGTCCATGCCAGTCACAAGTAAGAAATACGCTTCGGGTCATGCAAGTGAAACGAGAACCGTTACGCAGCCGGTGTCAACGTTACAGCAAGAATGTGGATGTAACCGTGGTTCTATGAATTTGGGAGTGACAGCCATGCGTGCGTCTGGGTTTGAATACATTTTGTAAATTCGTGAGGGGGTTGTGATCAAGCTATGTCAGGGTGTTAGCTTGCTCTTTAATGACAGACTGAAAGGTGGTTTTTGACCCAAAAATAAGATGACGCTCCTGAACCTTTTCAAATGTAATATCCAGTTAAAACCTTTGTTTCAGATTAGGGCAGCTACAGTACATTAAAATCAATCTATGCTTAACTGAGAGGAGTGATACTTTATTCTGCGACAAGCTGATTATATCATCATGGATTCATCTTCAGTCTTTAAAAACATTTGACTTTCTTTGCTCTTGTAAAGCTTTTGGTGCCAGTCTTGGCTGTTAAAACTCCCATGAACGCTGACTTTATCGGAATTTCGTGACAGTTTGTTCCAGCCAGCTCTTCTCTTCTGAGGGACAGTAATACTTATCTGTTACACGAAGCTTCAATATCGGAATAATTTTCCTATTTCCCAGCAGTCCTGAAGGAACAATTGAGTCCGGCCCATTTGAGTATTTACCGCAAGATCGTTTTTCTCTAAAGAATCCTCAGATTGCAGCAATCCCTCTGACAAAAACAACTATTCATAGCCCACATAGAGGGTGTTTGGTATGATTGGACTTGCACCAGCAAGCTGATGTTACATGGCTAGTGAGCTAATGTCTAAATATAATAACATATCACCAGGAATCACCCGCAGGAATGGGCTCAGTGTCTTGACACTTGACTAAATCTGCAACAAAACTGTTATTAGTCTGTGTGTTTCAGTCATGCCTACTGGGACTTCACTTAAAGCTACAACTGGATACTTTCTCAAGATGCTTGATAAATTATCTTTACTGAATTTCAGCTAATGCTTCAAATGACCCATGACATCATGCATGAGGCTTTTAAGGAAGGGTGTGTGTGTGTGTGTGTGTGTGTGTGGTAGGGCTTGGTGAGTGAGTGCAAACATTTCAAAAAGAGTAGAAATCAAATAAAATCATTTTGCTGGCATATTAGTTAATCCTTACACTGTCTGTGAAATTATTTGCTGTAGTTATCCCAGAAGATGAGAAGACGGAGTGTCTGTGGACAGTGACGCTTTATATTTCCTATTGATCCTGTGTAATGTCTGCCAACCTGATCTTCACTCTTTGCCTTGTCTATATGTTAGTCTGTTCCTGCAACCTCATCACACCTTTGGGTATAATCACAACAATGGTTGCATAATGTCTCTTGTCTCAGAGATCCTGGAGAGAACATTTCAATGTTGCCTTTATTTTGCCAACATTATGCACAGATGCTGTTTATTTTCATGACAAACTTCCCATTACAACATGGTATTTGCCCATCCCATATAAAATGTTGAGCCCAAACCTATCCCTGCTAAAAAATATATGTTTTTAAATTTCTATTTCTGTATTAAATCAGGTATGTTATGCATAGTAGACAAAAAACCTTTTGCAACATAGGAAACAATAGAATTCAGAGAAGTAATAGTTTATTTCAGAACCACAGCAGTCAAGGACACCACTTGAACCTCTTTTTAGTGTTACAAAATAAACAGAATATCCCATCATGTGGGCAGTTAAAGTAGTCATCTAATGTCCCCTGAAGACACATACTTTCCTCAATTCACACCATTTTGAATGCAAGTGTCATGTTGGAAAGTAAGTAATTTTTCTATAAAAAAAATAGAGCTTGTTTTTGTTTGATCTGTTGGATTTGTTTGTATGTTGTCCATAGCACATGCTTTGCCTGCATTGTTTGATCTTAATACTTTGTTCTGTAGATTTAGATGCTCGCTAGCGCTAATTTTAACAGACAGATAAATCCAGGTAGGTAAGGTGGAAAGGGATAATTCAGGTTTCTAACCATCTGATTTACCACTTAATATTTACTCAATGTACCTTCAGTCATTTCAAATAAAACGAAAACAAAAGCTGTTTCGCAGTTGATCAACAACAAAGTCTAGACAATCACAAATCATTCAATTGCAATGGACATGCAGGTAATTTGCATGGTTTGCTGTTGCCTGTACAGTACTTTCCTGTTTCCTTGTCTTCAAGTATTCATCAAACAAATGTGTCAGCACTTATTAAATGAACTTTTCTGGCTGATTCTAGTTCATGACGAATCAGAGGTTTTAAGAAACCTGAGCTACTTCTTTTAGAGAACGGTCAGACCTATCTTGTTCAACAGGACGATTAACTAATTCCAGTCCTGATGGAGCTGTAATGGACCTAAGTGGCCACTTTACTTATTCCTACCCTTTTATAGTAACTATGTTTTCTCCAAAAAGCTCCCCAAGGTTAACAAGGCAGGAATTATTTACATTTTAAGACATTTCACCAAAAGCCACATCAACAGCGACTCGCTTTACAGGGACGCTCTTTCATGAAGACACCTTTCATGACAGGTCACGTGGGTCAAAATGTTTGGCTAAGTAAAACAAAAAGAAACAAGAACTTCAATCTCAGTGACTCACCAGGGAAAATATATTGCTTTGGACATGTCATCTGTTTATGCCATGTCTGACATTGCTACCTGGTACCACCCCCAGAACAAAGCAAACTTTAAATGTTCGCAACTAGAGTGCCTTGCCCAGTGACATCTCAGTGCTGTTTGCTGAGATGTACTCTCCCAGAAGTCAAATTAATACAGAGAGCTGACATTTTATCAAGCCTTAAAGCCTTCATTAGCACCCATTCTTCTGCTTCGCTTCTCTGAAAACACTGATATCTGATAATCACCAGTGGTCACGACTGCGGTGTTATCATGGTTCATTTATGCAACAGGTTTAAACTTCTGGTTGAAGTTGGAAGACAAAACTCTGTTATTCACACTGTGGCCTGTAACTCAGTGATATGTTTTCTAGACTTGTTTCAAACTGCTGGAGAGGTTGCAAACCTCACTGAGAAAGACGATAACGTTCACACACTGCTTGTCCTGTTTGGCTTCACTGTAAGTACCTGCCTCTGAGGGGACTTTACGGCCGCTTGGCTGTGAATCGCAGCTTGGTCCCCGCCCTGTGGCCCTCTGGCTCTGCGTAGATATTTCTGAAGGTCAGGTTGATGCGTGGGCCTCGGTCATGGTACTCTTTAGCCACTTGATGCTGGTGGAGACAGAGAGAGAAAAGACATACTTTACATTTACATGTGAAATATCTTAAATGCCGGTCTTTCATCCAGGAAGATTTCTATGAAGTTAGGAGGCTTTGAGCCTTGGGCAGAGATTGTGGCTGAAGAACGACCCTGGACATTAACTTTTCTTCCCAAAAACATGAGGCTGACATGTTCACAATGTATCTGTAAATATCTGTAATATGTCTTGGGTTTTGGTCCTATAGTGGTCAAATGAACATTTCTTACGTCCACACCCCCTCTCGCGCCCTCAGATCCTCCTCTACTATCAACTTGTCTGTCCCCTCTGCCCGTCTCACCACAATGAGAGCGGGTGAATGCTCTGCTCCCCGGCTCTGGAACTCATTACCACCCGAAATTAAAAACACTGATTCATTTTCCTGTTTTAAATCCACACTCAAAACACACCTGTTTAGAATCGCTTATCCTACTTGAGGTCAACTGGTCAGTCTGATTTTACACTAATTTGTTTTATCACTTCTTTATTTTATTTTATTTTATTTTATTGTGTTTTATCATATTGTTGTTTGATGTAAAGTGTCCTTGAGTGTCCTGAAAGGCGCTTTTAACAAATAAAATGTATTATTATTATTATTATTATCCAAGGATTAGAATGTGACAGCAGGTACAGGCTGTCTTTCATCAACCTATTCAAGATAAAAACTGAAATATATAGATTTTAACATAGATTTTAGACATAAGACATCAAATACACATTAAAAAATCCAGGTAGGTAAGGTGGAATGGGATAATTTAGGTTACGATAAAATACGATGGAGAATAAAATCCACTTGCTTATAAGATAAAAATAATGACGAAAATAGAAAAAAGACAATGCATAATATAAGATTTACACAGAACGAAAATACATTTTAAAAGAAGTGCAGCAGTGCATGAGTGTGAGCCAAAGTGCTTGTTAAAGGCTATATTGAAGAGATATGTTTGCAGCTTTCTTTTAAAATTATTTAGATAGCTGGTTTCCTGATATCTATAGATACCGTGTTCCATGGCTTTGGGGCGTTATTGACAAAGGCTGCATCGCTGATTTTCTTTCAAAAGACGATCACAGTGTTTTTGAGAGCAACGAGAGAATATATAAAAGAGAAGTAAAAAGAAAAAGGAAGCTATTGTTATTGGTAAAAACCGCAGACTCATACAGGCATGCAGCTGAGAGTTGAAAACAAACAAATACGAGAACAACCATTTGACAGCAATGCTTAGAGGTGTCCTGGAACAGTGTTTTCTCCATCGAGATCGACTCACTCATGTCTGGACATATTGCTTTCTTGTTTTCCACTTGCACACACACTTACACAAACACTTACACTCACACTCCTCCCTCACCTACATCTCAAAAGGAGGTGAAAAGTTTGCTTTCCAGAGCAGTGTCAAAAGAAAGAATCCGGAACAGGCAGAAATAACCCTGTATCCTTTTTCAAACAAATGAAGTACTTCAGCAGGATTCAGGATTGACAGGTTTAGTTAAATATTTAGCACTTCCAAATCTCTCTGACTGAGCCAGGAGGTTTTATTAGGCAAAGTAGGTCTGCGGTGACACAGAGAGAATTAATGGATGGTGTGATCTTCTTTCTCTGGCAAGATCTTTAAAGGAGAGATAAAACTTTTGTTTTACTCAGGGAGGTGTCACCATAAAACACCTGTGACCTTCTTTTAAGATCAAACTTCTTTCTCCGTCTCTGTACTTGTCCCTCTTTTTCCCCCCCCCATCTCCTATACTTTTTTCTCTCTTTAATTTTCTTTCGCTTTTCAGTGTGACCAGCCAGACTGTTTTAACACAAGATGATGCTAAAGCAGTGTATAAAATACAAAAAAAGACAAAACTGTTATGTCTTTTCAGCAGTATTGATGTAAAAAAAACAGTGGATTTGATGTCCCACGTTAATTAAAAGACAGGAAACACAAATTCCATTTTCCGTGCCAAATGATCAGAAAACCAAGGCAACAACACAACACTAACAGCACAAACCTTCTCACCACCGAAAGTCACCATCTTTTCAACATAAGCAACAATATTGCAAGGATTTTGTGACAACACACATCAGTGATTATACAATTTTAACATATGTTCATGTTCAGCTAAAATGTTTATTGCATTGACGCTTATTGTTAAAAGAACAAACAGCATGGGGAGTTCCACAAGGCTCCTTTTATGCGCCATTGTTGTTTTATATTCATATAAATTATATTATTGTTTCAACATTTAATGCCTCTTTCATTTTTTGGATCACACTTATTTAATTGTCTTATACTTAGTAATGTACAAATAAAAAACCCTACTTTATTATTATATTTTCAGGGAAGAATAATCAGTATAAGAAATCTGAATTCAATAACTAAACAATACGTGATCAGATGACATCGTTGAAAATCTGCTGAATCGGTTTGTTGTCAATCTGGTTTATCATCACAGCACAACAGTCTCCTATCATTCATATCTCCTACTTCTCCTCATATATTTTTGGTCATTCTTTATTATTTTATAATTTAAAATAAACCCGAAAACATGGGTAGGTGCCACAGTATTGTTTTTTCTTGCTGAATGTTTTTTTTTTTTTTTTTTTTATATTGGGTGCTCACAATGTTCCTCTACTGCAGAACTGCTTCATTTTTTCCTAGTATTAAAAAAAAGTACAACTAAATAGTATGACCTATTTTAGACATGATCTACTTTTCCAAAGGCTAAAAACATTTAGTCATCATTAAATTCAAACTAATGTAATATAAAATATTCCAGCTACACACTTGCACTCTTTCATGCACTCATATAAACCTGGCCGTCACTCCTGAATCTCTGCTGTCAATCCATTCATCCTCGCGAGTGCCTTGAACACAGGTCTATGCGCTCACATGTGTTGAGTCTGAAGCAATTACACACTCACAAATGCACACAAACACACATGCGCACACACACGAGCAGAGCAGGTGAGGTAAGTCTATTCACTGTAAATGTCAGATGTTAACTGAGTTAACTTTGTGTCATGGTTTCTCTTTAAATAATAGCTAAGGACAGTTTAGCGTCTTACAGCTATTTCTGTTATGTTTCTTTTTTTTAATTAGGCAAATACCAGAGAGTACAAACTTTTAAACAACTTAGCAAACTGACTGAGTTATTTGCTGCTGTTGTCACTGTTAACTGAAGAGTTTCCTTCATTTTGGCAGTAAGTAGCAGCCTCATTTTAGATTAAAAAGATGATTATATTCGGCCTTAAATACCCTTAAACAGACACTTTACATTTCAGTTTCATTATTCTATGTTTTTGGGTGATAAAATACAGCTGCTGGTTTCTAAGCATGTGGTTTAAGGTACTAGATTGTATTGCTACAAAGTACAGTATGTGATTTATATGTTAGCCATAAGCCAAAAAAGCAAACAAACAGAACAAGTATCTTATACCACTTTTAAAGCAGTCTTTCATTTCCAGCTGATTCCGATCTGTCCCTGCGTGCAGTGTTTTTTATAAATGGTCATTTTGGTTGCATGGGCCCTTGCATTGGATTGGTGGAGCCTACCTGCCAGTCGTCTTGTGTGGCTCCTGCCATCAGCAGAAGTGTCCCGTGACTCAAAGGAACCCGAATCCGCTCCACATAAGTGTAGTCACCATTCTCCTCCTAACACAGACACATAAAGAGAAGAAAGCACCATGTATCATCATCTAATAACACACACACACACACACACACACACACACACACACACACACACACATTTGGTACAATATCCTGCCACATGAATAAACACATTAATAGACAAAGGCCACAAACTAAGCTGAAGGCACATTCAGTTACCTTCAAATCATGACTTAACGCCAATACAACTCATCTGCATCACGGCTAATGGATCTTGCCTCCTAAGAAGTGTATACTTTAACACTTGAAATAACAGAAACAATTCCACACAATCCTCGAAATACTTAAAACAATACCTCACTGAAGCCTTCCCTTTTTGTCCATTTTTTTCACCACCTCAGCTTGGTTGCTAATCTGCACTCTACTACCCACAGTCACGTCTTTGTATTAGGATTTGCACAGCAGTTCTGCTTTATTAAGCAGAGCGCTGAAGAAGCAGGAGATAGCCTCCTTGACTGTGAGCCAAGTCTAACTACCAAACTAACTCATAAGAAACAGCAAAAGGTCAGATAGAGTGTCTGCAGGTTTAAGGAGGCCAAATCTAATACTTCATGAGACCACTTTAATGAATACTGGGAGTTGGGTTTAAGGTTAAAATAAGGAATAAGTAACGAAACATGCTTTTCTTTTGCTAAATTAACATAGCTAAGGCTATATTGCCACAAAGCTGAAGAGAAATATAAGAAAATGGCAAGACATTCAGTGTTCAGAGGCATAATATACTGAAGAAGTATGTATGTATGTATACACTGTATTTATTATGCTGTTTCTAAGTATGTATTTGGATCACTAGTTTTCATGCTCGTCCGTCATCTCACCGGTGGAGGCTGCTTGCGGAGGCTGAACACTCTTGTGTCGCCCAGGCTGAGGGATGCGATGGTGGGCTTGGCACCCAAAGAGGCCTCATCGTCGCTGTGCCAGCCGATGCTGTCATGGCCATCCCGATACAGATTACACAGCAGCGAGTTGAAGCTGCATCCGCTCACCTGCTCCACTGCTTCGCGAAGGGTTAACAGCAATGGATGCCACTGTGAGGGAAAAAGAGGAAAGAGAGCGCAACAGTAAAATAATGAAACACGGCGAAAAGTACAAATACTGTAAGAAGATAAAGACTGAAAACAACAGCAAAAACCAAACAAAATAAAAAGCATGGTGAGAAATTAAGAAACAGAAAGAATAACAGAATCTAATGAAGGATGAATATGTGGATAACGTGTGAGCAAAGTGCTTGTTTTTCTTAAGAGGTTAATGTTTTCATCTAACCTGCGTGTTTGCAGCCATGGTGGAGCGAGCGTACGTATAGGGAAGCTCTCCATACCAGCAAGTCAACCTGGGCTCCTCGTACGCCTCACCTGCAACAATACACACGAACAAATAGACCTTTACCTCAGAAAAACCAATTGAGACCATGGTCAGGACATTTTGAAGCCTCGTGTTCATTTTGTCAGCTATTTTTTATGTAGTCTTACTCTTGTGTCAAATGTTTGTTTAATCATATTTAGTCAACCTCATACTGCTTTTTCAGTCAAGTTTTAGTTGATTTAAAGTCTGGGCATTTTAGTCTTATCTTAGTCAAAGAAATCAGTAACTATTCTAGTTTAGTTTTAGTCACTGAAGACTGTGGACATATTAGTTTAACATTTCAGTCAATCTAGTCTAGCCAAAGGCAATATATATTTTGTTATTTTGGTCAAACTTAGGTCAATTAAGGTTTCACTGTATCATTAGCTGAAGAAAAACAAAGGTTACATTATTAAGAAAGCAGCTTTACAGAGTTCAAGTGTCTGGTCTCGTGGTCTGATGTAAAGTTAAAAATGAAAAGGGCTTGGGAAAAAGAAAGGTGACATTTCCGTTACAATGAGGGTGAGGAAAAAAAAACAAATGCATTGCTTTATCAGAAAGGAAGCAATGTGGCCCTGAAATAGCTGGTAAGAGTACCACAACCTGGAAGAGACATGTCTTGCTTTCTGTAAAATAGCTGATGTTATTAAGTTATTGTGTTGCTGCACCTGACTGTGCTCACTGTGCCAGCAGAATACAAAACAAAATAGCTGCATTTAAAAAAACAGCCATAACATTTCATACAAAATCAAAGTGAGATCTTGCTCAGGTTTTTATTCTTTATAAATATATTTGAGTCATTTTTTCACGAAAATATTGCACGTTGACATAGTCGCAGTTGGTGTTCACCGATTAAAAAAAAGGTTGTTGACAAAAATTGTTTTTCTTGATTTTGTTCTCAAAGTTTTGACATCACTGCTGCCTAAATAAAACATTTAAAAAATCCTGATTTAAATCAGTCAAAGTCTGACCAAGTGTTAAAAAACAATGTTTGATGCTTGTCACTTTCCATGCTACAGACACATCTCAGTCAGTGATCACAAAGTATTGAGGTTTCATACCCAGCATCAGGGCTGATAATTACTTTACTGATGATATAAGAAGTGGTCATACTGGTGGTCCCACATGTTGCAGCCCACTGACATGATACGCCATCACAAACATATCTTTTCAGCATCAAACACTCAACTCCTGCAGGAATAAGGAGAACAGCGTCTGTGGACAGTGTGCATGACAGAAGAAAAGCTCACAGTCATCTCTAAATTGCATCAGTAATTGGGTCGTGGAATTTTTTACTTCTGAAGAGAATAGATCCAGTCTGTTTTCATAGCTGCCTAAATGACAATGATAAGTAGGGCAGAAAGCTGACACAGTTTTGTTCTTAATGTATTCCTCTCCTGCATTAACACAAATGAACAATGATCATCTGTGACGTCACCAGAATCTATTTCTGTCCGAAGGTAACGTAAGCTAAGGTCAACATCTTAATCCAGTTTCTCTCTGTCTGTCTCCCACTGTTGGTCTTGTACGCCTCTCCTTCTCTGGGAACAACCACATCTCTTCCAAGAACCAATTCTCTGTCATTAGTGTATTTTGGCCGGCCCACTGGTACGAGAACACGGTGAAACCAAAACAAACTGTTCAAGCAGCCGTCGCTTTTTATAGTGCTGAATTATTCAGGGACTCTAGAGCTAATACTTATAAATACGTGTAGTTATTTATCAACTTTCAAAAGCCTTACTCTTTCTTTAAAAAGATGCTATCAGAGGGAAAAGATTAACAAAACCATAACCCACTCAGGATCCAATTTAGAGCCCTGAGCAATGGTTGGAAAAAACTGAGTAAAGAGGGTTTTAAAACAAGACAGGAGAAATGACAGAGGGTGTAAGAGAGGTGACCGGTGAAGGGTTAACATGGTTTTTCCACTACTTCCTCTTTAACCCAAACACCAAGTGGACTTTGTTGACAAAGTCTGAGGAGTGATGGATTGAGATTACTCAACTTGCTGCTGTGGCTTGTGTTTAGAAATCATCTTGGTCACTTATCTTTATTATGCTGTTTGTCTGCTGTGGGGCTATTGCAGAACAACACACAAGATGGACAAGAGCCAGCTGAGAGAAAGGCTGAGTCTGAGGCAAAGTCTGGCTGCAGCTCAACAGGCTCTCTGTGTATAGTCTGGGTACAATGTGTGAGTTATTCTCTCCTTTTAAAGGAAAATACCAACTGTTTTTGTTTTGTGGAGCCTTTGCACAACGTCTGCACGTGTGAGTAGAGAGTGGCTGCAATACTTGCCTTTTGCTAATTTTGCAATCTTCTCAAGCTATATTATATAAACTTGAATGAAAAAAAATCTGGCATATGTATCAAACAATTACCTTTCAGTTTGCAAATCCAGATGCACACTGAAAATGTCTCGACTTATTCTGTTAAAATAAGAAATTTAGAGGATTTTGCAGCCTTAGTAAAGGTGTGCTCTCCCTAAATACCTTCTTATATTTATCTGCCACAAAGAAATGTCTCAAAAATGAAAATGTTCAACACTGCACTGTAATGAAGCTAGAGCAGACATGTACCCAACACCCAATCAAGTGCAGTAGGGAAACCCTTTTCACGCTCCAGTCTGCGTCACAAGCTCACATTTCACCCCTTCCATACTGCTTATTCTGTTAAGCCCCTGGTACCCACCCTGTCTGTAGTTGGTCTTCTGGGACCAGGGAAGCTCCGCTAACAGCTTACTGAACATCCAGTCAGCCTCCTCTGAGGGAAGAAACCCAGGTAGCAGCCGCAGTCTGGACAGGTGGAAGGAAGCACACACACACACGCACACACACACGCACACACACACACACACAGATTAAGCACCCAAAAAAGGAAGGTGCATACATACAGTATGTGGCTCATGTATTTAGTGTCCGTACAGGCTCAAAAACCCTAAGTCTGCACATGAACCTCTTCCTCTAACCTCTACACTATCAACTCTCTCTTGAAGGCATCAAATTTCCCAAAACAAATTTTAAAAAGAGGATAGTCGAGAATACAGTGGTTTGCGTGCATGACATTAACCTTCACAACTGCTGGATTCAAATCCCCTTTCAGTAAAGCATCATAGTTGGTTCTTTACCTACAACAGTGTTTTGATTAAACTGACAAAACAACCAGCTAAAACAATTTGGCAAGTTGCCGGTGTTAAGAGTCGGTTCATGCTCGACCAGAATTAGCTTGTGAGACATGTTGTCCAACCATATTGAATATCAAAAGTGTTTGTAGTTGTCCCAAATGGCTAAGCTGGAAGGTGGAGTGACAAGCTGGCCGTCATAGAGAGGGGCGGGACACAATATCACTTAAGTATGGGGATTACATTGCAAGTTTTCAGACAGTCCTCCCACTGAGGACATTCATAGTGTTTCATGCACTCAGTTGTCCATGTGAAAAGTGTCCTGAATAGTTGTCTAATAAATGAAAAAGGAGAGCTTGAGAGAGAAGCTCAAATCGTGACTCTTTTCTCACCACTGCACAGCTGGCCAATCACAGTGTGAAGTGGGTGTTGTGGTTGGATTGTCGGTTTGAGACAGTTACAGAAATGGTTGGACATAGCCCCACCAATCCGGCTTCAGAAGCGTGCATGTTGGACCCCTTTTACTGTGCTTTGATGCGTAAATGGTGCACATGATATAAGGTCAGTTGTGGGATGTACCTTTATACTGTTAAGACTTAAACACTAGCAACAGAGCAATGTGCCTTTTGTAGAGAAATTGGGTGTTTCTCCCTTGCTCAAGGGCACTTTGGCAGAGAATATGGCCACCGAAGATGTGAATTGGAATTTAATCTTTTTATCTGTTCCCTTTCTCTCTATTGGCTGTCTGTAATGTTGGTGGCTCTAGGTATTTTAGTCTCAATGAAAACGTCAGCTCAATGCCTTGAAAGTAAAGATAAACATTCTGTCCATCCAATATGCTACAAGTACAGCACATTACTACGTATTCAGTGTCTTTTAAACATATGGCTCACTTCCATGAGTACTTGTGGGTAACATAAGTGGGGTAGGAGATATATACGCTACTGCTTGTGGGATGACTGCCATCTAGTGGATTTTAGACTGAAAAACACATCACTGCTATTCCCCTCTTTTCCATTAGGCTTAACTTTTTTCATCTTCTCACTGAATGAGGATTTCCTCTCAATTACACTGTAGTACTCACCTGGACACTCCTGAAAGTCCATGGCTGATCTCATAATCACCTGCCTGCCTGTTCAGAGAAAAAATCATGTATGTTAGCCCACCAATGGGTAGCAAACAACAAGCCAAAACAGAGATAAGAGACAGAAACAAATATAAAACAGATGTAATATCTATCCAGTGAAGACAGAAATGTGCAACTTACTCAATCACCTTCTCCGGTGGAACATGTCTAACTGACTGCAATGAAGAACAGAGAAAGACTAAGCACTTCCTTTTAAAACATTCTAACAAGCTGTAAAATACCAAGTGATTCAGCCCAATATTCAATGCTGGCTTATTTTTTATGTTTACGGTCTACCTTGGTGGGCTGATGAAACTCAAATGTAGTTTGGAGTGTTTTCTGTGACCCAAATCCCCAAGAAACAGGGGCTGGATTAACACTTTTGGGCCGTTGGTTGTTTTGAACTGCACCTGGTAAAAAACAAAAATAAGAAGCTGTTTGCAACATATGAGGCAGGTTAATAGAACTAAGAAAATGTTTTATGTAAGTGCATGTGTTTCAGCCAGACACAAGCAAAATGTTTACACCAACATCCGGGCCATAAATAAGGAAATAAATATAAACCTGAACTCTTTCAGTGAGGAGCAGGCACAGGAAGTCACATATAACAGTATACATCGCCCCTAAAGTTACCTGCTGGTCCGGAGTGTTTTGGCAGTTGTTTGGCCCAGGAGCCCTGGACTCTGGCACGCTGACGCTTATCTGACATCACATCACATCTGCATGGAGAGAGAGGAGGAAGAGAGCAAGACTGATCACTCATGCTGACCCTATCACACATCATATTTATAAAAATATGGGTTTCCAGCAAAAATATGGGACTCTTTACCCACAATAACTGATGACAACCCACAAATGTATAGCCTTTTCTTCTATTTAATTGAATTTCTTGCCCAGAACCATCATCATGTGTAGAGGCAGCACGTCTGTCTTCCCCTTCTACGTCAGTGACAAGGACTGCAGTGGCATCCAAAAATTGAGAGAACTGTGCAAATAATTGTACATCTTCTGTAAGTGCCTTCAGTATTTGTAGTATTCTATGCTTACACTTTTTTTCTTAAAAAAATCCTCAAACCGATTCATTGATTATCAAAATAGTTGATGATCAATTTAATAGGTGACAACTAATCAATTAACCTTTGCAGCTCTATTCCACTGCATGTGCTTTGATGTAGTTTGCTATTTGTCTTGCTTGTTTCTTAGTTTCTTTTAACATCAATTACTGATGATTAAAATTTTTTGCTTGATTTTGCACATACATATTGCAACTACAGTTAATTTGCGCTTATCCTGACATTTAAAAATAAACACAGGATTGGTGGATCAGATAGTATAAATGTACCTTTCGCAAAACACTATGAATAAGTAACATGTATATAACATTTCTAATCTTGCCAAAAATTAGGTGTCGTTGCTTTTTCTCATAACTCCGTTATTATTTACTATTCTGTGACATAATGTGCAGTATTAAGGTCTAACAAAACGTTGTAATGATTGAGGTCTTGACAGAGGTATTAGTTGTATTTTAGTGCCATGTTCACAGATCCTTTAACAAATTATTCATTGATTTAAGCAGGTAATTTTTACCAAAGGGTATTCTAGAACGTGAGTAAGCCTGACTGTCAGGCTAAGTGAGCTGAACCTACTTAAGTTTACTTTAATAAACACGTTGTAAAGGTCAGAAGTTAACAGAAATATCGCGCTGACAAATGTTGAACCGAATCTTAAAACCACTTACCAAAAAGGCTGCTAAAACACAAGACTACAGGAAGCAGACGAGACACAACTCTACATATGCTAAAGCGCCTGTGCTTTAACAGCCATAGAATGTGTGCTACAAAAAAACAAATCCTACCCGGAACTGAGATGTGAAAACAGGTTCCGGCCAGATCGTTGTCTCTGTCTGCCATAAAATTTTGGCTAATGTAATCCCTAAATAATCCCTGAATAAATCTGGATCACATTACAGTACAGTAGTACTCACTTAAGCACAGTTTTGAATTGCTTGTACTTTATCTTAGTACTTCCATTACATATTCATCTTCTTGACAACATTTCTCAAGGAGATATTCATTATTACTCCACTACATTTGTCAGTTATTATCAGTTTCTTTGCAGATTTCATGATATAATATAGATTAAACTATACAACAGTATTGAAAGTCAAATTAGTGCCACCTTGATGAGCAACAATTTAGACAACTACACCTTATTGTAATGGTAAAAGTATAATATAGGCTACAGTATTGTAAGAGTCATTTCTATACATGTCTTTCGTTTTTATTTTTGTTTATTTATTTATTGCTGTGAGCTTCCCACCACTGGGGACATCCCTGCTGTGAAGTGTGAGAGGTCATATAATCAGTCAAGTGAAGCACTCAGGTGTGGCTGATGGAAGAGAAGCAAACAGTTTTAGACCATGTCGTGTTGTTTTGGTGTTTGTTTTAGTCTGACTTGGTAATCTGCATCTACATTGGTAAGCAGACAATTTTTGGTTTTGGAAACTATGGTATTGAAGAATGTCAACAATAAACAGCACTGTGATTATTTTGGATCAAAGCAGTGGAGTGGACATGTCATTGACACACTTCGCAACATCCTCACCATCAGCAACCAGGTGCCCTTGATCGATTGGCAAAAGGGGTCACTACAAGTATATACATCAACCCTGAAAGAAGCCACTCTGTAGAAATAGTTCCACTTTTGGTGGTAAATGTTTTCTTAAGTGCATTTTTGAATACAGGACTTTTACAGTTACTCAGTTTTTCCACCACTACCCAGATCTCATTGCGTACTATGCTACTGAGCCAATCCAATACACAGTACAACTCCAGAAAACTCCATTACCATACATTTATTCAGCTATTAAGGGGGAAAAAAGGTACACAGGTACAACAATGTACTGTATGCCAGAGCTTTTATTAAACAAATCGTATAAAACTTACATTTCAAGCAATTTAAATGTAAACAGTGCATTTTACATGTAGAAATTCAAATATTATTTCCAAGCATATTAAAAAGACTCTTTACAGAAGAAAAGCATTCACAAGGCATCTTAGTTGAAGGGCAGGTCAGACCAAGTCATAAGGGGGGAATTGAATTGTGCACAAACTGTGTAAAGAGGAGCAGTTCTCCTGTTTTGCAGCAAACACTTAGTAATATATGAACCAGTCCGTAGGTAAATGTGAAACCACAGCTAGTGAGGTCAAACATTCTGTGTGAAATCCTTTCAAAACACACTAGATGAACTAAATGGGCAAAGGGTGAGACGTTTTCCGTTGTCTATGAAAGGTCTACATTTTGATTCAAAGTGGCAGCAAATGGAGCAACTGTGTAGTTCCAGTTGAATTGCCTCCTTTCACAACACATTTGTATCCCGTCAATACCCTATCATTGAATCTGACCGTTTCCAGCATTAATGTCAGTAGAAAGGCACTTGTTTAATGCGACAGTGAATGATAACTACAAAAACAACTTTGGTTTAGAACAAGTGATACATTGGTGCAACAACAACCCGCCACTAAAGTATCATTGTTAAATATACTGTAAACACACAATAATATACAAAAGAAGAAAAAAGAGCCAATGCATGATGATAACAGTTCAGTGATGGAAGTAAACTGGCATGATAGGAAGCAGACTGCCATCAGTGATTTTGAAAGCTAGTCTAAAGGTCTGAATTTGGCTCATGTGTTCATACAAATATAAAATAAATAATTATACATTTATATATATATATAAAAAGATGCCCACCACCATTTTCCACTGCTTACAACAGCAGGGTTAACAAATGACTCATTTTTTGGCTGTATCGTCTCCACCATCAGTGTCAGTGACAAAAAAGTATTAATGTTCTTTGCCAAGAACAGCATTTTAATATCGTTTCACCTCCTGGCTTCTTTGGCTGTTTCTCTCCAGGCACGCCACATTAGGGCAGAGGCTGCCATTTTACACAGTTGTACACATGCTTTGGTGCGCACATTTACCGAAGGCACAAAGGTGAAATCGCAGGCAACCCTGGAGGATCAAACAGATACACACATGCACATACACACATACACTCACACTCTTTTCCTTAAATGCTGCACCGGGTCAGAAGAGAGTGGCTGCCTGAAGGTTTGTCAGCAGTCTTCCTATTCACTCTTCAAACTCGCTCCGTTCTTCTGCTCCCGCAGCTTCCTCCTCTGCAGGTATCCGGTACGTTGCAGACGGTTCATTCTGGCTCCCAGGAAGATGACGATGCTGCTTGGCACTAGCTTGGTGGTCACCCAACCCTGTAAGGAGAAAAAAACACAACAGAAGAGGTGCGTGTGTTTACAGTCAATCGAAACTATAGCTTACAGGCTTTAATCTTTAAATGAAAATGCTGAAATAAATGATCTAGCTAAAAACCTTTTCCAGGACATAATTCAGCAACAGTGTTTCCACACATTGGTTGAAACAAAACACAGCCTGGATGTATACTGGATGTGTGTTGCAACAAACCTCAATACGCATTAAAATCATCTACTGAGCCAGATAGTTCAGTCTTAACTCTGACACTCAAGAACTAAGAGCAACACTGAAGTTCACTGAATGTATTCCTGATCAGTATCATGAGGTTTTCACTTCTTACCATGACAGCGTGGGGGAAATAGCCATTGGTCTGGCTCTGCAGACCCACAGTGGTGAGCTCAGCTGCCACATAGCGCTCTGGGGTGGGCTTATCCAGGGTGGGCTTCCTGATGCGAGTCATTTTAGTGGCCACGAAGAAGGGTAGCACGCTCTGAAGGAAGACATGCGAGATGGGCTTAAAAAACAAGAACATCTTTAAAAAAATAAAATAAAATAAAAACCCCACCACAGCCAAATTAGCTTAAAGTTTAAATGAAACAAATTCTGTTCTTCCTCGGGTTGGCATAAATATTCTTAATTTATATTACAAACTTCAACAGTTGAACTCCAGAATTGCAGCACAGACAGTAATCAAATGGTGGAAAAGCATTTTTTTTCGTTGAATCTGGCAGATGGCCCCGTAACACGCACTTAAACTTAAAATACATAAAATCTTTGCTGTAAAATGGGGCTGACTGGGGTTATCAGGTGAAAATAGACTCCGGGTTTGCTGAGGTGAAACTGTTGTACACGCTGCAACCACAAGGTGGCACACAAGTCACTACTACAGAGGGTGCTAAAAACAGAACAAACAAGCTTTGTATGGAGCAACAGATTTTTCCAAAATGCCACTGCTGTAAAAATGCATATCAGAGGCAGAATGCATGAGGTGTGTTCATTCCTTTGCCCTTCAGACAGGATTGGCTGACGGCAACAAGTTAGTTACTTCTTTTGAGCCGAATCTATGAGGGAAGTTCTTATATATTCCATAAAACTAGAGAAATGCTATAAAATGAATGGGTCATGTTTTCATCCACTTTAATTTTATTTAATTAAGCATTTAAATTCAAAGCCACGACACAAGCATGGCCTACAGAACCCACCCCAGTCCTCAGTCCCAAATGTTCTGTGGGTCACCTGCACTTACATGAAGGGTGAGGTGCAAAGGCTGTTGTACACTATCTGAAGAACTGACCTTCCGGAATTTATCTTGCATACTATTTTCAACTTGGACTGAGATAGATTACAGTAAATGACACCACAACTGAGAAGGCTTCCTGGTGCCATTGTTTGTGCTACTTTCTCTCAAAATTTGGGCAGGGGAACAAAGTTAAAAAATTCTCTCTGTCTGGCTCAAAAAAAAAAAAAAAAAAAAATCCTATGCAGGGCAGAGGAGGGGGATTAATCCCATCAGACAAGCCCCAAACTCACCTGAATGATGATGCCCTGACGCCTGTACTCCTCCTGAAGGCCACGAGAGAAGAAATCCACAAAGGCCTGCACACGATAAAAGATGGTCAACTTTAACACATCAATGTGGAAAATATTACTGTTATCACAACCTCTAAATGGGGTAAAAAAAGGGTGGGTTGACTTGATGAAACAAGCAAATACTGACTAATTTTATAAAACATTTCTTGATGGTTTTTAAGTGACAGACAAGTACAGAGGTCACACATACCTTTGTGGAAGAATAGACTGTAAGCAGAGGGACAGGGTACATTCCACTGGCAGAGGAGATGTTGAGGATAACACCTTTGCACCTAAGAAAAACACAACAAGTCTAATTTAGGACAAGAACTTTGTTTTGTTGCCAGTGATGCAAAGAGGACATTTGGGGTTGCTCACATGTCAGAGTTCAGTGAATGAATGAAATTTCAGGACTCAAACATGTTTTGATTATGTGACATCAGTGAAAATTAATCATCAGAGGCTTCTTGATCATGTTGTTCAATGCTAAATATCAGCAGTGCTGCCATAACAAGCTACATCACAGCGCTTTCCTCAAGAGGTGAAGCACTGATCCCAGAACAGTGCGAAACATTTATCTTCCTAAGTTTTTTTAAGTCCTTATTTTTCTTCAAATCCACAAACTTTCAATGATTTTCCAGGCCAGTGGGAACCCTGTGTCTATACACATTCAGCACACTGACAAATACACACAAAGTGATCTTCCACACACACACACACACACACACACACACACTAAAACAGTGTGGTAGTGGCCGTGTGTGTTGCCATGGCAGCCTGTTGCTGCAGTGATGTAGTGGAGTGACGCTCCAGCCTCACACGGCACCAAATGTGCCTGCACTGCTATTGGCCAGCAGGAGTCACATGGGAACAGAGCAGCCAATCTGGTGGGAAGAGCACTTTGTGTGAATTGAAAGCTTGTCAGCATTGCGAACAAAGGAGGAGAGGAAAAGAGATGCAGTGATGGAGAGGGCTTGGTGAGGATTTCTCGTCCCCCTTCCCGATAAAGAGTCACCTTTATGAACAGTAACTGTTCTTGGAAAACTAAAAGGTTTTTGTTTGATTTTGAGAAGCTCTGGTGCAGCTCAGTGCCACAATCCCTCTTTTCACAACACTGATATTTGACTGCAGTCATGTCGCAAAACATGGAAGCCTATCATTTAACTCACCTCTCAGCCATTCTGGGCAGCACCAGACGGGTCATCTAAAAGAACAGCAGCAACACAAGCTCAGTTAACATCAACCGTCACGTAAAAACAATGACAAAACTCTTGAAAAAGGAGAAACAAGGAGAGCGGGGAAAGAAGGGAAAGAGTTTTGTTTAGGAAAAAAAAAAACTAAAAGTAGGAGGGAGAGAGAGACAGGCAGAAACCGACAGAGAGAGAGAGAGTTGCGTGGGTGGCGAGTACAGACAGCGTTGGTGTAGTCCACCGTTGCTTTGGGAACAACTGAGACACTGCAGGTACCATGGCAGAAACAGCAGAGGAGGAAAAAGGAAAAGAAGAGGAGGAGACGAACAAAAGGGGGAAAAGTGACGAGGAAAGTGATACTTTGAAGAAACACTTAGGACGAGATGTAAATATGAAGTTTGCCATCAATATTTCCACCCAGAAAAGTATGAAGAAGACAACCTTACCTGGCAAACTGAGGTCATGTTGACGTTGATCATATTTGTGATGAACTGAAACACAGAAAGCACTAGTCAGCTAAACACTCACATATGAGGTTTTATGTTCAAACAGTAGAAAGCAGACCTATCACCAAAGATATGAAAGGAAGCATGTGTCTGGTATAGTAGATGCAATAAGACTAATCATTACTATAGCGCATGAGACAAGGAGAAATTTGAAAAATGCTTTAAAAGAAAATAGACGTAGGAGTCTGCTCAGTTATTTTGAGACTGCGCTCTTAACTAGCAACATTAGAGAATTTCCATCTACAAATAAACATGAAATAAGAAAACTCACATTGTCCAGATCGGGAATATGGAGGTAGTACTCTGGATAGGGGTAGGAGACGCCAACATTGTTGACTGTTGAAGACAAAAGGAAAAAAAAGAAGTAATTAATCTACCAGTTTCACAAAAAAAACTGGTGCTGGAGAAATTAAACTCTTGCATTTCTACCACAAGGTGGCAACAAAAGCAAAAGAGATAGAAACAGGCCTTTACTCCACACTAGACACAGCCACACCTTAGAACCAGCAGAGCACATTTAGTATCATAAAAAGAGGACAAAGAGTTCCTTAAGTGTTCAACTGAGAAGCACAACGTGAACTCCCGGGTAAACGCGTATAATTAAAGAATCTGAACATCTGAAATTTTAGTGCAACTTTAAACACCAAGAGTCGTGATATCAGAAAAAAATAATGCTTTCTGGAAAGTCTCAACAGCTCAGACTAAAGGCTGACTTTAAAAGGAACGCAAAAAGTGGAGGATGATAAAGATGTTCTTTTCATGCACAGAGGAAGATTCATCTTTTGTGTTCTGGCAATGTGTCTCCTTCACAATGGCACAATAGTTCAACCAGACCTTAGGCATGGTCCCCGGAAACAAAGTGCACGTCAAAACTTCAGCTCAGTGAAACACAAAGAAGTCTTTCAAGTATCCAACTTCAGCAAGTTTAACAGGGATCAAATTACTCTACTGGTCAAACCACCTTACATTTGTTTGATTCAGACAAAACACAGCATGGCTGATACACAGTGAAATTCAGAAGGTCAACAGTGAAACAAAGGCCAAACTGTCTTTGCAATGTTTTGTCTGCCACCCTTAAACCACATGATGTATGTCCAATTTTTTTTCACAGTAATGACTCTATAACCATTTCACCTCCTGCTGCAAACACAATGCATCTCATGCTGCTTGAATACACAAGAAGTTTTGCCCTTTCGGTCTGCAACACAACTGGTACCAACAGTACATTAACTGCACTGAAGAAAAACTCTTTTAAATTTCTCGACATGCAAACTGCCTGCAAGTAGAAGGATCAATGCACACACTGATGTGAAAAATCAGCTCTTACCAAGAACACCAATCTCCAGACCAGCGAGCCCTGCCTCGATCTTTGGATAGATGTCCGTCTTGCCAAAGTCAACGGCAATGGTCCTGGTCTCCACTTTAAACTGCTCCTCTGTGAAGGGAGAAACGAGCGTCCATTAGCTATAACATTACAGTGATGGCTATGCATGGCAATGAAGAAAAAGGATACATGTTTGTGATCATTCACTCATACCATGCATTCATGTGTCACAAGTCAACCAGCATTATGTGGCCCGACAACAGAGCAATCCCCCGTTTCAAAACCCTGGATCCATTCAAATGAATGGAACATGAAACCAGTCAGTGCCAGACCTGAACTGAAGAGGGCACTGCTTACCAACAAACCAGGCGAGAGATCATCTCCACCTCCCCACCTCCCTCCACTCCCTCGTCATGTTTGACGCGCCTGCTGCAATTAGAATTTATTGTCCAAAGACTCGTTTAGCTGATAGGTGGCGGAGGGAGTTATAAGAGGAAAATTCCTGGGATGTGCCTCAGTAAAAGACCAGCAGTGTGTCAGTGTGTGCTCAGAGTTGAAACAAGCTTTAAAAAAAAAAAAAGGGGGGGGGGGGAACCTGAGAGGGATGAGAGGTGGGGGGGGTGAGTGACAAAAAGAGAGGAGGGTTAGGGGATGAAGGCTCGCTGAAATCTATATCCAGTTCAGATTATTTTTAGTCACTACAACCACTGTGAGCCCACGTCAAAGAAAATTATAAAAAGCAGGACATGGTGGCAAAGAAGCAGAAATATTAAGGCTGAGGTTGCCAGATTGGAGGAATAATTTGGGGTTGTCAGGTAGGTGCGCTCAAGAGTCAAATGAGATGCTTGTATAGGAGAGAGGAGAGGCATTTACGACAATGAAATTATAGGTGGGACAGGGTGGGTTGCCCGGTCACACGCCAAGGAGGGCGTTCTCGTCAGACTAATCGTGAGGGAGGAGTGCCAGAGTTTGGCACGCCGCACCCCGCTCGTGACTACCCATCAGCCCCCTCTGTGGACTTGAAGCACGACAGGGGAAATTGCGCTGTGGGAGACGTCAGAGACAGATGGAAAGAGAGCGAGTCAGGGAGAGGGTACTATTTGAACAAGGGGGGCCACTCACCATTCAGTCTCTCTTAAAACCTGGAGACAGGCCAGCGACGAGGAGGGAAAAAGTTTTTCCTTTCATACGGATGCTCATTTGCTATTTTTTTGTCTCCATCTGTGTAGACTTGAAGGAGATATTTGTTGGAAACAGACCGGTCTTTCCTCAGAGGAACAGGTTGGCCCATGAGTTTCTTTTAATCAGGCCAGATATTTAACCTGTCTTTCGTCACACTGAGAGTGAGGATGTAAAACACAGCCTGCTTTGTTGGCTACATGTTTCCAATTCACCTGCTCTCAAACTGAATAAAAGGCACGACTTAGCGGGATGCAAAAGAGCGTGAAAAATGGGATTTAGAGAACAAATCTGAATAGTGAAACTACTCACAAAATGACAAAACAAATGCATTGTGTTTTTGAAAAGAGAAGTTAGTAGATTCACTCCTTTGTTGCCACAGTTTGCACACAATGAAATGACTGAAATAAACTTGTATTTTGTCCTCAAAAGAGATGCAGTGATCATTTTCTCTCATTTTTCTCTTTTGACAATACTCCTTAAGTCATGCCCTGCTATCGTGGCCTGGGAAACCCTGCAGCCGATGGGGTGGGAGGTTGCACGTCACTGCCTGCCCATACACACATCCTCTTCAGCCCACTCACTGTGCACTCAACCCTGAATAGGTTTCCATGATGTGGGGACACACACACACACTTACCAAGTGACCTGGCCACGTCATCCAGCTTGTCCTGGGAGCGACTGATCAACATCATGGCAAATCCTCTACGAGCCAGCTAGAAAGAAAACAACAGTCAGTAAGAGATGCACAATCTTGACCATAATTTGAATATACTGAGCCCAGTGTCACATGCAGCTTTGGTGACTACAGATGTCAGCAAGAGGAGACAGAAAACTTCACTGCTGACCAATCACAGAGAATATTGTGTGAAAATGAAGATAAAATCCAATAAGAGCACAAACTCTCTAAAGTGTAAGTCAGGTTTGTATTGCTCAACTTTCGTTAAGTTCAGCTTCATCAGAGAGGAACTGTAACATATCACCCAAAATTGTTGTGCCAACTTTGTTGGAAGCATGTTTCCAGATGAGACTTCATATTTGACTAATGATCGGGGCAATTTTGATCAAGTCAGAAGCGTATTATCCTCAATCTTTGTCCCATTTTGACCAGTTACTCCCTATGAGGTTTTTAAGTTTGTGTGGCCGTACTGTTGTGCAGTGAGCAAATATGCTTGTGCATTTGAAATGATGTACTTCAGGGCACAGAGGTGGATTTATCACGTCCTGTGTGAAAGCAGCATTCACGGTGCGTTTAGGCATAAATATTAACATGCCTAAAAAACCTGCATGGCATAATACACTTAAAATAGTGGCCAACCGTTGCGTGACAAGCAGCTAGCCCCACTGTAGCACCAACAGCAACAGTATGAGTCAAAGGCCCTACATGACTATATTATACAGCCAGCGCACCCACACAAGTATGGGCAAGTAAACATGTGGCAGGGTAGCTCCTATTCAACGTGTGCTTGTTACCGCCGTATGCGCTCTTGTTGACGAGCCTGCATTGAAGTGTGTGTGCATATGTGTGTGAGGACTCTCTTCCACGTTAATAGGCCTGTAAGAGCTCTCCCCTACCGTGGCCTATGAGGGAACACGGTGTGTGTGTGTGTGTGTGTGTGTATGCATGAGTCACAGCTTTTCCGTGAAAGAAATGAAATAAATAAGGGTCCAGGAGCCTCACCTCCTCCGCATAGGATTTCCCGATTCCATCTGTGGCTCCCGTCACAACTGGAGAGACAGAAAGAAGAAAAAGAGGTTAGTATAGGTTCTCTTTGCAACACTCACACTATGTCACAGGGCAGGGGTCACTTTGTGTTCCACTAATGAGGGAGAAGATGTTCTTAAAAGACCCCAAAAGTTTAAAAAAAGACCCACGCTGGTTCGAGAATGAATAATCAGATCAAAACCATCGTTTCATTTTGCATTTTGTATCTAGGTAAACACACTCAGTGGCTCACTGACTCATTCCTCTGGCACATTTATGATGCCATCTTCACCGTTTCTGTCACCTTTGCATCCTGTGACAGTCGCACATAAAAATGCACACAAATACGTTCCTCTTTGTTCAGAAGCTTTATGACACACCTTCACATCAGGTTTGACCACTTCCAGTTGTCTTCATAACGGCTCAAAGCCCCAGTATGGCGTTTAGCCCGGGGCTCTTTACAGATGACGAGACCGTCATCTGAAGGCATTCACGCTAAGCAAATCCGTTGGCGGACACACCCCACAATACTATTCACCTGCTATTTAGGAAAACCTCTCTCTAAGCTTTGGATGGATGCTTACAGGGTGTCCATCCTCAAAACTGCACACAAAAGCGGATGTGCGGCTCGGTTTGGGAGCACAGATGCATTTAATACAACCCAGGATAGTAAAGATAGGAGACAAATCACAGATTAAGCTACAAAGACAAAAGAGGAGGTTGTATAGAGGCTGAGATAAGATGGTATAGATTGAAGCAGAACAAAGACAGAAGGCGGTATAGGATTCACAAAGCCCTCGACACCCACTGAGAGCAGCTCCTGTGATGTAAAACAATATGATTTAAGATCATGTTTAGGGTTTTTTTGCACATGACCGCAGCCATGAATTACTTTTCAATTTAGTGTACAGACAAACGGGACTGCTGAGGTTAAATCAAGTGTGCCTGTGGTTTAGAAAAAGGTGGAGGACGGAGGAGAATGGCCGGAAAGCAGAGAGGAACGGTAAAAGCAGAAGCACAGCGAAAGATGGTGAAGTGGCTGCAGCGTGGGGAGACGAAGACAGAGAGAGAGGAGCTGATGTTCTTCTTGTGTTGAGAGTTCTCCTCACCTTGTCAAGCAAGCAGGGCTATTTTTAAACCTTCACTGCCCATCAACCCCAGCTCCTTGACTGACTGAGGATGAGGGGAGAAAGGAGGGATGGAAGGAGAGAGGGAGGGAAAGAAGAACAAGGGAGGTAGAAAAACAAGACACAAGACAAACAAAAGGTTGGTGGTGGTGGGGAGGGTTTGGGGGGTATTCACAAATATACATGCACACGCATAGTTGTGCAGCATGAATATATTATTAGCAAGGCTTGATGAAAGATTAATAGCGGTAGAGGACATTCTCTGGCAAAGAGCTGGAGAGCAGGAAAGAGAGACAAGATGAGAGAGGGGATGCAGAGAGGAGGGAGTGATGACGAACATGGAGCAGGAGAAGGGAGGAGGGTGAAGTGGGGTAGGGAGGGCGGGTGGGGGAGATGGGGGGGATCCTAGGGGCGGCTAAAAATAGAACTGGAGCGAAGCAAGAGAACGAATGAGTGAAGGAGAAAGAGACAGAATAGAGATGGTGGTGGAGGAGAGGAGGAGGAGAAGGAGGAGGAGGGGGGGAGAACAAGTGAGTGAATGAGAGGAGTGAGAGCGAGAGAGAGTAGCACAAAGTCAAAAGTGAAAAGAGAGCAGAATCCCTGGTTATTTTTAAACCTCCCCCGTGTTAAGAATGAAACGCTCCGTGGCAGAAAAGCCTCAATGGGCGCGGGCTGTACCAAATCAGGCTCTCGCTGCAGATGCAGGTGGGGGCAAACAGAGGCAGGGAGAGGCTACATTCGCTGCAAAGTAAAATGGCTGAGAGGGGAAAAAAAGAACAAGCACCTTGACATAAAAATGAGCTTTTGCTAATTTACTATAATGAAACTGAATACGGTTTATTTGTTTTATAAGCCACAGGCCTCATATTTTACACACATGCCACAATAACACAGGAAATGTTACATATCACAGCTGGCAGGAGAAAACTCTCTTTCCAAAATTGCCAGGAACTGTTAAAATCTTTTTATATCCTCGTTTCAGGTGACAATCATGCAAGTTTTGAGTTTATCTGACGAGTGCTGAAGGAGTGTAACAAGAGGAGCATGAAACAATTTAGATCATGGAAAATCAGACTGGAGCTACAAGGTTGCTAGATGGTAACAACGAGACAGCCTTTTCTGAGGCATTGTGCATCAACAAGTGAAGAAAGGCCCCAACTGATAAGGAATACCTTCTATGATTCTTCTCTAACTAGGCTTACAAAACCTTTGAGGAAGAAATGACAGCTGAAATGCAGAATTAGAAAGAACAAGAAAAATACAAAGGGAGCCACAGTGCACCGACCACATTCCTGTCACATGGGACAATAAATATGCCCCACAGAAAGGCAGCTGGGCTGCGTGAACCGTCTGCATGACTGAGTTTCAGGTGCAGAGAATTGCACCTGTTGAGAGAATGTGTTATGCGGCCAACATGAACACACAACAGCACCGTTTCAACTTTAACCTGACAGATGAGGGCGTGCAAGAATTTATTAGGTGTTTAAAATGCAGGTGCAGCGTGGCATTTTGAACTTGGCAGTAAAGAACATATGGTACTTGTCAGACTGTGTGTGTGTGTTCAGGCTGTGCATGCCATGCATTTTAAGACTTCAAGAATGAGCGTCAGTCCTAACTCCACTATTCTAGCTTCTGAGTCTCATTTTTTTTCCATTAAGCTGATGAATTCTACCTAGAAAGGGTGAAGGTCATTGGCTTATCACTAAACAACAACTAAAATCCTTTCTGATAGCAAAGTGTGCTGCATTTCAAGTGGAAAACCTCCACTCTGCAGGTTTGTCATTTTTCCAGTGAGTGGAGAAGCTGCTGTCGGGGCTGTGAGTCTTTAAACTCAATCAATTAATAATCTTTTAGCAAAATATCATTAAAAGAACATTCTTATTCTGACAGGGCCAAAGCACATTTGAAATGCAATCATAAAATCGTATATCTATATCATACAAATCTGCCTATTTTTAATATAGTCACAGTTAGTACAAATTTGTATTTGTTTTAACAGTTTCACAGAAAATGTAACAAGTATGTACAGGGATTTTGTTAGGGGGTTGGTAGAGGGGGAGGTAAGATATGGTGAAGACAGTACACAGAACATCCGAACTTTGTTATCACCACTTACTTCTTTAAGGGCACTCTACTTTGAATTGTGTTTTTCCACTGTGCACTTCCCCAGGCCTCATGCCCCCTCCCCACAACCACCAAATCCTCGTGCTGTACTTATGAATGACTCCACTCCTCCCACTCATTATATAATAGTACCATTTTCTCAATAAACGTTGTCTAGGGAGTGAGTGAGAGTGAAGTGTGTGTTTATGTGCGTAACGGGGGGGCTAGTAGAGTGGGATTAGGACACAGAGTTCCTCTCCAGTCTTAAGATGTTTCCGTTTTGCTTTTGAGTTGCTATCAGCCATCATTAGTGTAACAAATACAAGAACAGAGAGAATATTCTGGGACATTTGAAGCTAAGCTAAAAAAAAAAAAAAAAATCATCAGCCACACCTGAAATAAAACAGAATTATGTCACCTGCCGACCCTTCAGTGATGAACCTACACTGGACACTGCAGAAATAACACGAAATATAAGACCCCCGTTGAGCTCTTCCACTGATGCACAAACAGAACACAATGTCCAAAAACACCATTGTTCAGTTAAGTCACACACACACACACACACACACCAGTGTTCCCAGCAGTACTTAATTCCCCTCACGTGAGCAGTGTATTACATCTGTGACACACACAGATGTAATGTAACAAAAAGGGTCTACGCAAGCAAGCACGTGACTGACAGCAGCGCTACTGACGCTCAGGGAAGACGAGCGCACACTGACAACAAAGGGTGAATGTGTGTTGATGAGGCAACCACGTATGAGACTGCTGTGTACGATGACGGAAAAATGGAGATCTGGGAGAGGCCAGGGAAGAACGGTGTGTGAATCCTTGAATGTATGCGTGTGTGTGTGTGCTGACAGAATGTGTGCAAGGCTGCCTCTCATTCATTCCCAGCAACACCGCTATGAACCCAGTCTCTCCCATTCCAGCGCCTCGGACAAAACCGTCCACCATGCTGGCTCTGAAGCGCACTGACGGGGGCGCATTTGCACCGCAGCTAAGCTGTGCTTAATGCTGCACATCACGTCCAGAGGTATTGACATCCCCCAGCCTTTTCTGTCTCCCCCCTCCCTCCCTCCCTCCTCAGCAGTGGAGCAGCCCCTGCCGCTGCCTGCTCACTATTCCGAGGGTCTAAAAAAAGCAGCAGGAGGAGTAAAAATAGCAGCGCGCCTGCACTGCCTCGTCTGGGAGCTGCCTGCCTGCCTGCCTGCCTGCCGCAGCACCTGAATACCAACAAGATCCCCCACCACCATCACCACGACGACCAGGCTGCTGCTGCTGCATCCTCATCCCTCCACCTAAAAACCCTGATGTCAGAACAAGCACTGCAGGCTGGGAAAAAGCCACCGAACATCTGATCTGATGAGCAGTGGAAAGAGAACAGGGCGACCACGAAGCCCTGTACTGAAGAATCTTTGACTCAGATTAACGTGGACTGCATGGGAAGGCACGTGTGTGAGGATGAGCAGCTCGTATTATAAGACAGTGTGAAGGTGTGCTGATTAGTAAAATAAGCTGATCTGGTGTATAGTTGGAGAGAAAGCTGGCATGGTATCAGTTACCCACAGGGTGAGGGTTTTTTTTTTTTTAGAATATTCAACTACTTGTGCAAAGAGAGTGAGACAGAACTAAAATCAGCGCAAAAACTCCCCCCAGACCCTCCCCACCACCACCAAATCCCCAATTAAGATTCTCAGTGAGGAGAGACTGCGGTCCTTGTATGCCCCGCTCTCGTTACGTACTGTTATGTAATCTGTCGCACCCCAAACTCGCCTATCAACGAGCAGCCCCTCCTACCTTAGAGGGAGAAAAAAAAATGATGGAGGGAGGGAGGGAGGGATGCAGCAGAAGATCCAAAGACAACCCCCCCACCCTCACCCAAACACACATCCCTTTTCTCCATCCGCCCACCTTCCACATTCAAAACACACACACACACTGCTTTAAATAGCAGGGGAGAAAAGTCACATGGGTAATATAAAAGTCGACAAAAATAAAGCTTGATCGGGCTGGGGGAGAGGGAGAAATGAGGGGAGGGAGGGTGAGACAGAGAAAGAGAACATGTACTTCAGAGCTGCCCAAGATAGAACCAGCATCTATATTTGGGTACAGAGCAAAAATAGTCGCCTTGTTTAAAAATCGATAGTTTCCTTCACAACTTGGATTGAAGACGAGGTGATTTTTGAGCAGGAAACAAACTCTGATATTTGACCGAGCGCCGTTAAGGACAGGCCGTACTCCGTGGAGGTCTTCATTTCAGACAAAGCCTCCAGCAGGTGATTTCACTTTATTAGTCCGCCCTCTCCAGCTGCAGGAGTGTTAATCAGTGAAATCACCTGCTGGAGTCTTTGATGGCTGGTATGAGAACCTGCATACGCGCAGCCCTCAGTGACCCAGGACTGAGAAGGCCTGCTGTGCCATTGACATCCCTGTGTAGTTCCTCTGCACATATACTTTAAAAACTAAACTTGTATTTAAAAGACTATCAGATGGACGATGCCCTGAAACATGTACCAAATGAACGTCGTGCTGCAGATTACAACTCTGAACGATGTAATCATCAAGAGTTAAATCACACCAAAACACTATAACCAGACAACACAAAGTTTAACCAAAACTGACATTAAAAAACATCTTTATTTTTACAATCAAATCAAGACCCAGATACCCATTTTTTGCATAACTGCCCTGCACTTCAACTGTCTTACACACCCTGAGTTGGGTGTCTTTATTTTTATTAGAGCTTAGGTAATGCCTTAGCTCAGAACATGACTTCATACATTCTTCTTCTCAGGTAATCCAAGGAAGACAGATGCCAAACACCTTAAAATACATTTCAACAGATACTCACAACTGAACAAACTGCCTTTGTGGCATGCTGGACTGCAACCAACGTAAGAAGGTATCACTTCACAGGAGGAAAAAAACGACAACACTGTGTGTTTAGCAGCTATTGCATTACTGTACTTGTCTTTTCAGCCTAGTAATACCTATGTGTAAGACATGCTGTAGTTATGCTGGAAAGCCAGTTAAATTTAGATTAAGTTAAACCAAGTTCATAGTAAAAATGCATGACTTAAAATCACACAATGTGCAAGTAAAATAAATATTTTGTGAGGTGCTTCATTCAATATTATGCTGAAAAGGGGCCATTTCCAGGTTCTACGCCCATCTAGAGAACTAATGCTAATACAAGTTTTCATCCTTTTTTGATATTATCTTTATTTGCTGAGACATGGCAGACCCTTTGTCAGTGCAAAGGCTTCAAAAGACCATTTCAGAGCTGAAACAATCAGTTGATTTTATAATAAATTAAGAAAATAGACAAGCAACATCTTAGTGTTTGTGCAGCTACAGCATCAACATTTACTGTTCGGCCATTTATGGATAAATAATAAATTTACAAATGGACTCCTTTCTCGCGAATTGCAAAAATAATATCAGTTCTGGTCATGATGGATTGCAAGCATTTAAGTATTCAGTTTCTAAGAAAACATCGAAGGACTGGAGGGATAAATCCAGTCATGTTGCAAAATGAGAAAGGTTCAGATGAGAGAAAGGGACATGTATGGAGAGTGTCGGAAAAAAGGAAGTGGAGAAGAAAACAACATGCTCAGAGGAAGATGGTACTGTAGCCTCAAAGAGAGAACAAGATATAGAGAAACAGATACACACTGGCTGGATGGGGAGCTGGGTGAGATGGAGCGAGGGAGGGAGGAGGGATTGAGAAGAGCTTGAAATGAGGGAGATGCAGAGGATTCCCCCCCCCCCCTTTTTTTCTATTTTACCCAGCATCCCTGGCTCCAGCACGTGTCACAGAGCGTGTTCATCACATGAACAGCAGTGCTCTCTCTCCCTCCACCCACACACGCACTCTTACAAAGCACTAGGGGGAAGCACATTCACAAGGATGAAGAAGTGGAGACCCTGCCTCAGTTGAAACACACACACACAGGGATACATTTCATTCACATATGTGCATTTTCCTTACCATGAATGAAGCCTAACTCATATTCAAAAAAAAAAAAACACTCAAAATGGTTCTCTCATAATAATAATACCCTGTAACTGAGCTTGTGTTGATAAAACTTGCACACCTGAAATGTTTATTCCTGGAGATGAATCAAACTCTAAAATCTTGCGTAAGTGCTGACCCAAGTCTTTGTCACTCTTGTGCTCTACTGATGAATGGCTGCATCTTTCTTATGTAATAGGACCATTTTCTCAATAAACTGTAATGTCAAAGGGAGGAGGAGGGCACTTCTAAGGCGCACGTCACATCACTACCCCCCCACCCTTGCAAAAAGCTCCCTTTGGTCTAATTTACTTCCCTATAATGGAGTTTCACTCACACGCAACAGAACAGACACTGGCTCTCTTATATAATATGGGATGCTGGGGGCTAAGAGTGGAGCGAGCGGAGAGGAGAAAACTGGGCACTACAACACATTCGAGTAAAAAGCTTCTACACTGGAAGCAAACGCTTAAATACTGAATGTTGCGTCATAACAATATTTGATAAAATACCGTAAGATACACGAAAGAGTCTTTTAAAAAAGACTAAATAGCTTTCTAGAAGCCAGATTCATGCACACTCCTGAAAGGAATTGCAGGAATCTCCCTTCTGATGCACCTATTGGTCTTTTTCAAAAAAAGTCCTAAAAAATTAAGTGTTTCCTTTGCTTAAGGATTTAAAAAAAAAAGGAAAAACAGAGCTGCAGACACGAACTGGGCTGGCAGGAGGTGGGGAGGGAGAGTGTGTGCATGTGGATGCACAGTGCAGTAGAAAGGCTGGGGAAGCCACCTTAACCAATGCTGCAGTGCTCCTGTTCTGCCGCTAGGAGTCCCATCCACTAAGGGGAAGACCAGTCATTGGCAGAGGAACTCCAGAGAAATCCCTGCTCTGCTCTACATGTGAGAGCTGCAGAGCTTCAGCTCAACACCAATATGTGCAGTTATACCAGGAAAAACTCTAAACTCAAAGATATAAAAACAAAAAAAGGTAAAAATGAAAGTGATTAACTAATATTCAATCTCCCTTTAGTTGTTACCAGGCAAACTTTACTTCATCTACCTGCACGCACACACTCAAACTGGTCTGACCAGGAAATACTAATTATCTCCTGAGTTGCAACAGCAGACATGCTGCAAAAACCACATGTTTAAAGGATGTGCCAAGTCAGCAAACATTGTTCTAGAAAGTATAACAGTCGAAGATTTTTTTCTATTGGTGAAATAAAATGTTAATGATGTTAATTCTTTACTGGTTGTTTGACCAGCCAACATCCTCATCTTACTTTATCACATAAAGTCAAGGTCAATAATTTCAAGTCTATTATTATCAACATTATAAACCCTCACCTGCAGTATTATGCAACTGTACAGCTCCTGAGAGAAAGAACGGATTCAAAGGACATGCGGAAGAAAAAAGCAAATGTCTGAAAATCCTACAAACTCAGTCTTATACAGGTTCTGTGGAGCAGCTACGCACCACAACCTGACAGGACATCCCATCACATATTACCCTCTTGTTGCTTATTGTGCATTGAAATAAAGAATACAGAGCCGAATCAATCGTTAAGTCTGACTTGTTGCAACAGGTGCGTCAGTCCTTTGGTGAAAGGTGGAGACAGGGAATTGCACAACTTAATGTATTTGTATGTGAGAAAAATCACACCACTGCCTAACCTGGCCCGACCTGCACATCTGGTCCAACCAGCTGCAGAAGGTCTCATCCTGAGCACACGTCTACTAACTCCACCCCAAAATCCGTTCACTTCCTGCCATGAGTCCAACCACTGTGATTGGAATGGAACGTCAGACTTGTCAGACTGGTGGCAATAACTGGTTTCAGGGAGTGGCATGCCAGCTCACATGTTAAGAAAGGGCATACAAGAAGAAATGTAAGCGGTGCGGAAAAGTTTGGTCATATAGTTTTCATGAACCCTTTGATTAATGAGTGAAGAATCTTTTCTAAAAGGGTTCTTTGAAACTGCTGGTTTTCATATAGCAACACGGGGCTTAAATGTGCCCTTTTATACTAATTATACTAAGACCTCTAAGAAAGATAATTAACTGCATCAAAATGGGCTCTGCTAGAGAACAAGCCTGAGGAATCAGATCTGGTCCTCAAGAGTGCAGGAAGGAAACCTCAAGCACAAGATACTAAGGGTGCTGGAGGTGGAGGGGGAGGGGGAAGGGGGAGGGAATCACAATTTCTATATGACCAATGGATGACGAAGCGATGAACAAGCGCATGACTCATCGGTGTGCACCGGTATTCCTCCGCATATTCCAGCAGAAGCACGAAAAAAATGTACATTAGTCATTCCTAAAGGCACCCTACCTTTGCGTCATGCGTTTCATTCCCTCTTATGGCGCAAAGGGCATCAATTAAACACCCCATTCATAAAAAACGACGGTATGGAGGCAAAGTGCGTCACGGTGCAGATAAACATTTGGGTTTTATTTGCTTTTTCTTTTTAAAGACAACAAGCATTCAAATCATCCGGGTCGTCTGGTTTTGGGTTATTAGAAAGAGAAGAGGGAGATTATCAACCTATCCCGACGCGAAGGGGAGCGCTCGGCAAATTGCGCAGCAAGAGGCTCCAGACGCAGCAGTCTTCTCCAAATAGGAGACTAGAGAAGTGGGTCAAGCCATGGCAGGGCGATTCCTATGAGACTAGTCTCTACCAAACCAAAATACACTTCGATTTGACTGGAAAGTCGCTTCCTATTTGGTCAAGAACGCCGATAAAGTATCTAAATAATCGGGTCAAATCCTCAATTTCACATTTTAATCTTGTCTGACAATATGTAGGGCAAACTGAATGGGACAAGGTAATGTGACAAGCTATGATGAGAAAGGAAACGACGACATGAGCAGAAGCTTGACAAAACATCGCCTAAATATATGAAAACATAAATATACAAAATGAGGTAAAATAATATTAACACGAGACTCAGAATGTTGGACAAACTACACCAGTGTGGCATTTTGAGAAGTGAAAAGCTATGAAAACGATCTAGATGTAGGTCACGTTTTAATTGGGCACATGGGTTTGTCCTACATCATGCGGATGGGCTAATGTGGTTCAGTAGTGCGCTGGCTGAGAGCTCACCCACATAAAACAGCTCTCTGAAAAGTGCGCATAGCCTGCGCAATTTGGCTCCTGGCTCACCAATGTGGGGCATCCCCGCACCGCTCCAAATGTGGGTGAAAACGCTGACTGGAGCCCCTGGCAGCAGCAGTATGTGCTGTGTTTGATGCGAGGAAAAAACAAAACAATTGAGCTAATAAGGACTATTATCTTGTCAGTCAATCAGCTGCTTACCTGCGCTTGTTACGCAACACCAACCCCCCTTGAATTAAGTCACAAAAAACGCACCAGAATGCAGCTCTTCTTTGTGCCAAAGTGAAGTTTGAGCTCAATAACCTCATTCTGGTGTTTGTGCGTCGAGTCCACCTGCCTACTTCTGAGCTGCCCTCTTCGTGACCGTGATGCAGGTGGCGTGAAAATTGATGTGACCCAACTCACCTGCCCATTTGCCCAGCTTCGGAGACAGCAGCTGCCCGTTTCCCAAGACCCAGATCCTAACGCCTAAGAGCAGCCTGTAGAGCAGCCACAGCGCCAGGGAGGCCACAGTGAACGCACCGACCCAGAAGAGAGGCGTCTCGGCCCTGCGGAGCGTCTCCTCAACGTTCATCCGGTTCATGGCAGCGGCTCTCGGTGACTCGGCGTGTGTGAGAGTGTGTGTGTGGAGACCTCAATTTTAGGCAATGTGCTCTAATTTCCAAGCCACAACGTGAGAGAGAGTCCCTTTATAAGGAGGTTGTAGCATCACACACACTCCCCCAACTCCCCCAACACTTGTCTAGCCTGATTTAAAGTGCACCGCCCACCTCCTACTCTGCCCCGCCCTTCTCTGCTCCTCACTGGCCGCAGTAGCTGTCTCTCGGCTGATCCGCCGCGCCGGTTGGTGAATTAGCATGTCAATCAAGGCCACAGCTTCCCCCATTCATTCGATTTTCTGTATGAAGCAGGGTGGGTCAAAGGGAGACCGGGATGAGGAGCGATTGGGCAAACATTACGGCAGCTCCCATCCGGAGCCTGTCATTGGCTCTCGCCTGAGCAGGTTTGTCGGTTTCAGTCAGGATTATGAAACCCTCCAAACCCACGCTTTCGAAAAAAAACTGCCCACACCACTTTATGAATGAAAGGATGCTCTCATTGGTGAAAAATGTGCTCGTCCTCCCGCCCCTTGGAGAGCGCTCGGAGACAGTTAATTGGCTAAAGTGATGCCAGTCTGTGAGGTCAGCCTGCTCCCACCTAGACATGAGTCACTCGTCTATTTTAAGTATTCTGTCTGCATCATACTGCTGATAACCACTAAAAAGCGAGGAAACAGGTGCAGTGAGGCATCTTAGCGCACAGATTCACTCATGTTGCGCCAGATAACGCGTCCACACTCACCTCTGTCGCAACCTGAGCGAGTCCAAGCTCCCAAAAGCAAAAACTACAATCCCCAGCATCGCTTCTCAGACTCTCGCGAGATCGGCCCCGTCGTAGTAAGTTCCCCATCCCAAACATTTGAGAGAGGGAAGCAGAGATGAGATGTGTGTGTTACATAAACACTGAGACAGGCATGTGAATCTGCATCGCTTTATTTAACTGTATTTTTCACATTTCCACGCACATCGACAGGCCAGTCGTGCTCGCAGACGCTGGATGTTGCAGCACAGCCGGTTGTCACGATGCTCTTCTCAGCAGTGTGTGCTCTCTGTTCCCCACTCCGACCCTGAAAAGCTATTTGCAACAGCATTTTTTAGTATCCAGCACCCTCCCTCCCCCCTCTGCCGCCATGCTCCCTGTCTCTCTCTCTCTCTCTCACACACACACACACCCAAACTAAACATGAAATTATGACAAACCGAGCCTCTGTGGCGCAAAGCAAAGCCTGTCATGTAGTCTGCAGAGGGACAAGAGTATGAAAATGTGTCAGCATGCTGACAGTCATCATGCAGCTGCTCGCATTCTTTGACACAAGTGGAGGGATCGAAGTCAACGTGACACCGAGAGGAAGGAGCAGCAAGTTATGTGACAATTTCAAACGGGGGTGAAATTAAATGATTTCTGAGCAGCTGTCTCTCAGTCATAGTTATAAAGTGCAGAGTAAAATAAAAAATAAAAATTCTGACAAAAATGACTTTTACAGCACACACTTTATATTCTGCCATCACTGCCACGATCACACACTCATCTGCAATTTAATAAATTGTACAATTGTCTTACAGCCTCGAGCATGCACCTCGTTTTTGCATACAAATATTTGCCAACAATTTTGATATTTAAAACAACACACACACACACACACACACACACACACACACACACACACACACACACACACACACACACACACTCCAATCGGACGTTTTGAGAGTCCACCTTCACGTCTCGGTCGTGTCCTCGAAACCCAGCAGCTGAAAACAAGAGAGAAAATGTGGATTTAGTCGTGCACAATTCTATGTGAACATCTCCACGTGTGTCTGTGTAATCTGCACGAGCTGAAAACGCGCAGAAAAAGCCCACAAACATGTTACAACATCATCTCATCCACTGCTTCTTAACACGCATGATGTTGCATTTTTGAGGGGGTGTGATCTTTTTATTTTAAATACACAAAACAGGCAAAAAAGACAGAGCTGAGTAATTATCTATTTTTACCAGCTTGCGCCACGACGATACCACAAAGCACAGCTTCTGTTGTCTAATTTCAGGTTTTTGTTTGGTATACACCAAAAGTATATTTACCCCTCCCAGTATCGACAGCCCTAAGCACACACTCACACACACCACCTCCCCTAAATCCTGCAACACAAAGCCTTTCTCACATTTCAGTTTCTAGCCCCCTCCTCTCAACACACACACACACACACACACACACACACACACACACACCCTCTAACATTTTCAGTCAACACTGACCCCATTTGTCCCTACACACACCTTAATCCGACCGTCCAGTCTGGCACGACAGCATGATAAATCAGATGCTCCCCCCGCCGCGTTCCTGCTCTCTTCTTTACCCCGAATGAGTCCAAATTTCATCGTGTGTTTTCTGAATTTTATAAATCGTGACACCAAAGTTTTTAAGGTGAGTAAAAACCGCCATAAATTATCGAGATAAAAAAGAGGCACATCAGGCCAGAGTTGAGCACTGATGTTTCCTCCGTGCTGATAATTCCTTAAACTGACAAAATAATCAAAACTACCCCGACTGTCAGCACTGATTTCAACCACTTTGCTTTTATAAATCCCGTTAATACACGCTTTTGTTGCCAGTGTTGTAGTTTATGAACAGACTTTGTCAGAGTTTGGAGGACAGTCAATTAACGTGTGTCCTCTTTCTTTTGCGCGTCGCTGTTCACCTCCGTGGTGCTGAAACGCGCATTTCAGCGCCGCAGAAGTGGACAGAGACACACACACACAAACCCTCCTGAAACTCTCCTAAAGCCCCTCAGAGGTAAAAGACCGACCTCAGGCCTGCACGGTGGGGACACATGTGCACAAACGTCAGACACACACCTGATAGAGCCCAGCGGGCAGACCGCTCCTGCCCCGTCCCTCACACACAACTGTCCACCCTGCAGCGACCACTCCCGCTCCCGCTTTTGCCCTTAGAGCTGATGATATTCACCGTTAAAGTCTGTGGCTCACCATGCTGGTACCAGCCTGAAGAATCACTTTTTAAAGGGGGAATCCGAGCAACATCAACACACAGCCAAGAGCCGGGAGAGCCGCAACATTAACGGGAAGGAACCTGCTCACACGACTCACAGTACGCCCTCAATAAAGCCCCAGTCTAACGTTCCCTTTTAACTAAAAAAACAGCAGCTCCTTTCACAAATATCTGCCCAGTCAGTCGCATCCAAAACCTTAAAAGCATCCGACAAGCGACACAGGCTCAGTGCATCCTCTCAACAATATTACTACCGACGTTTACAATTATAGTCTATGTGTTTATTATATTTCATACGTACCTGCAGCCCTGTTCCATCCGACGATGACAGCAACGTTACAGCAGCCGCATCTGAGGACACAGAGAACCGGGATGAGCTTCATCTTTCAGTTTTCAAATCCAGGCAAACAGACAGAGCTGTGCTCTTTTTAAAAGTCTCACATTTGCACCTCTTATTTTATATCTTCATGTCTGTAACTTTTCAAACGTGACTGACAAAGATGACAGAGGCATTACAGCAAATACCAGAGGTCTGAGTCGGTTCTGACAGCTGCAATTCCAGAAAAATATATGGGAAAAAAATAGCTTTATGACCAGAAATCTCTCAGCTCATTTCCCTAAGTAAACAGAATAAACTTGGAGCTAAAGAAATAACATAATTTGAACTGTGTTGGAATTTAAAAGATCAGGCTTTCAGCTGGTCTTTAAGTTAAAAATGTATATTCTTGCATCAACAATAGTTTCTAATCAAATTATATTTTGCAGCTTTTCTTATCAGTCAGAAATTAAGTGTTCAAAAATAGGACTGTAAGTAGAATTTGTGCATGCAGTTTGATTCAGTATAGATTGCACATAGTTTGCTTCAACTTGTTTTGTATCATATATAACATGAAACATGCCACACACCTGTGTGTATGCTTGTCTGTTAATTCCAGACGCTGTCACATGTCCTGCTTATCTGTTTGCCTCCTGCAAGAAAAAACAAATAAAAAGATCACATTACAAACCCTTTAAAGCCACTCGTGTCATCGTGCAGTCGTCTTTTTATATCACACACACACACACACACTCACACACACGCTGACACAGTGGAGACACGGAGCACGAGAAACACACACTCCGCCTGGTGCTGATTTGGAAACAGAAGGGCCAGCACACACACAGACACACACACACACACACGTGCGCACACACTGCCACACACAAGCTCCCAAAAAATTCAACAAATTCTCAAACATGTTCATATTTAACATTTCTTTAAGTCTGTACAGTTTGATCAAAGTCTCATCATCACGTTGAAAAAAACACATACATGTTCATGTCCGAGACACACACACACACACACACACCCACACAAACACACACACACACACTCACCTCTCCATTGTGCACAGATGAGACTGACAAACTCACAGTCGTGTCAAAAAAACATGGAGACACACAGATGTACATGAAGATGCATTCAAACACACTCACACTTTCACACACACGCGCACACACACACACACACACACACACTGCGCCACATGCAACACTCCATCGACTCCTTCTCCAATATATTTTTTACTTAAACAGCTTGAATTACGGTAAAAGCACGCCTGAACACATGAAGTCCAAATTCATCAAAAATCATCTCAAATAAAAATGAATTCATCATCGTCGTTTGTTAAATCCACACTGAAATTAACATAATAAATTACTTGAAATTTTCTGCCTAAATCATGCAATAATGAGCGTGCAGGGGAAATGTTTTCATCATAAATTAGTTTCCTCTCAGATATAAACAAGACAAGAAAAGAGGAAAATAAGTTTCATATTTAAGTGTCACGTTTGTCTCAGTTTTGTATGTCAGAATTAACACAACATGATATAACACAAAGCTACAGTCACTGGTTTACACACAAGCTGGAGTCAGTTATTAAATATAATAGATTAAATTATAAATGTCTCTGTATGAATGCCTTGATATATGGTCGTATAGTGCATTCAAAGAACTGTCGCTCATCTATTTAATCTGTTGAGGGTGATACACACACACGCACACACACACACACATTGCCAGCCGTTACGAGTGTGTGTGACTCTTGGCAGACTTGTGTGTTTGAGTGTGAGTGTGTGTGTTGTTTCAGACAGTTGCCTGTACTTTTACAAAAACACTGTAAAGCAATGTAACTGATACGTGCCACGTGTGTGTGTGTGTGTGTTTGTCACACTCAGCATTTACCCTGTATGTGTTTAAATGAACCTACATTCATGTTAAGTCAAGAACATAAATACGAACTGCAGCTGTACACACACTGTGTTTTCATGCAGTATGTAATGTACATATGTGCTCTGAAACACACTCAGACCCCCACACACACTCTCACACACACACGCATGGACAGTCACTCATTATGTGATAATAAAGCAGGTGAATTACAAATTGAAACCGCCACAACTTTAAGATGCAAAAAGTCTTGAGAAGTTTAAAACACATTAAACTAAAATGATGTTCTAAAAACTTTGTAATTGTGGTTTTACATTTGTGTTGCATTCTGTATCAAATTTACACTTTCTGCAACATTTAGCGCGCAGTGTGATACTTCATGTAAAGGAGCCTATATAACGGCAGTATGAGGCTGTAACGTCATCACACTGCATTACCTCCCCTCACTCTGGACAGTTTTCAAAGTGACGCACAAGCCAGTGAGACGCCTGCTGTGGTCCACACCACGCTTCTCACACACACACACACACACACACACACACTTTAGACCACTGGACTGGAGGATCAGGTGTCTGAGATTAGCGTGAGACTCATATTTAACCTGATATTCGCCTTTAAGTGAAAGCCGAATGTGAGCCTGGACTTGACTTTTCTGATCCAGTTTTAAGATGGGCCATCAAGCCCATCTAAATTAAATTCATCAATGCGGGTTTCAAATGAAAGTTTTTGTGATTTACAGTGGCATAACTGCTGTGAACGACTGAACGGACATGCAGGGTAATTTGTTTGCCATCAAAATAATCGCATTTAAAGGTATTGAATTCCTTTCTGTTCAGTTTTTGTTGAGGGGGTCCTCCCTGACTGCAGCTGGCCTCACCAACAAAAGCCCCACTGACACTAACTCTTATCACCCCCCTCACCATAGACGATACGTGTTACATTAACATGAGTCTCCATGTATGACTCAATTAACGCACATTTTGGGATTATCATCTCTGCACAATGCACGTATCCTTTATACTGTATACTGTGAACTTTTGCACTTTCCTTGGTAGATATTTTCATATTCCATATTTTAAGATACTGCTCTTTTCATTTTAAAAACAGATATTTTTTACTTATTCTTTCATATTTTTGTATAAATTTCTATTTTATTTATGATTATAGGCCTTAGCGCAGCTCTTGCTTTTTTCTTTTTGTTTTTTTCTTACTATGTTTATTGTCAAGCACCAAAATATTGAGGCATATTCCTTATCTGTAAAAGACTAATTGGCACTTGACCTGATTTTGTTTTGGATTCTTGATTCAGCGTCACAATCATTTTGGAGGAGGCAGTTTGTGGTGCTGCTGAATTGTCCTTCGAACCGACACGTGTTTCTATTATTTCGTCCACCCCATTTATATCAATGAAGGTAGAATAAATAGCAAATTGTGTAACATAATACAGCTCAGCAACACCACAAACTACGTCCTCCAAAGTGACTATACAGTTGAATCAAAGCCTCTGTGAAACAGTTTGAACAGGAATAAACAGGATTTCTTGCAGGACTGTTGTATTAGACTGCATTACTTTTAGCTAGGTGTACCTAATAAACTGGCAGTTGTGTGTGAGCAATCATCAGATTTAATCCAGAAACACAAGCACTGGGGCTGAGCCCCTATCAGACAAACTCTCGTCAAGACATTCATACAATTTTTAGGAGAAAATAATTAATACTCTAGGGGAAGGTTTTGCCCAGCTGATGTTTACATTGTTAAGAAGGGTTGTAGTGCTGTTTTTCTGGGAAGGTTTAGGCTCACTCATCTTTAAGAACAGAGTCCTCCTGTTGGTTTTTATTTTCCAACCCCATGTGGAAAGGTATTAGTTATTGCTGAGGAAAACAGACCTCAGATTTAACATTTAGGAAGCAAACTCTTCGCCATTTCAGGAAGACGCTCCCCTGATGATTTCCTGCACCCTGAAGTAGTTTGAGAACATTTGAGCTGGTTTAAGATTATACCAATGCTTCAGTATACGACCATCATATCAAGATCTGACAAAATCTCTGGATCCAGCAAAGATTTCAAATACTGCTCCAGAATCTGCCAAAAATGTCTGCTGCTCTCACGTCAGGTGCGCGCCTTCTAAAACACTCCACAACTGAAACAACCTGCACTGTCTAATACCTGAACTATCTGTGATCACGGTGGCTCATAAAAGTCACTTATTCTGCTGTTTTTAAGATGCAGCTGAATGGTCGAAATGTCAGATATCCTTGTACCAGGGTCTGGTACAAGCAGGTGTGCTTTTAAGCCCAGCTGGAGCAAAAAGTTTCTGCATTCAAGGACACGACCTGATTGGTTGATTGTTGGAGATTCTGCAGATACACAAACTTTATCTGGACGAACTAAAGAGGATTGCAATGCAATATATTAGCCCTTATTTAACATTTTTGGACAGATTAAGTCATGTAAACACTCGGTTTGGCAAGTGTTAAAGTCAATTTTACTCTGCTTTTTACCTTTAGTAGCTTCTAGTTCTAACATACAGTCAGTTCTTGAATTAAGACCTTTGTTCACTGATTTCACAGTGGCATCAAGTTTGGTCTATTTTCAGCGTGTATATCTATTTGTTTTCATCTGAAATGCTAAAGTTTATTTTCACCAGGAACAGGAGCTATTCATACTTAGAAAATCACTGGTCACACCCATTTACCTTCCCACACTGGGAACACTGGGCGTGCCCCACTCAAACCGGCTTGACTCTCAGGGTTTCAGGTGGTGCTCCTGGAAAAAAAGGTGTCGGTTGATCCAAGCTCTCGCACCACCCGTCCTGGCGCCGCCTCCCTCCCTGCCGGGGCTAACAGCCTTTTTTCCATGTTTTTCCATGTTCTCTCTCCTTACAATCACCATTCGAGTCCTAAGAATATAGAAAAATTACAGATTCAGGAAAAAAACCTGGAGTACACAAACTTTTTATCGGCATGCATGCACACTAACGCACAATTTGATGCAAAAGCAGTGACCTGGACAACAGTAAGCGGTGGATCGAGCTCAATACTGCGCTGCTGTCAAACAGTGAGTCCTGTTTTTTTCATTAGATAAAGCAAACATTTAACACATGCATGAAACTGAGACTGTAACTAATAGAGAAACAGACACACACTCCACACACACACACACACACACACACACACACACACACACACTGAGCTGCATGTAACACTCAAACCTCCATTCACTCTCTCTGCTGCGTATCTTTAATATAAACAGCCTGAATTATAGTAAAAGCATCCCTAAAGATATACTGTAAATTCATCGTCTCAAATAAAATGAAATCAACATCTGCTTTGTCAAATATGAAATTAACATCATAAATTACTTAAAATTTAAAATGAGGGGGGGTCATTCTGCCTAAATCTGGGACTAATGAGCAGGCAGGGAAAATGTTTTCACAATAAATTAGTTCTCTCAGATATAAAAAAGACAATAAAAGATAAAATAAGGTTTACATTTGTGGTCATGTTTGTCTCAGGTTTGTATGTTAGAATTAACACAACATAATATAACACAAAGCTAAAGGTTTTACTTACTGGTATTAAATATAACAGATTAAAATATAAATAACTCTTGATATTTAGCGGCTGTATGATTAATTAATTGTCTCTCAGTTTCATGTATTGAGGATGATAAAAAGACACACACACACACACACACACACATTTCCAGCTGCTACGAGTGTGTGTGACTCTTGTCAGACTTGCGTGTGTTAGAGCGAGGATGTGTGTGAGTGTGTGTGTGTTGCTTCGAACAATTTCCTGTACTTTTACAAAACATTTTATACCAATTGAATAAATACTTTATCAAAATGGAGCTCACAGGGATCACACGTGTCTTTAAATGAACCTTCATTCATGTTCTAGACATAATGAAATTAATGAAATACCACACACACACACACACACACATACAAACATTTAACATTAGCCATGCACACACTGCACCCCATTTTTATTTATGTCTGTAGATGCTCAGAAATACAATCAAACCCACGTACACACTCTCTCTCTCTGTTACAGACACACACGCGCGCACACACACTCACACACACTCATTCGCACCCTCACACACACACACCCATGGACTGTCGCTCATCATGTGGCGATAAAGCAGGTAAATTATCAATTAAAATCACCACAGCTTTAAGGGAAAAATCCCTAAAGAGGTTTTAAACACTGTAAACTAAAATAAAGTTCTAAATAGTGTTGATAAAAAGTGTTCCATACTGGATCAAATGAACACTTTCTATAAGATTTAGCGTGCGGTTTGATATTTCATGTAGAGGAGCCTGTATGGCAGCAGCAGGAGGCCGTAACGTCACCTCCCCACACTGTAGTCACGGTGGAGGATTTTCAAAATGACGCACAAACCAGTGAGACGCCTGCTGTGGTCGACACTTCAAAGTCTGCAAACACAAGCTTCTCGCACACAAATACTGCACACACACGCTTTAGAACACTGAACAGGGGGGATCAGGTGAAGTTACCACAATATCTGGATTAATGTTAGACTCTTATATCACCTAACGCTTGCCTTTTTTATTTTAATTTAAATTTTGGGCATTTTCTGCTTTACGTGATAGCGACAGCTGCAGAGAGACAGGAAACAGCGAGAGGAAGACATGCAGCAAAGGGTCCGGGCTCGAACCTACCCCGTTCCCCTGCTGTTATGACTCAGCCTTAGTGCGTGAGCTCCCGGGGCGCCCCCTGATATTTGCTTTCATCTGTCTTAGACATGATGGAGGTTTGGACTTGATTTTACTGAACCAGCTTTAACTGAATATTTCAATTTCTTTGACATCAAAACAATCACTTTTAAAGGAAACAGTGTTGTTTCTTCCTGCCTGCAGCCGGCCTCATCGACAAAGCCTGGGACCCCCACGGACACTGACTGTTAGCCCACTCTGTGGACACTATATGTCCCATTAACATAAAGTCTCCACATGTTTTAACAGCTGACATTATTAATCGGAGCCGTGTTGGCCTTGACCAGCCTTCTCCTTGCTCCACCTTTGTGCTTGTCTTTCCATCTATTTCCCTCCTTTCTCCACCTGCAGACTCACAGACTGTATGCAGACAGATTAAGTAACTTAAAGCCATATTGTGGATATTTTTCAAATCAGTTTTACTCTACTTTTTACCCTTAGGAGCCTCTAGTTCTCACATACAAGAAAAAAGTTTCAATTAAGCCTTTTGTCCATTGATTTTGCAGTGAAAATGTGTCGAGTTTAGAAATGTATCAGTTTGTATATACATTTGTTTTCATCTGAAATAATAATGCTTATTTTCAGCAGGAATAGGGCCCATTCACAGCTAACAATCAATAGTCACACCCATTTACCTTCCCATACTGGGATTAGAGGACTCTCTCTGGATCCGAGGACAGGGGGGCAGCATGTCCCACTCAAACCGGCTTAACTTTTAGGATTTCGGGTGGTGCTTCTGGAAAAAACGGCTCCTCCCTCCCTGACAGGTCCAACGGTCTTTATTGCTCCTCTCTGCTTCATCAGTTGTTAGTTTCCATTTTCTCTCTTCTCCCGATCGTCATTTGAGCCTTAAGAATATAAACAAAAGGCAGATTTAGGGGAAAACATGGTGCACAAACACTTTTTAGTGGCGTGCGTGCACATGAACACAGAACTGGGTGCAACACTTAGATGTCATGAAAAACATATGCAGGCTATGTAGGCTACACAAGTTATAAATACCGTACTGCTGTCAAACAGTGAGTCACGTTTTTCAGAACCTGGAGGAAGTATTTAACACATGCATGGAGTTGGGACTGTAATTAATAGAAAAACAGTGTGCGTGTGAGTGCAGGTAACAGGGTACAGCCCCTTTTTGGGGTGGAACACAACTTTTTTTAAGCCCCTCCGGCCCCAAGACTGCTCACAGTTCCCCCTTTTTGGCAAAACCAATTCTGCATCTGCTGTGACCTTATGGTGAGATACACACATGCTCACACACACACACACGCTCTCACACACACTATCTCTCACACATACAAACAGTAAATAAATATATCACAAGGTGACGATACACTACATGTCAAAAACACACACTATTTAACAAGCACACTAACACAAAAAAAGTGATGTCACAGGAACACACAGACATACAAACGCCTACACGCCTACAACTGTCCTCCTTTTCACTCTCAAACACAAAAAAATACATTAAGGCTCACACACAACAAAGCTGCAGTCAATTAAATTGCTTAATATACAAACTGGTAGCAGCACACTATGAATATTTGCACATATTTGCATTTAACTGGCAACATAACTGGTACCTTTGCACACAGAACCTCCCTTCCCCTGTAAACATGTGTGTAATTGTGCATTTTCATGTGTCATATAATGTTTAGAAGTATTAACAATTCTTTTATTATGTTTTTTTAGGTGTCCTTTTCAGCTCTCTGATCTTATGTTTCTGTTTTATTGCTATTTTATTTCTACATTTGGCTGGTCTGATGATCTTGTACACATGTCAGTTGTGAATAAAGTCTGATTCTCATCATTTAAGCATTAACTTGTGGCATTTTCTTATAAAAGTTTAATTTTATGTATCTTATATCAGTCCCGTATTTCACTCTTTAATGTAAATCATGAATTTTGATCACAGAGATTTACTTCAGACCCGAAATGTGTGTGTGTTTGTGTGTGTGTGTGTGCGTGAGGGAGAGGGTGAATCTGTGTGTGTCTGTGTTTGTGGTTTGACACACGGTTTGTCACTGCCTCTGGACAGCTTGGTGTTTTTCTTGTGCAATTTTCTTTCTTTTCTTCTATTTTCTTGAATTTCCTCAATCATACCCTCCCTTTAACATACATTACTCCTCACTCTATACATTTTAAAGTAAAGCACATTGAGTTTATTTGCCATGAAATGTGCAGGATTAATTTAACTGCATTGCCTTGACAAAAAGAAAAGAAAAAAAAAAGACAGTACAGATTCAATTTTACAAAACCAGACTCAGATCATCTGTGTTATTCAGGCCAGTTCCACCTTTTACAGCATGAATTGTCTAAAATACCATAATTTTTAATTTCTGAGAGTTTGACATCAACCCCTTTAGCACAAGCTTTCTGAACAAACAGCCTCTGAGATGCAGGAGTGCTGCTCTGCCTCTCTGGAGCTCTGTGCCTTCAGCTGTACAGTCAGCCATTTTCTGTCTGACATGAGGAGGCTTCACTGAGGCTGCACTGCCTCGCAAAGGAAGCAGTTCTGCCTAAAAACACACTCCTACAACCTGAGACGGAGAAAAACACATGCAGATGTGGTGAACAACGGCACTAATGACACCAAGGAGGGTTTTTATCATTCAGTTATTCCTCACATGCCTGACTGCCAACCCAATGATGGCCACAACAAAATGGCAGACCTGCATCTTCAAGGATACCCAGACTTTTAATTTGAAACAAACATCTGGGAGGCAACGTTAAAATGCGGAGAGTCTAATTTCACCTGCTGTTGTGGCTTTGATCGTTTAGCTGTGTTTGAGATGACTGAACCGACTCAGCATGCACTTATTAAGTCTTCTTTTCCAGGAAGATTGTGAAGCTCATCATCACAGTTTTTGGTGCCTCTTTCTCATAAGTTAAGAAACAGGGCTTTAAATAGGTTTTATTAGAAGAGCTTAATTTTTCCTGTCTTTGTCTTGTCTTAAAATTGCTAAAATCGTAACAATCGAGTAAGTTTGTAGCATTTAAGGTGCAGTGCTTTGTTCAGCCGGCCAGGACTCAGCCTGCTGAAATCATCTCTGCTTGATATGAGGACACAATTTTACTGAACAAACTCTTGAGCCCGTCTAAAAATGTCATTAGTGTAGGTTTCAGATGAATGTTTTTGGGCCGTATGGTGATATAAGCGCTGCTGTTGAGCGACTGAATAAACATCGAGGGGAGACGCCAGTTATCTGAAATGTTTTTGGCATCAAAATGACCACATTTAAATATACCGAATCTAAGCAATCAGCAGCTTCAATCCACAAATACTGACATCAGTAGCAGCCTTTAAAAAACACTCATGGGACAGGAGTTAAAAGGGTCCTATTGGAAGGATTAACCTTGTTTTTATTCATGGTCAAACTCGTTTCAGGACAACAAAGTTAAGATTTGTCTTTCAGTTTTAAGCTGTTTGAAAATCTTTGCTTTTTTGCTCCATAAACTATTGATAAAACCCCACAGTCCCAAAGTTTGAAGCATTTAATGTGCAGCAGTCAACAACTATGGGCTCACTCAAAGATACAGTAGAATATCCTTTTCACTAAAATCAAGGTACGTGTAAAGTTTTATCAAGAGTTAAGAAATCGTGAATGAATGTGTCAGCATTGAATCGACTGACCTGAAGGGAACTGCTGTAGATGATGTGATGAGACAACGAGACAAGAAGACAAATATCTAGTTGTTCTCATTCAAATAAGAACCATGTGAAGATAAGATAAGATAAGATAAGATAAGATAAGATAAGATAAGATAAGATAAGATGAGATAAAACGTTATTTATCCCCAGCCGGGGAAATTTGGGTATTACAGCAGCATGTGATAGCAGTTGGAAAGATAGCAACAGAGATAGAGAAATTAAAAAAACAAAAAACAAAATAAAAAGTTGACTATATATATGTACGTATTATACAAGCAAAAATTTGGACTATATAAAAGAAAAAATATATGTAGAAAAAATATATGAAAAATATGCATTGCCGCAATAACTGTGGAAAACAATGTATGCTGCCTTCAGATTAACAACAACAATAATAAATAGTGTTAATATTATTGCACAGAAGAATAAAATATATGAAATGGTAAAAAAAACCAAAAACATGGAATATTGCACAAAATGTAAGGACATGAGCACATTTTGGCGTATGTGAAAGTAACATAACTAAACTTTTGACTTCCCGCTGACATGAGGCGCGTCCAAAACTGACCCAGAAGCTGTGACAGACAGACAAAAGTTGTTTACAGGTTGACCGAATGTTGCCCCCCTTATAAAAGCAAAAAAAACATCAGGCCACATCTGCACAGAACTGCACACACATACATCCAGACGGGTATAAGTGCATGAACCCACCAGCATTCAGGTTTTCTCCCACTCTCTCTCTGTGTCATTAAAACACACACACACACACACACACACACACACACACACACACACACACACACACACACACTAGTCCATTAAAATTGTTTGCTGTACTACTTTAGCAGTGGGCACAAAAAAAAAAACAAGAGTGAAGGCTGCAGCTGCAGGTCATTTTATACATCAGTAAAAGATGAACATGTGGACGCAGTTGGAAATATGTGAGTTTGTGACTGTTTGAAGTTCGATTAAAAGTTTCTTTTTGTGTCTGAGTGAATGAAATGAGACTTGTCGTTTGACACGTGGGACTGGAGGAGGGGAAGTCATTGAAATGCTTCATGTGTTTGCACAAAATGTTCTATTCTTTTTTAAATTCATACTCATTTAATGAAGAGTTTTGTAGGAGCATGTAGGATTATTTCCTCGTTCTTGTCTCATGTTGAGTTATTACTATCACCATGATCTGTGTGATGAACTTTTGCTTAGATGAACACACTTGCTGTGAATACTGATGAAACAACTGCTCGAGTGCTCCCACATGCGTGCAGATATGCAGATTTTATGATTTTTTTGAAAGCTTGTCACAGTTTTTCCTCTTTTTTGTGTGTGATTTTTGCGTGTGATTCCTATTTTAAACTGCTGCCACATCGCCAACGTTGCAGGAGCTGTAAGTTTGGACTGTTCGACTGAGTGCAGCGCTGCTCTGGTCATGACCCTTTCAATGTGGAAAGATCACAGAAGAGCAAACGTGCAAGGAAAAGAAAGTGGATTTGATCTGACAGATTGATTTCAAGTCATATTGAAGTTTGTTTTATGCATTTTGAAACTAACCCAGTTATTGAATGAGTTTGGATTTATCTTTTTTTTCTGTTTAACATATAACAGTGTCCTCCTTGATCTTTACTCCTTTCTTTGACAGCTCTCTAATGGGAGGATAAAACACAAAGACGGGACAGAAAAGGCTGAAACACCCTGATAGAAGCACTTCAGCAAACTGTATTTTCAAACTGAACTGCTTCTGGAGTAAAGACGTACATGTTACCTTTAAAATGTGTCTCCAAAAAGTAAAAAGTCCCCAATTAGTTGAAGCACACGAAAAATTTTTGTTAAGTTTGAGCACAATGGCATCTGACTCATATCCAAACTGCAAATGAAAGCAGAATAATCTGAAATTTTTGCTGTACCTCATCAACATTACACATGTTTGGACTGTTAAAGTTAAAGTCTTGCTGCCCTGATCGCGACCCTGCTGCTGTGGAAAGATTACAAAAGAGCCAACGTGCCGGGAAAAGAAAGTCGAGCTGATGCAGCCGTTTATCTCATCATTCACTTCAATACATACGGAGCAAAAAAGAATTTCAATTGGATTAAATATGGTGAATTATTCTGCCTATAATTTGCTTTTCCAGCGATGATGACACAGAGTTTGTTCAGCTTAGTCCTGGTGAAACACACACACACACACACACACACACACAGCTCTAATGTTGCGCTAATAGTAAAAAAAAAAACAAAAAACATTTAACCAACACAATCTGGTTAGAACTATTTAAGAACTTTTTCACTCCCTGACTTGTGTCATATTTGTGTGTTATTTCTAAATTGAGCTCTGTTATTGTCATGTGAAAACTCCAACTGTTGTGATTTTCATATTTTAATATCAGTTGCCCTTTAGATTCAGAACTGAGTGAGTAAACCCAGAAAACACACGGCTGAATTTCTCCTGAAAGCGGGTCTGTATTTGTCGTATGTTTCCTCTTTTCTTTCCTCAGTCCAGCTCTGATCAGCTGTTTTCTACAGATGCTCAAAAGGGAAAATGGGGAAAGGTGAATAAAAAGGAGCGAATAAAAGAAAACACACACACACACACACACACACACACACACACCTTGAGTATTTAAATTTTGTTTTACTTTTACTGTATCTTTAGCTTTTCCAGTTTGTCTTCTGTTTGTTTAAAGTGACTCTTTCTCTGTCGTTCGCTGTTGTTTCAGTTGTTGTTTATATGCTTAATGCATAAAAGTGCATGTACGAATCAGCTTAATATAATTACTGATTGTTAATATAATGATGCTTTGCTTCCCAGTAAAACATCAAATGTATAACTGTGCTACTCTGACTTCCTGGTGGTTTTGCAGAATATCAAATTACCTAAACCTTGAGTTTCTCACAAGGTCGCTTGATATGCGGATGTGGCAAAATATCTAAGACTGACTGATACTTGTTTTTCATATTTTTAACTGAAACTAGTTAAACAAGTAAAATATAGTTTGAAAATCTATAAAATTTCCTGTATGAGCTTCCTCATTGTTCTTTATGTCAGTCTTGAAACTCATATGACTACTTGACACCTGGATACTTGTTGAGGTGAAGAGAATAAAATGATCTAAAATGAGTGTCGGGTTGGAACGACAGCTGAGCAAACTGCTTTCTCACATTTAACCGCTCTGAAGTTTTTAAAAATGTGACTTTGAAAATGTGTCCGAAAAAGTAAAATTATCTTCAGACCTTAATTTAGACGTCTCTCAATTAGGTGAAACACACACACACCCTCCAGTGTCACTGAACAAACTGTGTTTTTTTTAAGGTGATGTTGAATCTGCATCTAAGTCACAGTAACTATCTTAAAGATTTACACAGAAAAACAAATTTCTAAACATTCAGAATGAATATCAATAATGAATTACTTACAATTCTTCTTCCAAAAATGTTGGGACGCTGTGTAAACAGAATGAGATAATTTGCTGATCCTTTTTGACATATACTCAATTGAAAACAGCACAAAGACAATATGTTGAATGTTTGACCTCATCAGCGTCACTAATTTTTGTAAATATCTGCTTATTCTGAATCTGATGCAGCAACATGTTTCAAACAGGTTGGGACAGAAGCAACAAAAGACTGGGAAAGTTGAGGAATGGTCTAAAAACACCTGTTTGGATCATTCCACAGGTTAACAGGTTGATTGGTAACAGGTGATAGTATCATGATTGGGTATGAAAGGAGCATCCTGGAAAGGCTCAATGGTTCACAAGTGAGGATGGAGCAAGGAGCACATTATTGGAGGAAGGAGATTAATACATGGGCTCATAAATGCAGATTTTTGAGAATATTTACGTCAAAATCCCTTTATTTTTCTTCAGGCTTTATGTGATGGCCAGGTTACATAAATGTATCCAATCGAATGTGATTTGGGGTGTTAATCTAACCCCACCCGTCATAAAAAACCACAGCTGACTGTTAGAAAGTGTGGGTAGCGAGCAGAGCAACATTTATAGTAAGAGGTGAGTGTTTGGCTTTCAGCTGCTTAAACCTTTGTTTACACTTCCAAATAATGTGTCTGAAGTTTGATTTATTCGTTTAACGTTTATCCTCCTCCTGATCCAACAGTGCAGGTGACGGAGGTGTGTGTGGAGGTGAACAGTCCTCTGCGGCTCCATATGACGCCACATTTGCCCACTTTTAAGGAAACTAAAGTGGTAGCTAAACTAAAAGTTCCATTTCTGTCTCTAAATGATGAACCATTGTTGAAAAGGACGAAGGTTTGGCTTCAGTGGGAGGGCGGACACAATGAAGTATTGAAAAAAAACTCTCTTTTAGTTTCCTTTAAACATACTTTAATAGATAAAGTTGTGTTTCCATCTTTGCTAGAAAGAGCTCTGTCCTTTACTGCCTCATCTTTGGCGGATGTTCAATTCTAGTGTGTTTTTTAGGAGAATATTAGCAGTAAATTAAAGTGCTGTCCAAATAAGGTACGTTTTGTTGCAGGTAGGGTCGCCTTTATGTCATCTGGGAGGCAAAAATTAAAAAAGAGTTTGCAAAACACTCCCTGCACCACTGGCTGCTGCTCATTGCTGCTGCTCAAGGCCATTCAGATGAGTCGCTGTTGGTTGCTGGACAGTTCAGAGTAACCAAAGAGAAAATCAACCTGGAACCATTGAATTTAGGGGGTAAAAATCCTACTTTTGTCCTATTTCCATCCCCAGAGGATTTTGTGCTTTGGGCTGAACTACAGGGAAAGGTGATGAAAAAGAGGTTTGGAAAAACCTTCGGCAGAGATAACTTCAAGAAGGTTGGACAGATGTTCTCCTGTTGGACTTAGTTGTAGTTTTCTGATGTGGAAATATTCAGTATATCATATAACATAAAGAAGCAGTAGATATAGACAGTACTGATTTATGTATTCATGTTCAGTTTGTCAGGAGTTTCAACATCTGGCAACAAAATGGAGTCAGATTGACTCTGTGTGTCCGGCAAGAAAAAACATGAAAGCATTTACACTGAAAATGACATTTTTCTACATGCTAGGACTCTTAGTTCATAACAAATGGCAGAAGAGGTTGTTGCTTTCAGGTGATGCACAACATCCAGACTCCCAGACAGCTCAGACTGAGGATCAACATTTAAAGATAGTGGACGTTTGAAAATTCAGAGGTTAATCATGTGACAATGACAGAGCGTATTACGTTTTTTAATGCTTTGATTGATTTGTTGTCCTTCTGCTCAGCTCATCTGGCCACATGTTTACTTTGCTGCCTCGTGTAACTTTCCCTCCACCTCTCGTGTGTGTTGTTGCATGATTTATTCTTCTAGTTTAAAACTCCTTGTTTTTTTCTGTGAGAAACCTGACAGAGAAAAATAAGTTTATGATTAAAATGAGTGAACAG